>NC_142076.1:20953100-21308100 GCF_059756535.1 Pantherophis guttatus
ATGAAAGAGGAAGAACGATCCAAGGGGGTCTGGGGGTCAGGGATGGGTGCGACCGACGCTCTGCCACGAAGCCAGTGAAATTTCTCCAAATCTTTGCAGCTAGATTGTCGGCGGGAAGCGAAGGAGACCAAGCGGTGAAACCAATTTTTATTTTTATTTTATTTTTTGGTTCTTAAAAAGATCCGGTTCTTAATTAACAGAATAACAGGGTGAGAAGGGACTGCGGAGGTCATCTAGTCCAGCCCTCTGCTCAAGCAGGAGACGCGACCCTATAGCATTTCAGACCAATGGTTTGTCCAATCTCTTCTTAAAAACTTCCAGTGTTGGAGAATTCACAAGTTCTGGAGTCAAATTGATTCACTGTTGTCACTGTCAGGAAATTCCTCCTTAGTTCTAGGTTGCTTCTCTCCTTGATCCGTTTCCATCCGTTGCTTCTTCTCCTGCCTTCAGGGGCTTTGGAGAAGAGGTTGACCCAGTGGTGAAATCCAATTTTTTTGACTACAGGTTCTGTGGGCGTGGCTCGGTGGGCATGGTTTGGCTTGGTGGGCGTGGCAGGAAAAGGATATTGCAAAATCTCCATTCCCATCCCACTCTGGGGCCAGCCAGAAGTGGTATTTGCAAGTTCTCCAAACTACTCAAAATTTCTGCTACTGGTTCTCCAGAACTTGTCAGAACCTGCTGGATTTCACCCCTGGGATGACCCCTCCTCTTCTTTATGGAATTTCTTTAGATATTGGAACATTGCTGGGATGCAAAGGCCTACACCAGGGTGTCCAGTCTTGGCAACTTCAAGACTTGTGGACTTCAACTCCCAGGATTCCCCAGCCAGTCCACATGTCTTCAAGGTGCCAAGGTTGGGCACTTCTGGTGTAGGCCTTTGCTGGCTGGGGAATTCTGGGAATTGAAGTCCACAAGACTTTGTTGCCAAGGTTGGGCACCCCTGGTGTAGGCCTTTGCTGGCTGGGGAATTCTGGGAGTTGAAGTCCACAAGACCTCAAGTTGCCAAGGTTGGGAACCCCTGATATAGAGAAACCTCTTTGGAACGGATTCATGTTTTTCATTCAATACTGTCAGTCAACGGGAAGGATGAGGCGCAAATAGAGATGGAGGCTTGTTTGCTTCTTTGCGGTTTTATAAAACAGTTGGCTGTCAAATGGCCTATTATTAAAATCTCAAACAAGGATGACAGCCAGAAGGCCTTAAAAGCCGTCGCGGTTTCGTTGCATTGATGAGCTGGGTTTGGGGTTTTATTTAAAAAAAAAAAAAAAAAGAAATCCACATGCTTTCCTCTTTCAGATTAACCCATTACGACTTACGCAAGATGGGAGCTGAATACAAACCTGAAGTTGTGGGGTGAGAGGCAGAAAGAGAAAGAGAGAAAGATGGAGGGAAAGAAAGAAAGGGCAGGAGGGAGGGCGAGGGAGAAAGAAAGAAAGAGGGAGGGAGGAGAGAGAGGGAGGGGAGGGAGGGAGGGAGAGAAAGAGAGAGAGAGAGAAAGAAAGAAAGTGGGAGGGGGGAGGGAGAGAGAGAAAGAAAGAAAAAAGAAAGAAAGAAAGAAAGAAAGAAAGAAAGAAAGAAAGAAAGAAAGAAAGAAAGAGGGAGGGAGAGAGACCGAGAGAAAGAGAGAGAGAGAGAGAATGTCTCCATGTCTTGTTTTTGTCTACCAGAAACTGCAACTCCAAGCAAAACAAGCAGCAGCACGACAAGAAATGTTTATCCAGGGAGAAATTCCAAAAGTTGTAATTAAGCAGCCAAGACAAGATCATTGTTGCCTTGGACAACATCTGGCAACATCCCGTGGCCTCTGTTGTTGTTGTTCTTCTCCTCCTCGTTCTCTTCCCTTTTGTGTTGCTTTTCTCCAAGATCAAGGCAACAGCGTCTGCTAAGAAAACAATTCTTCAGCCTTGAAGCCAAGTCGGAATATCTGGCTTCATTAAGAGAAGGTTGAACATTGCGGAGAGCTGGAATGGTGGGTCGGAGGAGGAAAGCTTCCCATATGGGCTAATCAAAGGCTGTAGAGCCAGTAATTAATAAAAAACAGGTAATGATCGACCATCTGGACACCCTGCCTGTTCTCCGGTGCAAGACTAGCTTCCGGTCCTTATTAGCTATTCACCTTTGGAACTTCTACAGATGTTCAAGGTGAAAACACCCAACGGTTTTTGGAGACAGATACGAATCCGCTCTGGCACAGAAGGCAGCTTAATAGACCGCGGGGAGGGACTCGGCGCAGTGACAGCGCCAACGGAGATGGGCATGCGACGGTCACTCATCTGCGGGCGATAATTGGAGTTTACAGCCGTATCGACCCAACGAGCACTTTAGGAGGTCAAGGAGAAGGAAGGAAAGGAGGAGGACGAAGGTGCAAAAAGCTCAGCCTGGGGTGACAAGGAAAAGGGCGCGTTCCCCGTCCAGCTAAAGATTAGCTATCACGTTTAAGTCCCGGCGCTATTGGCTGCCACCGAGTCCCCGTCCATGGCTTTGCGTGAGTTGGCAAAGTTCCACATTCCAGATATGGTAGGATGGGCACAACTTCTTAACTTTCCGTCTTCTGGACTTTGAACAGAAGACTCCATCCTAGCTGGAACGGATATATAGATAGTCTTCGACTTAACAACTGCGTTGATTCACTTAACAAATGCGGCAAGAAAGATAGAAAAATCTTTCCACTTAACACATTTTTCACTTAGCAACATGAATTTGGAGCTCGGTTGTGGACGTAAATCGAGAACTATCTGTAATTGTTCTTTCTTGTTATAGCAATAGCACTTAGATTTATATACCGCTTCACAGTTCTTTTACAGTCCTCTCTAAGCGATTTAGTGTCAGCCTCTTGCCCCCAACAATCTGGGTCCTCATTTTACTGACTGTGGAAGGATGTAAGACTGGGTTGACCTTGAGCTGTTCAGGATCGAACTGCTGGCAGTGGGCAGAGTTACATCCCAAATCCTTTGTCAACCACGTGGAACTGTTCACAAGTGGACAGCCTTAGAGACCGATATTAATAAATTATCCCTGTAAAGTTGATTCCAAAGTAGTTTGGAGATCCCATTTTAGGAGGAGGTGTCTTTTCAAAGAGCCCTTGAGATTTTGTAGGAACGTTGCCCCCTCCGTGAAATGATCTTTTCCCCCCTCTTCTATAGTCCACTGTCTAACCCACTTCAGCCGAGAGACACCCAAAGAGGAAGAGGAAATGAAGCTGCCTCCATCCTAATTACCTTCACTCGCTCAAGGCAGGGGGGAAGCCATGATGGTTCTCCTGGAAATAGACGCCAGAGAGGCTCAGGTGTTCTGTGTCTTTTCTCCCGCTGAGAGAGGGAAGCTGGGCGGGAGAAGGAAGATGAGTCTAAGTTAACGTTTTGCTTGTTCTCCTGTGACTCAGTATGTTCTGTGGACATGAGGTTGTTTGGCCTTCGGGCAGTGTGACGGACATCTGGAAAGAAGAGGTCATTTCGGGGTGGGGTGGCCTAGCAGTTAAGACTCTGGGTTGTGGATGGGTGGTTGGCAGCTCGAGATCAGAGGTGGGTTTCAGCAGGTTCTGACCAGTTCTGGAGAACCTGTAGCAGAAATTTTGAATAGTTCAGAGAACCAGTAATACCACCTCTGACTGGCCCCACCCCCATCTATTCTCTGCCTCCCAAGTCCCAGCTGATCGGGTGGGAATGGAGATTTTGCAGTAACCTTCCCCTGGAGTGGGGAGGGAATGGAGATTTTACAGTATCCTTCCCCTGCCACGCCCACCAAGCCATGCCCACAGAACTGGTAGTAAAAATTTTTGAATTCCACCACTGTTTGAGACCCAAGTACTGTGTGACGGGGTGAGCTCCCGTTCCTGCCTCGGCTCCTGCCCGCCGAGCAATTCGAAAGCATGCGAGTGCAAGTAGATAAATAAACGCCACTCTGTAGCAGCAATTACTTGGCAAGAAGTCAGGAGCAGATCTTCACCCTAATGAATTGAACTAATTGTCTCCTGCAAACTCCCCTCCCCTTTCGCTCCTCTTTATTTCCCTCTGGGCCATTCACCGCCCACCTGTGGCTTTACTCCTGAGTCGACCCTTGTTCCTTAGCTGTTCTCTTCTCCTGGCAGCTCTGTGCATGCACACATCGGGAACAGGCTCCAGCTGTTTTTCTGCCCTACTGATATCCGACTCCGAAGGCAGCTGATAACTGTCCAACGGCCCTGGCCCCATCTCTGCCTCCGATGCAGAGCCCTCGTCAGAGCCTTCCCCAGACTCCAGGACTGGCCCATGTTCCTCCCCAACCTCTTCCCTTTCTGAGCCTCCCACCAGATCCACTGGCCTCCGGTGGGCCACAACACTGGGTGGCATGGAGGAGAAGGAGAAGAGCGAGGCAAAGAAATTTCGAAAGAAGGCAAGAAATCAAATAAAGCAGACGGTGGAAACATCCACCTTCAATCGATCAATTCCCAGACCTCTTGCCTGGGTTTTGTCTTCTACAGTAATGAGGAAATTTCCATGCCATTAACAGGTGTGCATTGAGAAATGTATTTATGCAGGAATCGCGAGCGGAAGACAAGCAAAGGAGGGTAATTTGAGGAAGGGGATACCAAGCGTTCCATCACTGTCAGAGGAGCCTTTTGGGGCCCCAGAAGTGACATTTATCTTATCAGGTGCTTTTCAGCTGATATATTAGCCAGGAACCCTGCTCTCTGCACCGGATACAAGGAGATGTCATTCCTGCCATTGTCTAGCAACACCTGTCACTGCTGAAAGCAGACAGGGGGTAGGAAGGGGGAAAAAAACTAGCCCTAGATAGGAAAAAATTGTGATTTAAATGGTCTCCAAGCTTCCGAATGAAACCCGGCATCTTCAGTCAGGCGTCTTCCCTGATGGGTTGGACTACAGCTCCCATGTGTTCCCACCTGAGGCTTTGCAGCCCACCTTAATGAAAGGCAACCGAAGGGAGGGGCAAGGGAGTGATTGTGTTAGGAGAGTCCTTGAAGGCCATTGGCTGAAGTGCCGTGATGTCATTGCAGATATTGACAGGGGAGGCTACCATTGGTGGATCTCCTCTGACGTCACAAAAGACAGATCAGTGTTTCTCAACCTTGGCCACTTTCAGAGGAGCGGACTTCAGCTCCCAGAATTCCCCAGCCAACATGGCTGGCTGGCTGACTGGGGAGTTCTGGGAGTTGAAGTCCATCCATCTGAAGGGCAGGCTAGGGGATTCTGGGAGTTGAAGTCCACCCATCTGAAACATCAGCCAAGGTTGAGAAACATTTAAGATAGTTGAATATTGAGAAATATTTTAGATGTTTTGTGGTTGACACCAACATTTGTCTCGTAACCCAGAATGCTGGCTAAATGTTTGTCCTTTAATAGGAGCTAAGTTTAGCAACCTAGCTTTCCTTGACTGAGAGATGGATAGGGGCTATTGATATGCCCTGCTTAAGCTTGGAAATTACTTTTCTTCACAAGTATCTTTCTTCTTGGCCTAAATATCTAACACTTCCCCATCCTGGTCTGTGCACGATGGAATACAATTTCCACAATCCCCAGCATCCTGTTGTAACGCAGGCCCAAGTTGGTATTATCAGATGCAATCAGTTCGAAAACAGACTTTATTAGAACAGCTGAGAATTAACTCATTCTCTAATTCAAAACAAATTCTTCATAACACAGATTCTTCAGCCTTATCACCAACCTTGGTCTAATTAGGCAACCTGCCAAAGGCTTCTCTTGGCAAAAGTTGTTCAGAAGCAGAAGACGCCGACAAGAAATAAACGCAGCAAGACTAGAAACAGATTTAGCAATGTTGTTTTCCGACAAAGAGGCCAAGAGCCGTTGCTGGTCTGTTTTAAGGCTTATGGAAGAGGCCAATCATCTCCTGGCCTTACTCCTGAGTTGTCCTTTTTGCTTTAGCTGCTCTTGCCTTCTGGCAGCTCTTCTCATGCGTGCACTAGGAACAGGCTCCTCCTGTTCCTCTGCCTCTCTGCTATCAGCCTCTGGAGGCTCCGAAGTCTGCACATCACTCCCCGATGGTCCTGGCCCCATCTCTGCCTCCGACACAGAGCCCTCGTCCGGGCCTTCCCCAGCCTCCAGGACTGGCCCCTGTTCCTCCCCAGCCTCCTCACTGTCCGACTCCGCTGCCAGCTCTGCAGGCTGCTGGCGGACCACAACACATCCTAACACAAAAACATGTATTTTCGGCTGTCATCTGGCTCACAGACCTGTGGTTGCGTTTTCACTTCCCTAGCTTTTTTTAAAAAAATCCTTTTGTCCTCTCGCTCTCTCCGTCGTATTTCCCTGTTATATTTTCAACCCTAGCAAGCATTTTTTTTCCCCCGAAACCAGGAGATGGGTTGCAAGGAACAAACCGCCACAGTTCCTGAAATTAAAGCCTGCAAGGATGGTTGCTTGTGAAGGCAAATACGGACAGCTGGAACATAGAAAGCGGGGAGATTTGAGCAATTATAGCTCTGGTTGGTTGCAAGTCCTGCATCCAAGAGGGGGAAAAAAAAATCCAATTTATCTGCTGTGGGTGGGGGGAGAGAAAGCTGGAGGAGAAATATTGTGGTGTTCTCCGACAACACCCTTTGCTTCTCAGCTGTGTCTTCCGGGCCTCTCGGCTTCTGTGTGAGTCACATGAAAAGAATGATGGGCCAGAAACCTCTCTGAGCCGATTCCTTGAACAAGCAGCTTTTAAGATACAAGGGGAATCTTGAGTTCCCTCCCTCAAATTGCCAATAAACCTTCGACTGGCTCTTTAGGTGGCACAAACGGGGTGTGGATTCCCCCACCACCCCCTCAAGAGCAAAAGACGAAACCTAATTGGGTGCTGAGCACTGACTCTTTCGTTTTGCCTGCCTCTTCCCAAGGAAAAGAGCTTGTTTCTTGGCAGCAACTGCATTATTTAGCCGCTGGAAATATCTCAGCATCCTGATTTGGAAAGGGGCAAGGCCAGAGCCCAGGGGAGGCAAATCCAAGGAGATGATTAGACAAGCAAGCCAAGAGTAAACCATGGGTTAATCAAGGAACCACCAAGAAATCCCCCACCAACAAGGACAGTGCGAGCAATTAGTATGCAAACATAGAACAAGCTCCTAGCATGGATGAAGTTACCTAGCTGGGTAATGAAATGCCTGCAAGAATACAAGCTCAGAGAGCACCGGGGATGACTACCTCCTCCTTCTCCTCTTCCTCTTCTTCTTCCTCTTCCTCCTCCTCCTTCCACTGATGACATTACCTAGTTGGGTCATGAAATGTCTACAAGGAAACAATCAAGCTCAGAGACCACCGGGGACCTCTTCCTCTTCTTCCTCCTCTTCTTCCTCTTCTTCCTCCTCCTCCTCCTCCTCCTCCCACTGATGACATCACCTAGTTGGGTCATGAAATGTCTACAAGGAAACAATCAAGCTCAGAGACCACCGGGGACCTCTTCCCCCTCTTCTTCTTCCTCTTCCTCTTCCTCTTCCTCTTCTTTCTCCTCCACCTCCTTCCACTGATGACATTACCTAGTTGGGTCATGAAATGTCTACAAGGAAACAATCAAGCTCAGAGACCACCAGGGACCTCTTCCTCCTCTTCTTCTTCCTCTTCCTCTTCCTCTTCTTCTTCTTTCTCCTCCGCCTCCTTCCACTGATGACATTACCTAGTTGGGTCATGAAATGTCTACAAGGAAACAATCAAGCTCAGAGACCACCAGGGACCTCTTCCCCCTCTTCTTCTTCCTCTTCCTCTTCCTCTTCTTCTTCCTCCTCCTCCTCCTCCTCCCACTGATGACATTACCTAGTTGGGTCATGAAATGTCTACAAGGAAACAATCAAGCTCAGAGACCATCGGGGATCTCTTCCTCTTCCTCCTCCTCTTCTTCTTCTTCCTCCTCCTCCTCCTCCTTCCACTGACGACCTAGTTGGGCCATGAAATGTCTGCAAGAAAACAACCAAGCCGAGAGAGAGCACCAAGGACCTCTCTTCCTCTTCCTCCACCTCCACCACCACTCTGCAAATCCCTCTTCCTTCTAGCACTGATGAAATTACCTAGTCAGGTTGTGAAAACGTCTGCAAGAAAACCCACAAGCTCAGAGAGCACCAAGGACTTCCACACACACCTCTCTCTCTCTCTCTCTCTCTTTTTTGACATTTAATTCTTGTGACACATCAAACCATGTTGCAACCAGCAGGAGTTGACATGGGGAGGTAGGTGACCTTCACCCTGCAGAGACCCCTGACAGTCACCAACGGTCCCAATATTGTTGGGTGCAGCAGCATCAACTATGGGTCCGGGGGTTGAAGTCCATCCATCTTATCTTAAAGTCCATCCATCCATCCATCCATCCATCCATCCATCCATCCATCCATCCATCTTAAAGTTATTAAGGTTGAGAGACACTGATCTAGAGTTTGGTTTTGCCGGACTCTCAAAAAAGGGGGACCTACGATATGAAGAAGAGGAAAATCGAAGAGACAATAGGGACATATATATTTTTTTGCAGAGAGAGCAAAACAAAGGGAATAAATTAAGACTTAAAGAGCGAGCAGAAACAAAGGGACAGATTTGCTCTGAATGTGCAGGCTCAGCGGAGTCAATAGGAAGACGGGATTCTTTCACACACACAAAAAAAAAACTCCACCAGTAACATCTGTCTCGGAAAGCATTCTTGGGCGCAGGAAATGAAAGGAAGCAAAATGAGTGGCAGCTTCCTTGAAGTCTGGGGCAGCCAGCTGCGAGGAGGGCAGCCTACACACACATCCGTCTCCCAGCGATGGCAGAGGAAGCCTGAACAGCTTGCCCATAGAGGGCATCTCCCCAGCCGCAGAGAAGACAGAAAGGGAGGGAGGGAAGAAGAGAGAGAAAGAAAGAGAAAGAAATGAGGGAGGGAGGGAGGGAAGGAGAGAGGGAGGGAGGGAGGACAAATTAGAGGGAGGAATAGAGGGAGGAGGGAGGGAGGAAGAGAAAGAAAGAAAGATAAAGAAAGAAGGGAGGGAGGAAAAATTAGAGGGAGGAAGAGACGGAGGAGGGAGGGAGGGAGGAAGAAAAAGAAAGAAAGAGAAAAAGAAAGAAAGAAAGGGGAGGAAGTAATATCTACAAGGAAGGAAGGAAGCACAAATTAGAGGGAGGGAGGAAGAGAAAGAAAGAAAGAAAGAAGGAACGGAGGGAGGGAGGGAGGAAGGAAGGAAAAATTAGAGGGAGGAAGAGAGGGAGGAAAAGAAAGAAAGAAAGAAAGAAAGAAAGAAAGAAAGAAAGAAAGAAAGAAAGAAAGAAAGAAAGAAAGAAAGGGGGGAAGTAATGGCTATGAGGAAGGAAGGAAGAAAGAAAGGACAAATTAGAGGGAGGGTGGAAGAGAAAGAAAGAAAGAAAGAAAGAAAGAGAAAGAAAGAAAGAACGGAGGGAGGGAGGGATGAAGGAAGGAAGGAAAAATTAGAGGGAGGAAGAGAAGGAGGAAGAGAAGGAAAGAAAGAAAGAAAGAAAGAAAGAAAGAAAGAAAGAAAGAAAGAAAGAAAGAAAGAAAGAAAAGAGGGGAAGGAAGGTCAAAATTAATGGCCAACAGAAACAGCAATGTGGCCCTTTGAGAAGGAAGCAGAGGGTGAAAGTCAAGTTCCTTGAAGGGGGAGAGAGTGAAACCTGGATGATTTGGGGCAGGAGAGCACTTTGGGGGGGGGGTTGGCCAAGGCATTCCTGGGGAAGACATTGAGGGGACTGAATCACCCGTGGGGACCTTCCCGTCCTTGGCTGAATGGTGGGAAAGGCTTCAGGTGGTAGAGATTGACTGGCCTTAAAGAACATTGAACTTCCAGGTAAAGGTGTAGATTTTAAGCCCCCGCCCTCCCCCCTTTTTTTTCTACACCCAGGAATCCCACCTTTTCATAAAGGTGCGGGAGAAACGACTTCCTGGACCTTTCCTTTTAACTGGGGCCATTTTAGGCAAGCAATAGAAAACATTGGGAGTTGTTCTTGTGTTGTACACGAGCACAACTTGTTGGGTTTGTAAACCTGGCAGATTTTGGATTACAGGAGGGGTTTTCCCACCCCACCCCCAAAGGGAAGATTTGCAATGTTGGAATAAGATCTGGCTCCTCCTTTGTCTAAGGGCTCCCTCTACAGGCTGTCGGGGGAAGTGCTCCTGAGTCCCCCTAGTGGATGGGAAGAGTTGCAGACACCAAATATTATGGATGCTCTGGAGCAGATATTGAACTGCTGACCGCAGTCCGGCCTTGGGGCGAGACCCTTGCCCTTCTCCAATGGTTGGGCCGCATCTCTTCGGACTGATCAATGCACATAGATCTCTTTCCCTCTCTCTCTCTCTCTCTCTCTCTCTCTCTCTCCCTCCCTCCCTCCCTCCCTCCCTCTCGGTGAAAAATGGCTTTGCAGCATATTTTAAGGGGAGGCACGGGGCCATTTAAACTGCTTTTGGTGGTTGTTTTCAGGCAGTAATTTTACAGGTGCTGGATTTTCGAGACAAGCCAAATTGTATATATGCTGTCATCCCTGAGGGAAGGAAGGACAAGCAGAGTATGAGAGGGAAGAACAAGAGATATTTACAATTCCTTCCTTCCTTCCTTCCTTCCTTCCTTCCTTCCTTCCTTCCTTCCTTCCTTCCTTCCTCCCTCCCTCCCTCCCTCCTTCCTTCCTTCCTTTCTCCTTCCTTCCTTCCTTTCTCCCTCTCTCTCTCCCCTTCCCTCCTTCTTTCCTTCCCTCCCCTCCTTCCTTTCTCCTTCCTTCCTCTTGTCTCTCCTTCCTCCTCCCTTCCTTCCCTCTCTTTAATCTCCTTCCATCCTCTCTCCTTCCTTCCTTCCTTCCCTTCCCTTCCCTCATTCCTTCCTTTCTCCTTCCTTCCTTCCTTCTCCCTCCCTCTCTCTCTCCCCTTCCCTCCTTCTTTCCTTCCTTCCCTTCCCTCCTTCCTTTCTCCTTTCTTCCTCTCTTGTCTCTCTTTCCTCCTCCCTTCCTTCCCTCTCTTTCATCTCCTTCCATCCTCTCTCTCCCTTTCTTCCTTCCTTCCTTTCCCTTCCCTCATTCCATCCTTTCTCCTTCCTTCCTCCTTCCTTCTCTCTCTCTCTCCCCTTCCCTCCTTCTTTCCTTTTCCCTTCCCTCCTTCTTTCCTTTCTCCTTCCTTCCTCTCTTGTTTCTCCCTCCCTCCTTCCTTCCTTCCTCCCTCCCTCCCTCCCTCCCTCCCTCCCACCAGATATGATCTCAACCCTATACTGAGGTAAGAATCAGCCCCACTTAATTCACGGAGGTTTTCTTCCAAGCAGACATATACAGGCTTGTAAATTAGATTCCCACAAGATGAAAGGATTGTGTATGTCTACAGCAACAATGATGAAACAATAATAAAAATAAGAACAACCCCATTTAAAAAGGGGCGGTGGAAACACCCTCCAATTCCAGGGCCAAATTACCGCTTGCCATTAAGATGCCCTTGCCCAACAGCAGGCCGTCCCTTCGCTGTAAGGATTTTGAATTCAAATTTTGCACCAAACATTACATTCTACCCAACCGACATTATTTCTAAGAAAATTGCAGAATTCAGCTTGAAAAATGGCCTGTACAATGATGAAGATCAGCCAGGTCTATAAATAGCCCTGAATTAAATAGAAGGAAGATTGAGTGAATGGACTGGGAAGAGGTCCAGGGAAAGAAAGAGAGACAGAAAAAAAAAAAAGAGAGATAATGAAATGAGAAAAGGAATATAAAGTGGATGGAGTCATTGAACTTTTCGCGGTGGGGAAGGGAAGGGAGGAGACCCAGGGAAGGGAAGGGAAGGGAAGGGAAGGGAAGAGACCCAGGGAAGGGAAGGGAAGGGAAGGGAAGAGACCCAGGGAAGGGAAGGGAAGGGAAGGGAAGAGACCCAGGGAAGGGAAGGGAAGGGAAGGGAAGGGAAGGGAAGGGAAGGGAAGGGAAGAGAAGGGAAGGGAAGGGAAGGGAGGAGACCCAGGGAAGGGAAGGGAAGGGAAGGGAAGGGAAGGGAAGGGAAGGGAAGGGAAGGGAAGGGAAGGGAAGGAAGTAGATGGGGAATAATGCACATTGATAGGGGAGCTGACCATAAACTTGTGGGCATATGCATTCAACCATCTTTAGATGTTGAGGCGTGGAGGGGTGGGGGGCAAATGATTCCTGTAAGACAGTGTATCCCAGCCTTGGCAACTTTAAGATCTGTGGACTTCAACTCCCAGAATTCCCCAGGCTGGGGATTTCTGGGAGTTGTAGTCTACAAGTCTTTCAATTGTCAAGGTTGACAAACATTGCTGTAAGAGTTCCACTGAAGATGTATTAATTGGATGGATGGACGGTTATTCTTTTCACACCCAACCATTGCAATTCTCAACCCCTCAGGACTCTTGGGGGTTTGCAGGAGCACCTCAACAATTAATTCATCCCAGTTGGCCTCTAACCAGAAAACCTAAAATCCCGTACAGGAGAACAACCTGCTCCTCTTCAACTGAAAGGCTAAGGACTCTGTGTCGTCCATGGGCAGGAAAAAAAAACAATGAAGCCACTTTTATCCATTTTTTAAAATTGTCCGGTGGGCCTGAAATTTGGCATGGGAAAGAAAAACATCCTTTTTTTTCCCAGAAAAAGGGGGAAATCTGGCGGTTGTAATTGCGAAGCAATCCGTGTGCCGTCTGTTGGGGGAAAATTACACACTAGCTTGCTTTCTGCTTCAATTCATGGCTTGGCTGGAGAGGGAAAACGTTGAGGGAAGACAGGCAGAATTTAGAAAATGCCCTTCTATCATAGATCATTGTCTGGTTTTAGTACATCTGGTAGGGAAGGAAACATATTCACTCTAGTGAGCATAGAGGCAATTGGCAGCATCTGCAAAGAGCTTAAAATGGCTTTTGATTGCATTCCTAAAGAGTAAGCCGAACGCTACTTCGGTTGGTGAAATGTTGCTTTTATCCAGGGGAGGGCGGCTGGGGGTTCGCAGGGGTTCTTAACCTCTGGCTAAGATTCTCTGTAGTTCGGAGAACCCCCAAATCCCACTCCTGGCTGTCCCCGCCCAACCCACCCTGCCCCTCCCAGGAGTCTCCACCATTTTGGATGCAGGTGCGTGCAGGGGAGAGCGAAAAACAGGTCTACTAGGTTCTGGAGAACCGGTAGCGGAAATTTTGAGCAGTTCGGAGAACCGGCAAATACCACCTCTGGTTGGCCCCAGAGTGGGAAGGGAATGGGGATTTTGGAATATCCTTCCCCCAGGAGTGGGGAGGGAATGGGGATTTTGCAGTATCTTTTCCCTGGAGTGAGGAGGGAATGGGGATTTTGCAGTATCCTTCCCCTGGAGTGAGGAGGGAATGGGGATTTTGCAGTATCTTTTCCCTGGAGTGAGGAGGGAATGGGGATTTTGCAGTATTCTTCCCCCAGGAGTGAGGAGGGAAAGGGGATTTTGCAGTATCCTTTCCCTGGAGTGAGGACGGAATGGGGATTTTGCAGTATTCTTTCCCTGGAGTGGGGAGGGAATGGGGATTTTGCAGTATCCTTCCCCTGGAGTGAAGAGGGAATGGGGATTTTGCAGTATCCTTCCCCTGGAGTAAGGAGGGAATGGGGATTTTGCAGTATTCTTCCCCCAGGAGTGGGTAGGGAATGGAGATTTTGCAATGTCCTTCCTCTGGGGTGGGGTGGGAATGGAGATTTTGCAGTATCCTTCCCCTGCCGTGCCCACCAAGCCATGCTCACCAAGCCACACCACACCCACCAAGCAACGCCCACAGAACCTGTAGGGAAAAATTTTGGATTTCACTCCTGGTATGAACTTGACTAGTAGATTTCATCCAACAAATCATGGTTAACTCAGCCAGAACGTAATGCCTGCTAGGTGTTAAACCCAACCTTTGTTAAGGAGGTCTCTACAATCTAGGCGGAAAAGAGATTCGTTTGTTTGTTTGTGTCCGTCTTACTTCGCCTTCTTCTGGTGCTGAGTTCCAATCCCTCTCCGGATTTGTCTTCCTGACACCTGAAGGTCTCCACCCTGGAACATCTTTTGATCCATTTCCTTTTGGCTTTTCTTTTCTTTCCCTTTCTCTTCCGAACCCAGAAAAGCTCGCGCGGAGTTGCCGCTAGCGATAATCAAGCGCCCTGACAAGTTCGGCTCTTCTGCAAAGATAACAAATTTTAGCCTTGATGATTAACTAGATTCACAAACTTGATTGGAAGAAAGACAAATATAAGGATATAAATAAAATATTCCCGGAGATCTCTCATCCCCTGCTGTTCTGAACTTTGAATAATTGGAGGGAATTATTATGCTGAGTACTAATCAAAAGGGTGGCAGGGGTTTTTTTTATTATTATTTTTTTATTTTAATTTGCTAATTACCTCTAGGTGAGTTGTGTTTTTTTGTTTTTTTGTGGCAATGACAAGTTCCCAACATGAAAAGACATTTTAATCAACCCCTGGGAGTTATTTATCTGAGGTTGGAAGCCTTGAAGGGGTCAAAGCGCCAGGGAAATGAGGACGGGGAAGTCAAGATTGAGACTTAGTAAGGCCACACCTAGAATCCTGCATCCAGTTTTGGTCACCACACTATAAAAAAGATGTTGAGACTCTAGAAAGAGTGCAGAGAAGAGCAATCAAGAGGATTAGGGGACTGGAGGCTAAAACATACAATGAACGGTTGCAGGAACTGGGCATGGCTGGTCTAGTGAAGAGAAGGACCAGGGGAGACAGGAGAGCATCTTCCAATATTTGAAGGGCTGCCACAGAGAGGAGAGGATCAACCTATTTTCCAAGGCACCCAAAGGCCAGACAAGGAAGAATGGATGGAAACTGATCAAGGAGACATTCAACCTAGAAATAAGGAGGAATTTCCTGACAGTGAGAACATTCAACCGATGGAACAGAAGTTGCCTTCAGAAGTTGTGGGAGCTTCATCACTTGAGACTTTCAAGAAGAGATTGGATTGCCATCTGTCAGAAATGGTGTAGGGTCTCCTGCTTGGGTGAGTGGGGGTTGGACTGGATGACCTAACAAGGTCCCTTCCAACTCTGTTTATCTATTAAGATGAAAACTTGGAGAGAAACGATCGTGGTGGGTTTTTTTTTTTTTTTTAGAGGGAGTTTCAGGAACTTAGGAGGCTGATAATGGAAGGGCCAGAGAGATCTCAAGGAAACCTGCCACTCATCTATTTGCAATTTTTTTTTATTTTTTTATTTATTTGATTTATATGCCGCCCTTCTCCGGAGACTCAGGGCGGCTTACAATGTGCTCAGCAATAGCCTTCATTCTTTTGTATATTTATACAAAGTCAGCTTATTGCCCCCACAAACTGGGTCCTCATTTCACCTACCTTAGAAAGGATGGAAGGCTGAGTCAACCTTGAGCCTTGGCGAGATTCGAACCCTGCAGTAATTGCAGGCAGCTGGTCTTAATAAGCTTAATAACAGGATGCCTTAAACCCCTGTACTACCAAGGCTCTTTTGTGCGCGTTGAGAACAATGGCTGGGGTGCCAGAATACAACTTGTAAAAGGTCCTCTCTGATGGATTTAAACACGTTGCTCGGATTTACACAGTTTATAGCATTTATGTCTTGTTTTTCCTCTAGAGGGTCACCGGTTTATGGTCTATTTTATCCTCATGAAATGGTTACGGGAATTTGGTACGTCTAGTCTAGTAAAGAGAAGGACCAGGGGTGACATAATAGCAGCGTTCCAATATTTCAGGGGCTGCCACAAAGAAGAGAAAACTGTTCTCCTGTTATTCTGATCTGGAACTGCAATGAGATTATCTGGGTGGAACCAGCCTTTGGTCCTCAAGAGGCACTGGAAGGACCCATATTTTGTACCCATCATGCAGCGTTTCCAAAGGCAAAATAACCTTCTCCGGGCGGGTGACAGGATAGGAGTCTTCCAGTATTTGAGGGGCTGCCACAAAGAAGAGGGGGTCTCCAAAGCACCCGAAGGCAGGACAAGAAGGAACGGATGGAAACTCATCACGGAGAGAAGCAACTTAGAACTAAGGAGAAACTTCCTGACAGTGAGGACAATTAAGCAGTGGAAGAGAAGTTGCCTCCAGGAGTTGTGGCTTCTCCATTACTGGAGGTTTTTAAGAGCCACTTGTCTGAAATGATATTTGGTCTCCTACTTGAGCAGGGGGTTGGACGAGAAGACCTCCAAGGTCCCTTCCAACTTTGATGATGTTCTAAGGGGTTCAGCCATTATGGTCGATCTGTTTCAGGGGTTGAATGGACAGTTCTGTGCGAATGCAAGACAAGAAGACAAGCTTCGTCAAGATGCAACCGAATGACTCCCCGGGCTTGTTTTTCCCCACATTTAATTCCATCCATTCACTCTGTGGCCGGCTTCCCACAATCCCTTGCCCTGAGCGTCAGTGCAATGCATTATGGGGAAAAACAAAGAACGCCTAATTCAAAAGCAACTGCAGTGATTTAATTTTAACCAAAAAAACACAAAACCCTGTAAAACTGGTTGCGCCTCCCTTAACAATGGGTTTGCTTGGATCGGAAATTCCAGTCCCGGAATTTTCCTAAGTCGTAAATCAAGGACTACCTCTACAGCCGTAGATGGTAATAATATAGCCAAGAAATGGGGGGCCCTTCACACATTCAGGACCCCAGGTTTAGGCACAAGACCGGTCTTCATGATCTGAAGGGGGAAGAGATGACCCAACTCAGTTTGAAAAAGCAGAGATCTGATCCCATGGTCCAGTTTGGCTTTCTGATCTGGCTGAGAGAGAGAGAGAGCCAGTTCAGAGATTCCATCGAATTGAATTTCCGAGCTGAATTTGCAGCTTCACGCATTCAGGCAGGGTTGGGGCTGCTGAGGGTTCGCAAGGGTTCAGGAGAACCTCTAGCTAAGATTCTGTGCAGTTTGGAGACCCCCGCAAATCCCACTCCTGACTGCCCCGCCCACCTGCCCCTCCCAGGAGTCCCCACCTGGCCCATTTTGGATGCAGGTAAGTGCAGGGTGCACGCAGAGGCTCAGAGAGGGCGAAAAACAGGCCTACCGGAAGTTCAGGAAGACCAGAAACGGCCCCGTTTCTGGCCTCCAGAGGGCCTCCGGTGCCTGGGGAGGCCATTTTTGCCCTCCCGGAGGCTCAAGAAAAGCCTCCGGAGCCCAGGGAGGGCAACACCCCTCCACCCCCCCATTGTGGTGCAGGAGGTCGACTAGGCCACACCCACTATAGCCACGCCCACCCAGCAACCTGGCAGAGAACCCCTTGCTAAAATTTTTGAAGCCCATCCATGCATTCATGGATGCACATGACCAGGTCTTCATGATCCGACGAAGGCCAACAGAGTTAGGGTTGATCTTGACCACCTGAAGGGAGAATATTCCAGAAGGCAGGAGCTACAGTAGAGACTAACATTCTTCCTGCATTTGTCCTCAACCATCAACAATAACAGTAACCCCCCTATAGGTACGTTCATTTATAAATTGCATGCATGCACTCCGGCGCTCATATATTATGCACATTACAAAACCTATCCCCAAAGAGAGAGAAAACGGGGAGAATATTATGCATATCAGCGCAGCTTAACTTCTGTCTTACATTTTTAGACTGAAGAAGAAAAAAAATATATATTTTTTTTTAGACGCTGTACTATTTTCTCCCTGGATCCTAGGGCATAATCTTACACCCACCCACTCATACTCAGGGTGCACGCACCTCACTTCGGAGACCATTATCCTGGTGAGTGACAGCCATGATACTTTGAAATAATTTGCGCAGCCTTGGTTTAATAGACCACAGTATGCAAATAAAGGGCCGTTTTGCTTTCTGTAAAAAAAATAAAATAAAAAATTCCAGCAACGTGCCAGCAGCCCAAGCAGACAGATGGCCGTAATAAGGAAGAGGGAAAACATGAAAGATTTTGTGATCTCATTCCAGGATGGTGGTGGGGAAGGGGGTGGGGGGAAAGAGATAATAAATAAAAGAAGATTGATGGGTTATGCACAGCCAATGGGTATATTTGTCCTTTTTTTCTTTTCGTCCAGGGGTAACCCCAGGTCGAAAAAGTCAAAATGGCAGCCAGAAGAGTGTGATAGAAACACTGTTTTTTTTTTTTAATGCATGTAAAAACCAGGATGAGCTTTAATTGCAAGGTCATGGCTATATCATCTGGGCTTTTTTTATTATATTATTTTTAAATTACAACCTCCTGCATCCAGTTTTGGTCACCACACTATAAAAAAGATGTTGAGACTCTAGAAAAAGTGCAGAGGAGAGCAACCAGGATGATGAGGGGACTGGAGGCCAAAACATAACGAAGAATAGTTGCAGGAACGGAGCATGGCTAGTCTAGTGAAGAGAAGGACCAGGGGAGACAGGATAGCAGTCTTCCAATATCTGAGGGGCTGCCACAGAGAGGAGGGAGTCAAACTGTTTTCCAAAGCACCTGAAGGCCAGACAAGGAACAATGGATGGAAACTGGGTGGGAAGAGGAGAGGAGAGAAGAGGAGAGGAGAGGAGAGAAGAGGAGAGGGGACGGGAGAGGAGATGAGAGGAGAGGAGGGAAGGGAGGAGGGGACAGGAGGGAGAGGGGAGGAGGGGAGAGGAGAGGAGAGAAGAGAAGAGAAGAGAAGAGGAGAGGAGAGGAGAGGAGAGGAGAGGAGAGGAGGAGAGGATAGGAGAGGAGAGGAGAGGAGAAGAGAAGAGAAGAGAAGAGAAGAGAAGAGAAGAGAAGAGAAGAGAAGAGAAGAGAAGAGAAGAGAAGAGAAGAGAAGAGAAGCAAAATGGAGGGACTCAATTACAGCCACGATGGGTCCACTTTTGAGGGATCTGAAGGACCAGGTTAGACGTCCTCATGGATCACCTTCACCTACCCATTTGGCATGCAGTTCTCCTTGGTAGTTGAGCTTCAAAATGCAGGACCAAGATCTCAAAAAGGTCCATGTTTCAGAGCTGGTCAGGAGTCTATCCATTTTTGTAGAGTTTGCATTCCTTAGAATCATCGGTCCGGAACCCTCTGCTTAATCAGGAGACTCTATATGCCATACTGGACCAAAGGCTCTCTAATCTTCTTCTTGACGACCTCC
Source organism: Pantherophis guttatus (assembly GCF_059756535.1). NCBI lineage: Eukaryota > Metazoa > Chordata > Lepidosauria > Squamata > Colubridae > Pantherophis > Pantherophis guttatus. The sequence continues at coordinate 20,972,054 of NC_142076.1, forward strand.
AGCGATGGAGCACCACCAACTCCAGAAGGCAACCTGTTCCACTGCTTCATAGTTCTCACCATCAGGAAATTCCTCCAGGCTGGATCTTCTTCCCGGATCTGACTCTTTAGGAAATTCCACGGCCTTGAAACGGGCAAAATGCTGATTCCTACACGCTTCGTAGAAGCTGGGAAACCACGGCTAATTTTTAGAAAGGAAACGCATCTTTTCTTAAATGAATTTGCAATTTTAATCACGCCGGTGAACCCGGTGTCTGACGCGAAAGACAGCCCAGCTTTCATTTGTCTTTCAAGTTGTGTCTCGTTTGTGTTCCTACCGCAGAACGGAGCCAAGTTGGTGACAGTAAAGATGGCAAGACGTGTTGTGACACTTTCTAAGGCAAACCTCATGCTTTCCTGCCATGTGTTTCCTTTGGCTGGGAGCCCACGGGTAAAGTGTTACGCCGAGAGCCGGAGATAATTGAATCTTTCGTGAATCTGTGGGTGTGCATAAAAATAAAAGCCATCTTTAAGTGATGCTTGGAGACCCCGTCTTTGCATTGGTTCGCCTTGCGAGAATCTAAATTTAGGACCTTCAGACTGCTAAACGTTGTAGATGGGGTTTGATCCTAGTTTAAAAGCCAGGGATATTTGAAACAAGCTTGTGCTCTAGCTGACCAAGATTCCCTACATCATCATCATCTTCTTCTCCTTCTCCTTCTCCTTCTCCTTCTCCTTCTCCTTCTCCTTCTCCTTCTCCTCCTCCTCCTTCTTCTTCTCCTTCTCCTTCTTCTTCTTCTTCTCCTCCTCCTCCTCCTCCTTCCTCTTCCTCCTCTTCCTCTCCTCTTCCTCCTCCTCCTCCAAGTTCGAAAGGACTTTGAAGGTCTTTGAGTCCAACCCTTTGCTCAAGCAGAAGACTCTATAATATTCCAGGTAAATGGCTCTCTGGTCTCTTCTTAAAAGCCTCCAATGATGGAGCACCCACAACTTCTGGTGGCAAGCTGTTCCACTGGTTAATTGTCCTCCCTGTTAGGAAGTTTCTCCTCAATTCCAGGTTGCTTCTCTCCTTGATTAGTTCCCATCCATTGCTACTTCTCCTGCCTTCAGGTGCTTTGAAGAATAGGCTGACCCTCTCCCTCTTCTCTGGGGCAGCCCCTCAAATACTGGAAGACTGCTATCCTGTCACCCCTGGTCCTTCTTTTCACTAAGGTAGACACACCCAATTCTTGCAACCGTTCTTGATGTGATTTAGCCTTCTCTGATCATCTCTGTTGCTCTTCTCTGCACCCTTTCCAGAATCTCGACGTCTTTTTTATATCGTGGTGGCCGCAACTGGATGCCGTATTCCGAGGGTGGTCTTACCAAGACCGAACTTCAGGATTTCTCCTTTGTGGGTTGAGCTTGTTGTAGGGTAAAATTACCCAACCTCCCCATCCTCTCAGAACAAAACAAAAAATCTTTCAGGAAAATATTGGCTTTCACACCTCTCTGTCACTAAGACAAAGCTGATAAAAAACCAGCAGGGACCAAAAGATTAAAAACAGAGCAAATTACTCAAATCCATCAGGAAAAAAGGGAAAGGCAAATTGTTAGCCAGCTTTGGCCGGCATCACATCACTTTAATTCCCACCTCTTTATGATTGAACTAAGTGGATAATTACCTTATCCGCATGAATGCTGGCACCACAGCTACAGGTTGCACCGGGCACCCCGGATAATGCTGAAAATGTTATTATCAACATGCTCCAACATCCATGTATGGGAATTGCTGAAATCTGGAGGTTTCAGGGAGGTTCTTTCTCTTTGTTTTGCTCGGCGTTTGCCTCTGGGATCCATCTTGCTCCATCTTACTTGACAGGTTGCTGCTTTCTGAGGTCAAAAGAACATCTCGGCTGAGCTCGGCGTTAGACCGAAACCTTTCCCTGCAGCCCCGTAGCTAAGGCTGCGTATATGAGCTGCAAAATCCCCAATTCAAGTCCATCGACAACCTCCTTAGGTGGACTCCCACCTGCAACAGGAGAATAAAACAATATCCGTCTCCTGCCTGACAGAAGGATTGTCAGAGGATCCTGCAATCTGAGCTTCCTTCTGTTCGTCATTATCCTATCTAAGGTGGGAATGGAGAACACAACTCTGCTGGATTTGAGGGCGGAGGCTTTTGACTTTAACAGATGAACAGGTTGGGAAGGGACCTTTTAGGTCATCTGGTCCAAACCCACCCACCCACCCCGTCCAAGCAGGAGACTCTACACAGGGGTGAAATCCAGCAGGTTCTGACAGGTTCGGGAGAACCGGCAGCGGAAATTTTGAGCAGTATGGAGAACCGGCAAATGCCACCTCTGGCTGGCCCCAGAGTGGGGTGGGAATGGAGATTTTGCAGTATCCTTCCCCTGACACGCCCACCAAGCCACGCCCAGAGAACTGGTAGTAAAAAAATGTGGATTTCACCGCTGAGTCTACACCAGGGGCCCCTCAAACGTTTTAAACAGGGGGGCCAATTCACGGTCCCTCAGACTGTTCGGGGGCCGGACCAGCTGGGTGGACGTGGCTAGGTGGTCACGTGACTGGGTGGGCGTGGCCAACTTAGCGGTCCAAACAATACACACAAATTAAACTTTAATTTGTTATGCTCCTGAGGGTGGAAAGTAGGTTAGTGAAGAGATGCGGCTGCCTTGGGGTGTGTACGAGGGACTTGTGTGTGTGTGTGGGTCCCTCTCCCTCTCTCTCTGGATGCCGGGGAGGCAAAAAAAAAAACTGGCCCATTTTTGGTCTCCAGGAGGAGGGTGGGGGCCGGCGGGTAGGCGGGGTGATGTGGGCGGGGCATCTTAGTGTTCCTGCATGGACCAGATTAATGGCTTCAGTGGGCCGTGTCCGGCCCGTGGGCCGTAGTTTGAGGACCCCTGCTCTACACCATTTCTGACAGATGGCAGTCCAGGGGTGAGTTCTACTTACCTTTACTACCGGTTCACAACGGGATCAAGTGGACGCCGAGCTTCTGCACATGCACAGAAGCTTTGGCGCATACACAGATTACCTATGACGACATCCGGGGTGGTGGGTGGAGCCTCCCTCCAGTTTTACTACTGGTTCTTGCGAACTGGTGGCAACCCAGCACTGGTCCAGTCTCTCTTTGAAAGCCTCCAGTGATGAAGCTCCCACAACTTCCGAAGGCAACTTTTGTTCCATGGGTTGATTGTTCTCACTGTCAGAAAATTCCTCCTGATTTCCAGGTTGAATCTCTCTTTGTTCAGTTTCCATCCATTGTTCCTTGTCTGGCCTTCAGGTGCTTTGGAGAATAGCTTGACCCCCTTCCTCCTCTCTGGGGCAGCCCCTCAAATATTGGAAGATGCTATCCTGTCTCCCCTGGTCCTTCTCTTCACTAGACTAGCCAAGCCTAGTCGATGAAGAATCTATCAATGCTCGTTGGCCAAGTTACCTTCTTAGAGAAGTCAACGATGAAGCCTTTGAAGTTCCTGCCCATAAGAGTTTATAACCAGGCAGAAATTCATTGCAAAATGTTGGCAACAAACAAGCTTGATGGATGAATAAAAATATTTCTCCCAGGTGGTCATTTCTTCCCTATCAGCCAAGCCAAACGAAACCATGACAACTAGGATAGGTTTCATCCCGAAATCTTTAGGTGACCAAGTGGAAAGTTGAGCCATCAGCCAACTTGGGATGGGGGGGAAAAAAAAGCGATAAAGAAAAATATTTTCCGCTCCAGGGTTGTAAGGAGGGGTTCCTCGGTGCTCTCTCCGCTTGGTTGTTTTCTTGCAAATGTTTCATGACCCAAACTAGGTAACATCATCAGTGGTAGAAGGGAGTGGGGTTCGCAGAGAGGAAGAGGAGGAGGAGGAGGAGGAGGAGGAGGAGGAGGAGGAGGAGGAGGAGGAGGAGGAGGAGGAGGAGGAGAGAAAGAGAAGGAGGAGGAAGAGGAAGAGGAAGAGGAAGAGGAAGGGGAGGAGAGGAGGAAGAGGAGGAGGAGGAGGAGGAGGAGAAGGGAGGAAAAGGAGAGAAGGAGAAGGGGAGGAAGAGAAGGAGAGAAGGAAAAAAGGATAGGAGGAGGGGGGAGGAGAACTGTGGGGTCCTTGGTTCTCTCTGAGCTTGGCTGTTTTCTTGCAGATGTTTCTTGACCCAGCTAGGGAACATCATCAATGCTAGAAAGGAATGGGTTTGTGGATGGAGAAAGAGAAGAGGAAGAGGAAGAGGGAGGAGGAGGAGGAGGAGGAGAAGGAGGAGAGAAAAAGGAGAGGAGGAGAAGGGGAGGAAGAGAAGGAGGAGGAAGAGGAAGAGGAAGAGGAAGGGGAGGAGAGGAGGAAGAGGAGGAGGAGGAGGAGAAGGGAGGAAAAGGAGAGAAGGAGAAGGGGAGGAAGAGAAGGAGAGAAGGAAAAAAGGATAGGAGGAGGGGGGAGGAGAACTGTGGGGTCCTTGGTTCTCTCTAAGCTTGGCTGTTTTCTTGCAGATGTTTCTTGACCCAGCTAGGGAACATCATCAATGCTAGAAAGGAATGGGTTTGTGGATGGAGAAAGAGAAGAGGAAGAGGAAGAGGGAGGAGGAGGAGGAGGAGAAGGAGGAGAGAAAAAGGAGAGGAGGAGAAGGGGAGGAAGAGAAGGAGGAGGAAGAGGAAGAGGAAGAGGAAGGGGAGGAGAGGAGGAAGAGGAGGAGGAGGAGGAGAAGGGAGGAAAAGGAGAGAAGGAGAAGGGGAGGAAGAGAAGGAGAGAAGGAAAAAAGGATAGGAGGAGGGGGGAGGAGAACTGTGGGGTCCTTGGTTCTCTCTAAGCTTGGCTGTTTTCTTGCAGATGTTTCTTGACCCAGCTAGGGAACATCATCAATGCTAGAAAGGAATGGGTTTGTGGATGGAGAAAGAGAAGAGGAAGAGGAAGAGGGAGGAGGAGGAGAAGGAGAAGGAGGAGATAAAAAGAAGAGGAGGAGAAGGGGAGGAAGAGAAGGAGCAGAGGAATAGAAAAAGGAGAGGAGGAGGAACTGTGGGGTCCTTGGTGCTCTCAGAGCTTGGCTGTTTTCTTGCAGACGTTTCATGACCCAAACTCGGTAACATCATCAGTGCTAGAAAAGAGTGGAGTTTGCAGAAAGGAGGAGGAGGAGGAGGAGGAGGAGGAGGAGGAGGAGGACGTCCCAAATGCAAAAAGGGTTGAGGTGTAGCCATGGAGCTTGGTTGATTAACCACAGCCCCCCACCCCACCCCACCCCCACCCGGCATCTCCCAGCCTCTAATCCCTCCTGGTGAAATTCAGGCAACAAAGTTGTAAGCGAGGGAAATTTGGGCTGGAGCAATTTCTTTTCCATGTTACGAAATGAAAAGGGGGTACAATGGATGCAGAGGGAACCCCAAAGCACTGGCCTGCAATATTTGTGGGACCCCAGGCAGCCCCGCATATGAGTTGTTGCTCAGCCCTGCCATTCAAAGTTTATTTATTTTCCTTCCCTCTTCTCTCTCTCTCTCTTTTCATTTTGTTTTACATCCTGATCGCAGGAACAGGCAACCTCTCCTGGATTTTTTTACGGCTCTTCTGGAACGCTGAAAAACAACCAATGAGACATAACAAAGAGAGAGTAATTTGGTGGTGAGCACATAAAGATGAAAGGGAAGGTGGAAGATTTTTCTCTGACCAAGGTTCAGGCCAGATTTTTTCCTTTTGTCATCTCCAGTCACCCTCCTTCCCGGTGTCCTCTGATATTAAATTACTTTTGACCCCTTCAACCAGCCGTAGGCATTTGGGGGCCTCTTTGAAGTTTATGAAAGACAGAGAAGATGGAAGGAGCATCTTCTGGGAGGAGGGAGGGAGGGAGGGAGGGAAAGAGAAGCTCTTTGCAAAAGGGTTGGGGTCAGCGTTTAAGCCCCAGCGAATTTTCTGAGCGAGTGAAGGGTGGGCAGATGGGTGGGCGATGGTACGAAACGGTCAAAAATCCAAGCATTTTTGAAGGAGGAAGGAAAAAGGCCAGTGCTTTAATTCTGAAGCAGAAAATGTTGGGAGGAAGAAAGAGAAGGAGGAGGAGAGGAAGAGGAAGAAGGAGGAGGAGAGGAAGAGGAGGAAGAGGAAGGAGGAGGAGGTGAAGGAGGAAGAAACAAAAGGAGGAGAAGGAGAAAGAAAGAGGAGGAGGAGGAAGAAAGAGAAGGAGGAGGAGAGGAAGAAGGAGGAGGTGGTGGAGGAAGAAAGGAGGAGGAGAGGAAGAGGAGGAAGAGGAAGGAGGAGGAGGTGAAGGAGGAAGAAACAAAAGGAGGAGAGAAAGAGGAAGGAGGAGGAGGAGGAAGAAAGAGAAAGAGGAGGAGAGGAAGAAGGAGGAGACAGAGGAGGAAGAAAGAGGAGGAGGAGGAGGAGAGGAAGAGGAAGGAGGAGGAGGAAGAAAGAGAAGGAGGAGGAGGAGGAGAGAAAGAGGAAGAAGGAGGAGGTGGAGGAGGAAGAAAGAAAGAGAAGGAGGAGGAGGAGGAAGAAAGAGGAGGAGGAGGAGGAAGAAAGAGAAGGAGGAGGAGGAGAAAGGAGTAGTAGTAGTAATAATGCTGATTGGGAGGAGGAGAAAGAGAAGGAAGAATCTCAGCAACAATTTGAGCCACACAATCAAATTTAAAAAGGAAGATAAGGTAGAAGTGAGAAGGCTGGAGGACTCATGATACTTTCCTACTTCTATCTCCACCATTTTCCAGACCGGGGCCACCCAGCCCTGACAGCTACATTCAATCTGTCACAACAATCAACAGCGGGAGGCCGAACACAGAAGGACTTTTGCTTGCCTGCTTCTTTTTCACCGTCTCTTCCCTTGTTCTAGCACCTTGGCTTTGTTGTAGTCTGCTCCTTGGCTGACTTGCTTGAGCGATTTCAATAAGTCTATAGTCCTTGATGCTGCTCGCTCCAACTCCCTGCTTACCAAAAAAAAATCCGTGAGCCCTTGACGGTTTAGAGAGCCCCCATTATAATACATCCCCCCTTCCCTCTTGTTTTCTAACTGAACATAGCAAAGAAATTGAGACAGGTTCCTGACATTCTCCTCTCTCTCTCTCTCTCTCTTTTTTTAAAAAATTTTCCTGGAATCCCCTTGGCTCTAATGCAAACTTCAAAAGGAGGAAGAGGAGGAAGCATTGACAGCGATAATCAAACGGGCTTAAACCGTCTCGTCAAGAAGGATTTGAAAAGTTGCTAGAGTTTGATGCTGGGAATAGAGAAAAGCCATTTGTTTAGCGCAAGGATGACATCCAGTGGCGGGTGGGTGGGTTTCTAATGGGTCCCAGGCACACACGACTCAAAATTGGGAGCGAGGCCAGCTTTTTATGGATCAAGGTTGCTATTGGAAGAATAAACTGCATTAAGTTAATATTGATTTCAGGCCTTCTAAATATATACTTGGCAGTCAACTTCCCTGACTCTGCTGTACGAAGCAGTTTTTGCTGGTCTTCCCTACTAAATCTTCTAATATGTCTTCCAGGAGCTCATGAGTATTCATTGGCTTTGGCTGGGCCTAGTAGATCCTTCCATCTCCAGATGTTCCCCATAACTGTGGTCCCATCTGGAAGCTTCAGGAAAGAGGACCGAAAGGGACCAGCACTTCATCCCCAAATGTTGGGGATGATCTTTTATCAGAGGGAAATGATCATGAAGGACCGACCCATCTTTGGTCAACCTTGGCTGGTCCCAGAGAAGAAACAAAAGTTGGGTGGGACTGGAGGGGGTTTTGAAGGGGAGGCAGCGAGATCAGAGCTCTGGGCTGGAAGGGGAGCATGGAAAACATCCCGGGAGGAAATGGTGGCAAATGAATTGCGCTTAGAGATGCCAAGAAAATGGCGAGCTTGCTTTCTTGAAGTCATCCAAACTCAAGCTTGACTTGAAAGGGCCTTTAGCCATTTTTAACAGAATGAGTTTTTAGATACCTGGATTTTATACATTTCCTCCTTATATCCATACATCCTCTCCTCTCCTTTCCTCTCCTCCCCTCCCCTTTTCCCCCTCTCTTTTTTTCTTTTTCCTTCCCTCCCTTCCTTTTTCACTCTTTTTTCCCTTCTTTCCTTCTTTCCATCCTTCCTTCTTCCCATCCTTCCTTCTTTTCCTTCCTTCTTTCCGTCCATCCTTCCTTCCTTCTTTCCATCCTTCCTTCTTTCCATCCTTCCTTCCTTCTTCCCATCCTTCCTTCCTTCTTTCCATACATCCTTTCTTCTTTACATCCTTCCTTCCTTCCTTCTTTCCATCCATCCATCCATACATCCATCCATCCATCCTTCCTTCTTTCCATCCATCCTTCTTTCCATCCTTCCTTCCTTCTTTCAATCCATCATTCCTTCTTTCAATCCTTCCTTCCTTCTTTCCATCCATTCTTCTTTCCATTCTTCCTTCCTTCTTTCTTTCAATCCATCCTTCTTTCCATCCTTCCTTCCTTCTTTCCATCCATCCTTCCTTCTTTCCATCCATTCTTCTTTCCATGCTTCCTTCCTTCCCTTTCTCAAACTACCATACACCAACTCAGTTTGGTTCTTCCCTTCCTGAAAAGAACGGTGCAGCTTGGGCATTAAGCGGGAGGTCTCCAGAGAAACCCTTGCAATGGTTTCTGCAGTGCTTTTCACCTTCCTTCTGGAAAGAATCCAGAAACCTGCTTGTCTCAGCACTCGGCTTGAGAAGCCCCAACATCTGCTGCTCCCAGCCAAGAAGGCCGGGTTCTCCTTAGTCAGGAAAAAGGGACTCTTGGAACGGGGCAATTTAGCCCGGTGATTATCAACAACCAGTTCAGGTAGAGAGATTTATCGCTGCGGCTGCTCAGAGTTGACAGGGACTTAATGGCACATCATCCATCCATCAATGTGAAAGTGGAATAACAAAATAACAGAGTTGGAAGGGACCTTGGAGGTCTTCTAGTCCCATCCCCTGCTCAGGCAGGAAACCCTACAATCTCTTCTTAAAAGCTCCCAGTGTTGGATCAGCATTCGCAACCTCTGGAGGCAAGTTTTCCACTGATTACGGTAATTGTTCTATCAGGAAATTTCTCCTTAGTTCTCGGTTGCTTCTCTCCTTGATTAGTTTCCACCCATTGCTTCTTGTCCTGCCCTCAGGTGCTTTGGAGAATAGCTTGACTCCCTCTTCTTTGTGGTTCCTGCAACTGTTCTTCATATGTTTTATCCTCCAGTCCCCTAATCATCTTTGTTGCTCTTCTCTGCATTTTCTAGGATCTCAACATCTTTTTTACATCGTGTGACTAAAGCTGGATGCCGTATTCCAAGTGTAGTCTTAAGATAAAGGTTCCCCTCGCACATATGTGGTAGTCGTTCCTGACTCTAGGGGGCGGTGCTCATCTCCATTTCAAAGCCGAAGAGCCAGCGCTGTCCGAAGACGTCTGCGTGATCATGTAGCCGGCATGACTCAACACCAAAGGCGCACAGAACGCTCTTACCTTCCCACCAAAGGTGGTCCCTATTTTTCTACTTGCATTTTTTTACATGCTTTCGAACTGCTAGGTTGGCAGAAGCTGGGACAAGGAATGGGAGCTCACCCCGTTACGCAGCACTGGGAATTCGAACCGCTGAAGCTCAGCATCTTAGCCACTGAGCCACTGCATCCCTAAGTGTAGTCTTACCAAGGCCTTATAAAGTGGTATTAACGCTTCATGTGATCTTGATCGAAGCCTCCTTTGATTGTCTTCCTGACTGTCCACAGATACTGGGGAGATCCGTGCGACCCATCCCGCCTGACCAAGGAGGAGCAATGGACGTCCGTCCTGACCTTACAACGTTTTGCAGAGATCCATTCCCACCCCTAGTGGTGCCTCCTTTCATAAAATCAGAGGCCCCATCCTCGGCAGGACACGGCAGGCGATGCCAGCGAAGAAATGGCATCCGTTTCTGTCTTTAGCCTCCGGCAGAAGATGAGAACGTTGCCAGCTCAACGGCTTCCCTAATTAAAAATGATAGCCGTAGAAAAGAGCTTGTCTTAAAACTAATGAGCCTTTACCCGGCATCCTTTCAAAGGCGAAAAGAGGCCTCGCACGCCGTGGAGATCATGGATCGGTTGAACCAAGCGCCTTTTTTTTCCTCCGGGTTGTTGAGCACCAGAGCTCTGCCAGAGACCTCACATGGTGGGAAGGAAAAGTCCCACAATAGTTACAAATGTCTTCTATGAACATTCTTCTCCTGCCCCGTGGAATTTTTTTCTGCAGGAAGAGAAGAAACGTGCTACAGGAGCCGACCGCATGGAAAGGTACCCCAGTGATCTTGTAAGCAGGGGCTCCAAGATCTTAACAAGGGAAGGGGTTATTTGTAGCTCAGGGTTGAACTGTGGGGGTAACCCGGTGCTCTCTGAGCTTGGTGGTTTCCTTGCAGAGATTTCGTGACCAAACTAGGTAATGTCATCACTGCTAGAAGGAGTGGGAGGAGGAGAAGGAGCTGGAGGAGGAGGAGCAGAAGGAGGACAAGGAGGAGGAACAATGGTAGGGTCCTTGGTGGTCTCTGAGCTTGGTGGTTTTCTTGCAGATGTTTCATTACCCAACTAGGGAACATCATCAGTGCTAGAAGGAGGGAGGTTTACTCTCTATTTATAGACAGTACCTTGCCCTACCATTTGGTGGAGGTATGGTCTTCCCTTTGGTAATTCCTTGATTAGGGCATTGTTTACTGCTTGATTGTTCACCTGATACTAATAAAAGCGACTATTTGTAGCTCAGGGTTGATCTGTGGGGTCTTTTGTGCTCTCTGAGCTTGGTGGTTTTCTTGCAGAGGTTTCGTTTCCCAACAATAGACCTCACAATAGACCTTCAGCCTTTAGGCTGAGCTTTCTGGAGACCATGTCTCCGTGGCTCGTTCACGCTTGACTTGTGGAGGTCCTGAAAAGATGGAGGAAAAGATTTCGCAGATGGATTTAGTATCCTGCGGAGAAGAGGCCACTGAGAGCCAGACAGGAAGGATCAGTCTGGGGCCACCAAAGAAGAATTAGATGATCCATCCAAAGCAGCTGGAGAAGACCACAGAGCTGAAGGAGACACCTAAAAGCTAAGGCTCAACAACAAACCATAAGACCACCCAGAAGCTGGAAGACCCAGCAGATGACAATCAAGACAAAGGGCCAACAAGAATGCACAGGATGGCAGATTTCAAGGAAATCGATGGAACTGCAAATCTTGATAGGGCCAGATTTGACCAACGATAGATGCAAAAGGAAGCCAAGATGTTCTACGCCAAGATTTTTTTTAAAAATGTGGATGCATCACTCTTCAGTTGTCCCAAAGGTGCTTTTTCAAGAGGCACCTGGGCTTTCTGGTTTTTCTTTGAAGACGTTTCGCTTCCCATCCAAGAAGCTTCTTCAGCTTCTTCTTTAGAGCCAATTGCCTCTTGAAAAAGCACCTTTGGGACAAACATGACCTGGATGACTGAGAATCTCCATAGACATTTACTCTTCAGTTGCAAAAGCAGGTTATTTTCCTTTCCCATCTTGGTTTAATTTATGCTTAAGCCTTATTCTGGGGTGAGGACTTCATTATCGTCAGTAGGGAACGGCGAGGAGGCAGAAATCTTTGCAGGTCAACTGCAAATTCCCCAGACATTCCCCAGTAGCTCCCAGCCCGTTTTCCCTTAATTATTTTAGTGTGCATCCAGTTCAGCTTTTTCCAAAACCGATTCTCCAACCTGCGCTTTATGGCTTCTGATTTTAACTGCTTGTTTTTCCCGTCTTCCCCGTCTGCCACCACACACATGTACCAAATCCAGCACCGGAGGGGCATTCAACATGCACAGGGATAACATTGTGTGCCTCCGAAGAGGCCGACCCTGAACCGAAGTCGTGCCGGTGTAAAATGGGTCAGCCTTGAAAGGTACCAGCAGATTTCCTGACCGTCTGCGAGCTGCTTCCCCGGGAGCAGCCATTATTAAAGAGGGTCTCCCGAGATCTCTCGGTGGCCAGTTGATTTAGCAAGGATCCGGTGTTGTCCATCCTTTTTCAGCGAAGACCTTTGCTGTCTCTCTCGCTCTCTCTCCAGAGGATGGAAGAGAAGCAAACAAGCGAGGTAGAAGATTGCTTGGGAGAAATAATTCCGAATAAATAAATTATGGCCTAGGAGCCGGCGGGACTTCCTCGTTCGGGGAAGCTGCATCGTCATCGGAGGGAACAGCCACATCGTCCCCATCACCCCGGCTGCCCAGGACTCCTGTAAAGTCAATTTAAGGGGCCAGCTATTGAATCAAGCGCCGACTTGCAAACAGCTCCCATGCCGAGCTGGCACTTAGCCTGATGCTCAGGTCAACTGCCATCGCTCCGTCTCTGTTCCTCTCTCTTGCTTGCGGCTCTCGGTGAAGGGTTTCTCTTGCAAGGGGCTAAGTGGAGAGTCCGTAGCCTCTGATTTTGTTGCACTGTTGTTGTTGTTGTTGTTGTCATCGTTGTCGTTTTCCTGGCTCGGTACCTTCAGCCCTCTCTTGCAAACGGGGGCTGCACCTACCTGGGGAGGGACAGGTGTTTGTTCTTCCTTGCCAGATGCTCTGAACCGGATCCTTTTATCTGGATGGTGCGTACCTGTTAGTGGGACATAGACGCCAGGGTTTCCCGCTTTTAAGACAGGTGGACTTCAATTCCCAGAATTCCCCAGCCGGCCATGAGTGTCCAGGGAAGTTGAGAAGGGTTTGTTCTGACCTGCCTGTTCACATTTGCTGTTCTTTTGTTGAAATGGCCTTCCTTCTCTTCCTAGTACGACTCCATTCAGCTGCTAAATAGGAAGCCTGCTCCTCATTTGCCCATCCTTTTGTCTGGGTTTCTAGCCGCCTCCTCCTACAAATCAGCATTTATTTCTTTTTTGTTTTCTTTCTTTCGTTCTTTCTTTCTTTCTCTTTCTTTCTTTCTTCTTTCTTTTCTTTTCCTTCCTTCCTTTCCTCCTCCTCCTCCCTCTCTCAATTAGTATTATTTCATCTTCCTCTTCTTTTCCTTCCTTCCTTCCTTTCCTCCTCCTCCTCCTTCCTCCCCCTTTTCCTTCCTCTTTCCTCCTCCTCCTCCTCTCAATTAGTATTATTTCATCTTCTTTTTTTCCTTCCTTCCTTTCCACCTCCTCCTCCTCCTTCCTCCCCCCTTCCCCTTCCTCCTCCTCTCAATGAGTATTATTTCTTCTTCTTCTTCTTTCCCTCCTCCTCTCAATCACCATTATTTCTTCTTCCTCCTCCTCCAAATATTTTCACCCTGGTCTTCTTTCCTACCGATACTCTTTCGGGCTGCTTCCTTCCTTTCCTCCTCCTTCCTCCCCCTTTTCCTTCCTCTTTCCTCCTCCTCCTCCTCCTCTCAATTAGTATTATTTCTTCTTCTTTTTTTCCTTCCTTCCTTCCTTTCCACCTCCTCCTCCTCCTTCCTCCCCCCTTCCCCTTCCTCCTCCTCTCAATGAGTATTATTTCTTCTTCTTCTTCTTTCCCTCCTCCTCTCAATCACCATTATTTCTTCTTCCTCCTCCTCCAAATATTTTCACCCTGGTCTTCTTTCCTACCGATACTCTTTCGGGCTGCTTCCTTCCTTTCCTCCTCCTTCCTCCCCCTTTTCCTTCCTCTTTCCTCCTCCTCCTCCTCCTCTCAATTAGTATTATTTCTTCTTCTTTTTTTCCTTCCTTCCTTCCTTTCCACCTCCTCCTCCTCCTTCCTCCCCCCTTCCCCTTCCTCCTCCTCTCAATGAGTATTATTTCTTCTTCTTCTTCTTTCCCTCCTCCTCTCAATCACCATTATTTCTTCTTCCTCCTCCTCCAAATATTTTCACCCTGGTCTTCTTTCCTACCGATACTCTTTCGGGCTGCTTCCTTCCTTTCCTCCTCCTTCCTCCCCCTTTTCCTTCCTCTTTCCTCCTCCTCCTCCTCCTCTCAATTAGTATTATTTCTTCTTCTTTTTTTCCTTCCTTCCTTCCTTTCCACCTCCTCCTCCTCCTTCCTCCCCCCTTCCCCTTCCTCCTCCTCTCAATGAGTATTATTTCTTCTTCTTCTTCTTTCCCTCCTCCTCTCAATCACCATTATTTCTTCTTCTTCCTCCTCCTCCTCCAAATATTTTCACCCTGGTCTTCTTTCCTACCGATACTCTTTCGGGCTGCTTCCTTCCTTTCCTCCTCCTTCCTCCCCCTTTTCCTTCCTCTTTCCTCCTCCTCCTCCTCCTCTCAATTAGTATTATTTCATCTTCTTTTTTTCCTTCCTTCCTTCCTTTCCACCTCCTCCTCCTCCTTCCTCCCCCCTTCCCCTTCCTCCTCCTCTCAATTAGTATTATTTCTTCTTCTTCTTCTTTCCCTCCTCCTCTCAATCACCATTATTTCTTCTTCCTCCTCCTCCAAATATTTTCACCCTGGTCTTCTTTCCTACCGATACTCTTTCGGGCTGCTTCCTTCCTTTCCTCTCCTGACGACGCCCAGCCCACCACCAATCTGAGCAATTAGGGTCCATCTAGAAATGGAAAAACAAAATCTCCCTTCCGGGCCTGTGATGTGAGTCAAAATAATTGCACATCCCAAAGACGATTCCCGGGCTGACTCACATTGCTTAACCAAACACACTTGGCTAATTGCTCTGTGCTGCTGGCATTATCTTTATTTATCATTATTTATTGCGCAGGGTGTCTAATAGGTGCTCGGTGCAGTATAACAAGAAGGAAAGAAGCAGCCGGCACATTTCCCGGTTGCAGGGAGAGAAGGAATGATGGCCACCAGGAGACCCACTCCTGTTCCGAGTTCCCTGTACGGAGGGCAGTCAAGCATCTCCAGCAAACCACAAACCATCAGACTCCTGAATGAAAAATAACATCATAACTACGTAGTATGATGGACTGCAGGGCCGGCGCAACGTGTAACATGTTCACACTGGACTGCAATAGGACTGGGTGTTTTGTTAATATGATTCATTGGGTTAGGGGTTTTCTGTCTTCACTGTGAGTTGTATTGTGTGTGGGGGGGGGGTGCACTGAGGGAGCTCAACCCATCTCATTGCACAAAATGTTGTGCGCTGACAATAAAGATTTGAATGGAATTGAAGGTGAGTAAATCCATTCCACAACAAAATTAAGTTTTTAATTTGCATTTCAACATTTCTCCAAGCCGGTTGATGGTCTCCTCGTCAGGGCACAGAAGGTGCCCATTCCAGCTACGGGAAGACTAATCCCTCCTTAGCAACATTGATGGCTGCATTTTGACCCTTTTAGTTTTAGGCAATTTTGGGACAATTGTTTGGCCTCCCATAACCTTGTCTCTGTAAATTGGGCCTTCGTAAAAGGCTTCGAACTCCACACAGGGGAGAAGGCAGAGCCCAGACTGCAGGTGCAAACCTCCCTCCGCCTCCCTCATGTTTCGTGCCATCATGGATATTATTATCATCACGCACCAAGCATGGCTTATTACTATTAATTAGGTTTGCAAATGAGAAATTCCTTTCTGGGCCCGCTTAAGCCAGCATGCAAAAACCGGATAAGGTACATTGGAGAGCATCTGGCTCCCGCAACGATAAGCAACTTGCGCGGTGGAGAAATGTCAGCAATTTAGAAGGAACAGCGGTGGAGAAGAGCAAGCGGCGTCCTTAGCAAGCAAGGCACAATTTTTTGTGTCTCTCCCACCTGATTTGCCCATCATGTTGATGGATAATTGCTGCCTGCTGGGTAAATGCAAATGCCCGGGAGTCCATCTGACAAATAAAGAGAAGATGTATAGGTTTATCCTTCCTCTCCTGCATCGGAACGTGCCACGGGAGCAGAAAGCTGGAGGATCTGAGTTGATTCCGAAGGATCAAGCTTCTAGACCTCATGGATGAGCAGGGAACAAAAGGGGAGGGGGGGAAACACCCTTGATTCCACTCTGTGTTCGAGATCCAACTTGGGAAGAGTTTTTTTTTTTTACAATGGTTGCGGGGTGAGCAATTTCTGGGTTTCACAACCTTGGCTATTTTTAAGGCACATGGACTTCAATTCCCAGAATTCCCCAGCATCGGTTACGATGATTGCAGCAGCCCAGGGTCATGTGATCATGTTTGTGAACTTCCCAACGGGGGAAGCCAGAGTTGCTCAACAGCCGTGCGATTCATTTAACGACTTCAGTGATTCGCTTAACACCCGTGGGAAAAGTTGCAAAACTGGGTGTGACTCATTTAATAAATCCTTGGCTTGCAATGGAAATTCTGGTCCCGATTAAACCAAACAAGGAGAGAAGCCGCCTGGAATTAAGGAGAAACTTCCTAACAGTGAGAACAATGATCCAGTGGAACAGTTTGCCACCAGAAGTTGTGGGTGG
Organism: Pantherophis guttatus; assembly: GCF_059756535.1. Lineage (NCBI taxonomy): Eukaryota > Metazoa > Chordata > Lepidosauria > Squamata > Colubridae > Pantherophis > Pantherophis guttatus. The sequence goes on from NC_142076.1 coordinate 20,988,234, forward strand.
CTCCATCACTGGAGGTTTTTAAGAAAAGACTGGACAGCCACTTGTCTCAAATTGTATAGGGTCTCCTGCTTGAGCAGGAGGTTGGACTAGAAGACCTCTAAGGTCCCTTCCAGCTCTATTCTATTCTAATTGTGGTCATAAGTTGAGAACCATCTGTATCCTTATCCATCCATCCATCATCTTCACTCTTTCTCCAAGAATGTCCTTGTTGTTGTTAGTTGTGAAGTCGTGTCCGACCCATCGCGACCCCATGGGCAACGTTCCTCCAGGCCTTCCTGTCTTCTACCAGTCCATTTAAGCTCACGCCGACTGCTTCAGTGACTCCATCCAGCCACCTCGTTCTCTGCCGTCCCCTTCTTCTTTTGCCCTCCATCGTTCCCAGCATTAGGCTCTTCTCCAGGGAGTCCTTCCTTCTCCTTAGGTGGCCAAAGTATTTGAGTTTCCTCTTCAGGATCTGGCCTTCTAAAGAGCAGTCAGGGTTGATCTCCTCTAGGACTGACCGGTTGGATCGCCTTGCAGTCCAAGGGACTCGCAGGAGTCTTCTCCAGCACCAGAGTTCTGGTGGGCCGTCTGCTAAAATAAAGCCAGGTCAAGACACACACTTGAAAGTAAATCAGGAAGCCTGTAATTGTGAAGTGTGTCTGGCAAGAACAAAGAATGCTTATCTACAGGAAATATGCATGTGTGAATCTTGTAACAATTCTGGGTACTTAGAAAGCTGATAAAAGTAACAAGAGTTAGACAACTTGCAGGCCTCAGCTAAAAATTAGGAATACAGATGGCTTGCAGCCAATAAAATGTGTATTAGATAACTCCTGGGGCATTCATTAGCCAAGGCTTAGGAATAGGAACAGCTATAAAACAAATTGTATAATTATTACTAAAATGTTTATTAGATGATATTTCTTATTATCTCACCTTGTCCCGCCTTTTCTTTTAGTGAAAATGTATAGAGCTTACTTAATCCTTGGTTCTTGGCATTTTGGCCAGGAGCCTTTTTCTTTGGAGTACTCCAAAGAAGCAATCAGAAAATCTGCACCTCGTGTCTGGCATCCATCATTGGCTTCGGCACCAGGCTCAGACCCAAATTGGGGACAACAGTTCAAAGGCCTCAATTCTTTGGCGCTCAGCCTTCCTTATGGTCCTATTGAAGCTTTTTTTTTTTTTTTTTAACTTGATTTATATGCCGCCCTTCTCCGGAGACTCAGGGCGGCTTACAATGCGCTAAGCAATAGCCTTCATCCTTTTGTATATTTATACAAAGTCAGCTTATTGCCCCCACAAACTGGGTCCTCAATTTACCTACCTTAGAAAGGATGGAAGGCTGAGTCAACCTTGAGCCTGGTAAGATTCGAACCTGCAGTAATTGCAGGCAGCTGGTCTTAATAACAGGGTGCTTTAGACCACTGTACTACTAAGACTCTTCATCCTGCTCTACCCCTTCCCTGCCCTCACAGCCCTCCTGCCCAAAACCTTACAGCAACCTCTGAGCTTGTTTCAATTCCTTTTAATCACCCCCAAAATAAAAAACACCCCATCCCCAGAAAAGGATCTTGTTCCTACACAGATCGCACTGAAACACTGGTTTCTCCCCTCGCCCAGGTCACTGAGGACTAGCGTGATGCTTTCCATCACGTCCTCCCTCCTTCCCTCCCTCCCAAGGAATCATTTAGAGAAGTTTGCTTCAGAGCCTCAGGACTGTGAAAACTTGCAAACTGCCCGACACTTGGGGAAAAACAATTTGGGATTTGGAGGAGTTAAGAACCACCGTGAAGAATATTAACATTCTTTATCTTCCTTTTTTGGCGGGCGGTGCGGGGCGATGCCGCGAGTGAGTCTCCGTGCAACGCTGCGAAATGAAATTATGGCAATTTAGACAACTGTTGCGGGCGGGAGAGAGGCGAAAAACGCATTAAACAAGTTCATCGGGTCCCTAATGTGTGTGATGTTGTGCAGCTCCAGAGGGACTGCAGAAGAAACACACACACACACAAAGAGATGTTTCCTAGTCACTCGCCTTTATTTCTCTCCCCTCCTTTAATCGGGAAACGGTTAGGCTCGCTCTCCTGCAGGCCTTTGACTGATGTATCTAACCAAGATTTCATACTTTCTTCCTCTAGAGGTTTCTCTCTCTCTCTCTCTCTCTCTCTCTCTCTTTTTGTTCCTCCATGCTTTGATTCTCTTTTAATGAACCCTTTGATTAAATAAAAATGACATAAACCTATTTTTAATATAGAAGCAAACCGGCGGAGGGAAGGACGAGGGGATTCTGGAAATGGCATCTTCTGTAGAGGAAGGAATCCAGATGTTCAGTCCAAACAGGATGGAGGGCGGATTTATACATGGGAAGGAAGAGATCTCACGGCCTTCAACTTCCAAAATCTGCAGAGCAACCTCTGGTCCCTGCAGGATTTTCTGTTATGGCACCCTGGCTATCCTGCATCAGGGCAGGCCACAGGAAGAGAAAGCTGAAAGATTCAAGTTTCCAGACCTCATGAATAAGGAAAAACAGAAATGGGAGGGGTGGGGGGTTGGGGGGATACATTTGATTCCACTCTGTGTTTAACATCCAACTTGGGTAGAGTCCAGTTATAGAGTGAGTATTTTCTTCTAGCACAACCGTAGCGCACTAATAAAGGAGAATTTTTGTAGCTCAGGGTTGAAACGAGGGCTCCTTGGTGCTCTCTGAGCTTGCTTGTTTTCTCGGAAGTTCCTAGCCATCTGTCAGAAATGGTGTAGGGTCTCCTGCTTGAGGGGGGGGTTGGACTAGATGACCTACAAGGTCCCTTCCAACATTCTCTTCTCTTCTCTTCTCTTCTCTTCTCTTCTCTTCTCTTCTCTTCTCTTCTCTTCTCTTCTCTTCTCTTCTCTTCTCTTCTCTTCTCTTCCCTTCCCTTCCCTTCCCTTCCCTTCCCTTCTCTTCCCTTCCCTTCCCTTCCCTTCCCTTCCCTTCCCTTCCCTTCCAATACTATTCTATTGTAATTCAAATTCTATTGTAATTCTAATTGTATTCCAATTCCTATTTTTTTCTATTCTCTCCCGAGAGCCTTCCCCAGCACCACCATTGGAAGTCCACCCATCTTAAAGCTGGGGAAACAGTGATCTCAAACAAACTATTACCGCTTTAATTCTTATCTTGAATGGCAAATAGCTCTTTCAGAGGAGGGGGAGAAACCATCTTCTGGAACAGCCCCGGGGAGGGTGAACCTCCTTTGCAATATTTTGTCCAGGGAGGGACAAAATATTGTATTTCCAATATGCAGCTGTGACGGGATGTTCCGAACGGGGCCCCGAAGAACCATTTCTCACGCCTGGAAAGTTAATGACTGATCTCCAGCACAAGTTTACCATTTAATTGAAATATGGCAGGCAAGAACCGGTAGGATGATTAATGCCGTCGTTAATCACCCAGGGCTCAGTAGCAACCCCACGCTGGGTCTAAAATAACGCTGAGCAGAAGCCCAACTAACCAATAATCCTGGTGGAGCCCAGCAATTTGGGGGAAAGGAAGAGGGGAGAAGAAGGAGGAGACCCGTCAAACAGATGCCCATCTCTGCCGATATTTCGGTCTCTGCGGACGCGGTTGGGAAGGGGTTCTCGTTTTATCTTGTAAAGGGGGAGGGTGTTGGAAGAATGGAATGGAATGGGATGGGATGGGATGGGATGGGATGGGATGGGATGAATAGAATAGAATAGAATAGAATAGAATAGAATAGAATAGAATAGAATAGAATAGAAAATATGGAATGGAATGGAATGGAATGGAATAGAATAGAATAGAATAGAATAGAATAGAATAGAATAGAATAGAATAATAGAATAGAATAGAATAGAATAGAATAATAGAAGAGAAGAGAAGAGAAGAGAAGAGAAGAGAAGAGAAGAGAAGAATAGAATAGAATAGAATAGAATAGAATAGAATAGAATAGAATAGAATAGAATAGAATAGAATAGAAAATATGGAATGGAATGGAATGGAATAGAATAGAATAATAGAATAGAATAGAATAGAATAGAATAGAATAGAATAGAATAGAATAGAATAGAATAGAATAGAATAGAATAGAATAGAATTCTTTATTGGCCAAGTGTGATAGGACACACAAGGTATTTGTCTTGGTGCATACGCTCTCAGTGTACATAAAAGAAAAGCTACGTTCGTCAATATCCATCTGGTTTAGTTCCAAGCTGGGAGAAAGCCACTGGAAATATGGAGGCTGATTTGAAAGATGGTTTAATGATGAAGCAGGACCACATGGGTTTGAGGTCTTGGACAGCTGATCACATGGAGTTGAGAATGAGGAGGAATAATAATAATAATAATAATAATAATAATAATAATAATAATAATAATAATAATAACAACAACAACAACAACAACAACAACAACAACAACAACTTCTACTACTACTACTACTACTACTACTACTACTACTACTACTACTACCAGTCCTGTGGGCGTTGCTTGGTGGGCGTGGCATGGCTTGGTAGGTGTGGGATGTGGCTTGGTGGGCATGGCAGGGGAAGGTTACTGCAAAATCCCCATTTCCTCCCGATCAGCTGGGACTCAGGAGGCAGAGAATAGAAGGGGGCGGGGCCAGTCAGCATTTTTACTACCGGTTCTCCCAACTACTCAAAATTTCCGCCACCGGTTCTCCAGACCTGGTCAGAACCTGCTGAAACCGACCTCTGACCGAAACATACCATCGCGGCACCAGGAGACGCCAGAGTGAAAGAAAAAGGAATGGCTCTTTGAGTGCTTAAGGTTGCCGATCCCTGGTATAGAGTCTCCTGCTTGGGCTGGATTTGGATTAGAAGACCCCCACCGTCCCCTCCCCAAGGCTATTCTGTAACTAGTTAAGCTTTTGCAAAATAAAATCGCCCCCCCATCCCCCACAATTCCCCCTCCCACAGGGTGACTCAATCTTCATGCCACTGAAGGATCAATTTCCCATTAGCACATATTTTTTTTCCCTCCTCCGTGATCATCTCAGCCAAACCAGGGCTAAAAGAAGAGGAGGGGGAGAGAAGAGAGGGGTTTTGTATTGAAAAGAAGCATGACTCACCAATTCAGAGAGGAAGACCCCTCCCCAGATCTGGCCTTCCTGAATGCGAGAGGAACCCTCTCTTTTAGCTGGAGCTCAGAAAGCGATTAAAAGGATTAAAAAAAGAATAAAAATAACTTTTCTGTTGTAAGAGGAGGGGAGGTGACGGGGGACTTTCACCCCAACCGTCGCATCTCTGCAACGATGCTTAGCTGTGGCTTATCGAAGAAACCAACATGGGTTTGATCATAGTTTGTGGACGAGAAGCCACGTTACCATGGGTTGACGTTACCATCCCTGCCAAAATAAACATTATGACAGTGTTTCTCAACCTTGGGCCCCTTGAAGATGGGTGGACTTCAACTCCCAGAATTCCCCCAGCCTGGGGAATTCTGGGAGTTGAAGTCCACCCATCTTCAAGGGGCCCAAGGTTGAGAAACATTGGAGTAGGGAAAGGCTTTAATGGTGGAGAAAGAAGGGATATGGGATCCTTAGCCCTCTTCCAGAAAGTGCGAAGATAAACCAAGATTGCTAACCGAGATTCAGAACCATAATCCACAGCCAGCAGGAAGATGCTGACGGAGAAGGCATTCAGCAATGGCAAGCTTTTCTATGGAACTCTGCTGCCCTCTAGAGGAATTACTGTGCGAATGTTCTCCCGGCCCAGTTTCCTCAATGGCACACCCGCCAGATGTGCAGGGACTTCAACTCCCAGGATTCCTTAGTCAGCCTCGCATGGAACTCTGGGAGACGAAGTACAAACAGCCCTAGAAGGCAGCAAATGAGGAATGCCGCCTGAACATCCTTTTTTCCATTTTATTTATTTATTTATTGAATTTCTTGAATTTTATTGAATTTTATTGAATTTTATTGAATTTTCATCTTCTACAAGTTGGCTAAGATTTTATATATATATATAAATATATATATTTTCAATGTAACCGTGCAACAGTTTGCAAGCATTTTCTCAGCTGGAGGGAAAAGCTTCTCAGAAATTTTCTGTATAATAATTTCTGAGCTGGGGATTGTTTTTCCCCCCTGAAGAACTGGGTGTTTTTTGGTTCTCTTCTCGCATGACTTATTTCTGTTCCAAAGCACTTCGTCTAGGTTTTGCATTAATTTGTGTCTTTCAACCCTTGAGAGCACGGTGGCTCCCTTGCCCCCCCCCCCCGCCGCCACCCCCAGTCCATCAGCCCCTGCAAATAAATCATATCGAAATTAAAGGTCTGCGGTTTTCAGGAAAGAAAATAAGGGCCGTTAATCTCAGCGACATGCCTCCAAGTATGAATCAGTGCTCCTTAAATCAATGGGGTTTAAATTAACATTTGCTATATTGGGCAAATCGGCCGTATTAATTAGGAACATTTTGATCAACTATAAAAAGATGTTGCCAATTAATCACTGGGTCCGTGTATTAAAAGCCCCCCCTTTAATGCATGATTGGGGTTTTTCTTTTTTTTTTTTTAGAAAAGGAGTTCGATTGATTGGTTCTGTTTTGAGGAAGGCCCACTTCTCCATTCAGGGACCCCCCCCTCCCTAGATTGGTTACGTATGGCTGGAAGCGGTGGAAGGACGGAGATTTAAACCCACAAGCTGCATGCACACAACCCATAAACCAGAATGTGGTTTTGCTTGTTTCTCCCTTAGCCTAAAGCAGGCTCTCTCAACCTTGGCAACTTGAAGGTGCAGCAGACTAAAGTGCTGTTAAGTAGCACCAGCTGCCTGCAATTACTGCAAGTTCGAATCTCACCAGGCTCAAGGTTGACTCAGCCTTCCATCCTTCCGAGGTAGGTAAAATGAGGACCCGGATTGTGGGGGCAATAAGCTGACTTTATATAAAAAAGAACACCGCTTAGGGGGGGGGCCGAAAGCCCTACTAAGCAGGTATATACAAAAGTATGAAGGCTATTGCTTAACGCATTGTAAGCCGCCCTGAGTCTCTGGAGAAGGGCGGCATATAAATCGAACCAATAAATAAATAAATAAATAAATAAATAAATAAATAAATAAATAAATAAATAAATAAATAAAACTAACTAACTAACTAACTAACTAACTAACTAACTAACTAACTAACTAACTAACTAACTAACTCCCAGAATTCCCCAGCCAGAATAGATGGACTTCAATTCCCAGAATTCCCCAGCCAGCCTTGCTAGAGAATTCTGGGAATTGAAGTCCACACATCTTAAAGCTGCCAAGGTTGAGAAACACCGGCATAATATATCAACCCAGCCATTCTGGTTTAATGTCTAGCATGTTGTTTGATTCCGGCTTAGTCAATAAACCATGGCTAAGATCTTCCTGTTCCTTAGTGCAGCTCCCCTCCGCCCTTCTCCAGCCCGCTGCCCCTCTTCTTTCTTTGGCATCCCCCAGTTTTGCAATGCCAACTTTCGCTTTGGGGCAGCGAGGCGGCCGACGTCTCCCGCTTCGCTACGACCCAAGGTCCGCTTCCCTCGGGGCCGCGCGGAGTCAAACCGAAGAGGCGCTCTGCACACGCCCAGAGACTCCAGGGCTTCGGGGAAGCGCTCCGCCCAGCTTGGCGCTCCGCCCGGGAGGAGGGGACGCGTGCAGGAGCAGCCCAGACCGGCGGAGGCGGAGGAGACGATCGCTTGGAAAGTAAGCAGGCGAGGCAGGTGAGCGAGCGCAGGGCTCGGTCGGAGGAAGCGGGCTGCAAGGGGAGATCCGGGCCGGCCGTGGACAACCGAACCCAGGCGAGCCACGCGCCCTGGAGAGCCGCAGCTGCACCCACCCGCATCCTGCGCGCACGCCCGGCTGGCTGGAGAGGCGGAGGCCAGGCGGGCGCTGCGCGTTCCCGCTTCTCTCCTCCGGGGAAGGGGACCCCAACCCCGGACCACCCGCCCACCCACCCCTCCGACCCCTTGGAAGGCGCGGCTCGGGAAGGTTTTGCATTCCGGCCTTCTGGCGCGCCTCCGCCGCTTCCACCGGAGAGGGCAGCCTGCGAGCTTAAGGCGCCCTCCCACCCGCCAGCCCTCCAGGCTTGGCACGCGGGTTCCGGGGTTGGCACGAGGCGCCGGTGGTGGTCTGGGGCTGGGGCAGCGAAGCCGAGTCCGTTGGGAAAAGCTTCGCAGGAGAGAAAGTGAACGCAGAGATTTGGGACCCAGGCAAGGGCGACATAAGCGATAGTGAAAGTGGTTTTACCCATTTATTGTTTTTTTGCTTTGTGGTTGAGAGAAGGAAGGGAGGGAGGGAGGGAGGAAGGAGGGAGGGAGGAATAGAGGGAAGAATGAAACAAAAGAGGGAAGGAAGGAGGGAGGGAGGAAGGAGGAAGGAAGGAAAGGAAGGAAGGTGGGAGGAATAGAGGGAGGAAAGAAACAAAAGAGGGAAGGAAGGAGGAAGGAAGGAAGGAGGGAGGGAGGGAGGGAGGAATAGAGGGAGGAAAGAAACAAAAGAGGGAAGGAGGAGGAAGGAAGGAAAGGAAAGAAGGAAGGGAGGGAGGAATAGAGGGAGGAAAGAAATAAAGGAGGAAGGAAGAAAGGAAGGAAGGAAGCAAGGAATAGAGGGAGGAAAGAAACAAAAGAGGGAAGGAGGAGGGAGGGAGGAAAGGAAGGAAGGAAGCAAGGAATAGAGGGAGGAAAGAAACAAAAGAGGGAAGGAGGAGGAAGGAAGGAAAGGAAGGAAGGAGGGAGGGGGAGGAATAGAGGGAGGAAAGAAAGAAAGGAGGAAGGGAGAAAGGAAGGAAGGCGGGAGGAATAGAGGGAGGAAAGAAACAAAAGAGGGAAGGAAGGAGGAAGGAGAGGTAGCTGATAGGTGGAAGCAGGAAGGAAGGAAATCCAGATAGACAGACACACTGTGCCCCTTAGAGATGGATGCTTGGAACAGTTGGGGCTTAAGGTTAAGATTTCTTTGCCAAGCAAACTTTTCTCTTGGTCTCCTTACTGACAAGTTAACTGTGAAGATCCAGGGTCCAAATCAAGGACCGTCTGCCCAAGAAGCAGGAGCGTAGCCTTCTCTCACGGAGAGAAGTTGGCTTGAAAGCATCTGGAGATGTTGCGTCGTCCTCCTTACTGATGGTTTCCTTTAGGGCAAAGGACCGATTCCTGCTATGGCGACCGAGCCCATCCCAGTCTCAAAGCAGAGCAGAGAAATCGTGGGTGGCATCCCGACGGAGGTGGTCTGCACGGCCTTTGGAGCCACGATCTTGGTGGTGGTGACCCAGTATGGAAAGATGGGGACGCTGGTCTCGGTGGAGCCTGACGCAGTGCCTGATGGGATCAACAGACCTTTGTGGACCACCAAGGTTCTCCTCGGCAAAGATGAGGTATTCTTCCTCCCATCCCTATCTCAGTTACCGCCAAGTATCTGCCTTGACTTCCTTTCTCCTTTTTTCCTTCCTTTGTTTTCTTGGGAGTCCACCAGCTAGCTAGCTTTCTTTCTTTTTTTCTTTCTTTCTTTCTTTCTTTCTTTCTTTCTTTCTTTCTTTCTTTCTTTCTTTCTTTCTTGAAAAAGTTTTTTATTTTTATTTCTTATACACATATTGTAAATGTGCATTCTCTTATCCATAATTGATCATGTACATACGTATTTTTTCTAACGAAAGCATAAAAATAAGACATTTTAATCACATTTGGGGTTCCTCTTCTACCTTCTCTTTTCCCTCTTTTCACAACAAACCTTCTTCTTCTTTCTTTCCCCTCCCTCCCACTTCTCCTCTTCTACTTTCTTCCTCCTCCTCTCCTCTCCTCCCCTACTTCCCCTTCTTCTTCCCCACTCCTCCCGTCTTTTCTCCCTTTCTCACCTTCTCTCCTGCTCTTGTCCCCTATCCTTTCTTCCTCTCCTTCCCGTCTCTTCCATTCATCTCTCCCCCTCTCCTCCTCTATCCCTTTACTCCTCTCTCCTTTCTTTCTCCTTTGTGCAATATTTCCCTTATTTGGTATCTGAGCAACTCCAATTTTCTGATAATATATACTTTCTTTTCAATTTCTTTCCCGTTTTATCCAATCTATCATTTCATATTTGTACATTTATAATCTTCTTTCGTAAATGGAAAAGGAGGATGGGGGGAAAAAAAGGACACCAGTTTTCTTGATGGCTTAGCCAGATGACCACACCATGGAGGGAAGAGGTGGAGAAGGTGAAGTTGGGGGAGAAATGTTCTCTCAAGATCTTCTTGGCTTGCTTTCAGCCTCTCGTCCACATCTCCGCCAAGCATCTGGTCACCTCGGTGTCTCAGGAAGCTGGCAACAGGACTGTTCTACTAGCCATGGCTCTGAAGGACAAAAGCATTGAAGGCATCCGGGCGTTGAAGGAACTCATCCACCAATGCCGAGTGTGGTGATGATGGGCCGGAAGAATTCTTTGGATACCAGAGATGTCTGGCTGAGGTTAATGTTGGTTTGGATGCAAACTTGATTGTGTACATTGGAGTGTCCAACCTTGGCAACCTTAAGTCTTGTGGACTTCAACTCCCAGAATTCTGGGAGTTGAAGTCCACAGGTCTCAAAATCAGGTCTTTAAATCCACAGGTCTTAAAGTTGCCAAGGTTGGACTCTTTTGATGTACACGTTCACTTTTTTCTTATTTTGAACCTTGATAATGAACATTTGTGGGTAAGCTGACACAACGGGTGTCCATTCATGTTACACAAACATTCACAAATACCTGTTCCAAAACTTGCTGTAACCATTAAAAAGTTTGATGTTGCACCTACCTAGAAATTAGCCTCAGCAAATTTTACATCAGGTTTTCCTAGTAGTTAATTGGATTTTTCTGCGGAAACCCATGGAAGTTTCAAGAGTTGAACAGGAGGCAGCTTTTTCCCAGCTGCAGTGTTTAACAAACGCACACACTTCATTTTTTTCCTTACATTTCAGTTTTATAGCACATAGGAAGTAGTTCAGATCACATCTTCCTATTGAGGGTTTCCTCTCCGTCCTTTCTCATTCCGAAAACAGCCCGAATAAATTCAGAATAGCTTTGCTACCATCTTCGGAAACTACGGTTATTTTGTTTTTGCTTGAGTAAAACAATAAAGGAATTGCAATATGTTTCCAGTAATGTTGGTCTGTCTAATTGACTCCTTAAAAAAGAAAGTTAAAAAGCATTGTTTCCACCCTAACTTGCTGATGATCATGTCTGGCTGGGGAATTCTGGGAGTTGAAATCCAAATGTCTTAAAGGGGCCAAGACTGAGAAAGTCTGGAACGGACCGTGGAAAGGTAGAAAACATAATAAACTGAAATGATGACTTTGGTTTCAGAAATTAACACGGGAAGGGGAGGTGACTTAGCTGGGCAAATCCCTGCAGTTTTTCTTGGCAAGATTTCCAAAATGGTTGGCCCTTGCCTGCTTCCTAGGGCTGAGAGAGGGACTGACTAAAGTCACCTAGCTAGTTTCTAGCCTCTGCCCTTAACCGCTACCCTAAACTGGTTTTCTAGGTTTTAAATCTTTCAGTCCTATAAGCTTCTATTCCCGGGGCAGGCAATTATGGCAATTTGATGACCTGTGGACTTCAACTCCCAGAATTCCTGAGCCAGCCTGTGAATTCTGGGAGTTGAAGTCCACAGGTTGTAAAGTGGTCAGAGTTGCTCTCCCTTGCTCTATTCCTCGCCCCCCCATAAAGGAATTTGTGGCTTTCTTGGTTATGAGTGACATGATAACTATTTGAGGACCTGTCACAGAGAAGACGGGTGAACCAGTGGGGGGAATTCACATTTTTTTACTACCGGTTCTGAGGGCATGGCAGGGGAAAGGATACTGCAAAACCTCCATTCCCACCCCACTCCTGGGGGAAGGATATTGCAGAATCTCCATTCCCACCCCACTCTGGGGCCAGCCAGAGGTGACATTTGCCAGTTCTCCGAACTGCTCAAAATTTCCGCTACCTATTCTCCAAAGGACAAGAAGTAATAGATGGAAAGGAATCAAGCAACCTAGAATTAAGCAGAAATCTCCTGACGGTGAGAACAATTAACCAGTGGAACAGCTTGCCACCAGAAGCTGTGAATGCTCCAACACTGGAGGTTTTCAAAAAGAGATCGGACAGCCATTTGCCCGGAATGGTGTAAGATCTCCTGCTCGAGCAGGGCGGGGTTGGACTAGAAGACCTCCAAGGTCCCTTCCGACTCTCTTAATCTGAGCACAAACTGTAGCTTGCAAACGAGATGGGTCGGATTCACACCAGGGTGGAAGTCCTTTAAAGCTTAACGCCGAGCCACAGAGCGCAGATTCGGCAGGAGAATGGCGCAAATCCTCCCCGCCCGGTCAGAGACTCCCCGCCTGGCACGAGTCCCGGCGCCCGAGAAGGGGCGGGTAAGGTAAGCCTGGCCGCCTCCCCACCCCACTGAGCTGGGCAGGGAGCGGGAAGAGGAGGAGTCTCCGGGGAAGGTGCTGCCGGGCAGCCGGCTGAGAAAGCCAGGAGGAAACGACCGGGCGGCGCGCCAGGTGGGACGGCCGCTTCCTGGGCCGGAGTTTGGGCAGGTAGCGCAGGTAGGTAGGTAGCCAAGGGGGGGGCAGGGAGGAGAAGTTGGCATTGCGAGGCGCTCCGGCCCGAGGGAAGCACGGGAACTCGCGCAAAACCTCCCAGCGCAGATCTCGGGGTTCCCTCCCCAGGGAAGAGGAGGAATCGACGGCCGCAACTTTCCACCCTTCGCCGGCCGGCTTCGGGATGCCAGGCAGGTGAGTTCCAGGCTTGGCTTGGGACCGGGACGTCCGGTGGGGTCGGTGGAGGGAGCGAAGCCGGGAAACGGGGCGAGGTTGGCGGCGGGTTGGGTTGGGTCAGGCGAGCAAAGAGCCTTAAATCGAATTTGTATCGGTCTGGCAGCAACCGCGTAGGAAGTGTAAGGTAACTTCGCCCACCCAGCGAAGACTCCCACCAGCCTCCTGATCTGCTTTTCAGAACCACGGAGGTCAACGGAGCTCCAGGACCGAGGTAAGCAGGTCTGCGTCCCGATTTTCCAAGGTTTGTTTGAAAGTTTGAATGGGTCTTTTTATTTTTAGCTTCTCTGGTTGATTACTAGAGGGTGAGCGTTGACCACGAAGAGAGAAACGGGTCTTCTTAACACGGAGGACATAATGAGGCCGTTTGAAAAAGTACTGCAGGCTCTTTTATGGAAGAGAGAGAGAAGATAGATAGATAGATAGATAGATAGATAGATAGATAGATAGATAGATAGATAGATAGATAGATAGATAGATAGATAGATAGATAAATGAGAGATAGATGATTGATAGATAGATGAGAGATAGAGATAGATAGATGATTGATAGATAGATAAGATGATTGAGAGATAGATGATTGAGAGACAGATGATTGAGAGATAGATAGATAGATAGATAGATAGATAGATAGATAGATAGATAGATAGATAGAAAGATACTACAGACAGACAGACAGACAGACAGTGATAGATGATACAGAGATAGAAAAAGAGAGAGAGAGAGAGATTTAACTTTTTAAGCTGCCTATCTTGCTACCAAGAGGGCAAGTAAGGCACAGTAATTATTTTTTTAAAAAAAGTATTATTCCTTACAAAAAAAGCCAAGGACTTTTAATACGGACAGATGTGAGACTCAGGTAGAAGTCACCCATCCAGCCGAGCTCAATCCAGTTTATAGATTGGGTGTCACACCTGTTTCAGACCTACAGTTGTTTTGAAGCACAGTCTGTGGACCAAGTCACATAAAGGCTTGTTGCAACTTTAAAATCTCAGATGCCAACATAAACAGAGGACAGGCTTCGCATCCCATTTTTAACTCAATTGTTTTTGTTATATGGGTTGCCCAGAGTCACTATATATATATATAAAAAACTGTACCACGTAGACATGCATAAGAATATGGTGTTAAGGACCCTGGCCAAGTTTTTACAATTAAAGAATGGCCTACGGAATGAATCTAGCAGCAGATCAGTCTGAAAGATAAAATAATCCCAGCGTCTGCCTTCACACAATAGACTTGAGTCAAGTAAATTACTCTGAGTTTGATAAGGTATGTCCCAAACAAGGACTGAGGATTATGGCATTAGACTGAATCCCAATATTCTGAATTCAGACTTCTGATTCTGTGCCCTCTGGACAAAAGAGCAAATATTTACATTAAGTGATGTCTGTCCACCTCTGCATTCCTGTAGATTTAATTTAATTCTGATATGGTCAAATGAAAAAAAAAAAGCATTGTTTTGAAGTTCCACAGAAAGGCTTTGGAAAATTCAATCAAAGGGAAAATTTCATGCACCTTCGGCTGCCCTTACCTGAGCGCAAGCCCAGTGGGGACTGATAGCAGTTACTTCTGCGTAACTGTGATGTTGGCGATCATGTTGCAAAGTCTCCTGAGGCACCTGGTCTACCCCGGCATATGGGAGGGAGCCTACTGCATCCCTTTCGCCTTTCAGCTCCAATCCAGGAGCCCTCAAGCATTCAGGGCAAAGCATTTTATACCAAATTTATATTTATATTTATATTATATATATGGCTAGCTGATGAGAGCTAAATAGCTTGAAATAGATCTATACTTGTTTCCCTTTATTTATCAGTGAATTATAAATTTTATATATGTGTGTGTGTGTGTGTGTGTGTGTGTGTGTGTGTGTTCTGAGGTTTTTGCGGGTGTTTGTATGTAGGTCTTTGGTTATTCGGGTTTTCTCCCGCGTATGAGACTTTGTCGAAACGTTGCCAAGACACCTCCAAGTTTACGCGGGAGAAAACCCGAATAACCAAAGACACACACACACACACACACACACACATATATATATATAATTTTAGCCAGCCTGATTTTGCCCAAAAGGTTTTGTCCTTGCAATCCTAATGGGCTTAATTCAAATGTCAAACCCCAACGATTTCAAACAGAGCTTTTTCCCCCCAAGGACCTCGGCATTAGCAAAGTAGTTTGAAATCCAGCAAAGAAATCCCAAAATTTTTGTGTAGTTGTGTAGTTAAAGAGGAAGGGCCCTGAAATCTGGAGTTTAGCAGGCACTTGTTTGATTTTAGAAGTCAAACCAGATTGGACCGAGTTAACACTTGAATGGGAGGCCTCTAGAATATCTTAGAATTTTGTTTGTTTGCATCCCGCCTTTCATTATTTTTACAAGTAACTCAAGGCAGCAAACATATCAAACACTTCCTTCTCTACAACAACAACCCTGTGAGGTGGGTTGGGCTGAGAGAGAGTGGCTGGCCCAAAGTCACCCAGCCGGCTTTCCAGCCCAAGATGGAACTAGAATTCCCCGTCTCCTGCTGATTGGCCCAAAGTCACCCAACTGGGTTTCATGCCTATGGTGGGACTAGAACTTGCCATCTCATGGTGATCGGTCTCTAAGGTCATCTAGCTGGCTTCATTGCTTAAGACAGGACTAGAACTCACCATCTCCTGGTGATTTGTCTAAGGTTATCTTGCTGGCTTCATTGTTTAAGATAGGACTAGAACTCGCCGTCTCCTGGTGATTGGTCTAAGGTTACCTCGCTGGCTTCATTGCTTAAGACAGGACTAGAACTCACTGTCTCCTGGTGATTGGTCTAAGGTTACCTCGCTGGCTTCATTGCTTAAGACAGGACTAGAACTCGCCGTCTCCTGGTGATTGGTCTAAGGTTACCTCGCTGGCTTCATTGCTTAAGACAGGACTAGAACTCGCCGTCTCTTGGTGATTGGTCTAAGGTTACCTCGCTGGCTTCATTGCTTAAGACAGGACTAGAACTCACTGTCTCCTGGTGATTGGTCTAAGGTTACCTCGCTGGCTTCATTGCTTAAGACAGGACTAGAACTCACCCTCGCCTGTTATCTAGGATGGGAAATACAGATTCCCAGCAGCAGTCCCTGCAAATTATATCGTGCTGCTGTTGATCCAAGAAAACCACAGGACCCATTTGAGCCAACCGGAAGGAGGGTTTCTATATTAGCCTACAGGAATGCGGGTTAAGGGCTCCGAGAGGCCAGCCAGTCTCTTGCCCGCCCCACAGAAAACCCTTGAAGAGTTTGCTTGCTGCTGATTAAGCAAGGAGGGGCTAAAACATCAGCCCTGCCCCAGGCTAAAGCAAGTTGAGCTGAGCTGGCTTGTCTGGCCAGTAAGCTCAGCCCATCGCTCCGAATAAACAGAGGCCCTGGGTGGAGTTCAGCCCCACCTGCTTTGCTCACGGGGGAAGAATCCGGCTGACAGTAGGTGAGAAGCGGCTGCTGGGCTTCCAAGGCTCAGCACCGGCTGAGCGGGCTCTCGTGTCGGGCCACGCAGGTTGGCGAAAAGCAACGCAACAGGTTTGGTGGGGCCGCGAGAGCCAAGGCGAGCGATGCACGCTCCTCCGAAATTCCTCCCCGCCTTGGCACAGGCGGCGTGGCTACCTTGGCGGCGAGAATAATGTCCAGAATACAGGAAGTCCTCGAGTTACGGCCACAACGGAGACCGTGGGTAAGCAAGGCGGTTGCGAATGAGTGAGCCGGTGCCCGGTTGTGATTTTAGAAAAATATTACAGGGAAGTTTGTAGAGGCTGTTTTGAGCTGCTAGGCTGAAGCTTGCTGGACGGTTTTTTTGTTCTTCCAAAGGGAACTCCTGAGATCCAGTTGACACGTTCAAGAATTGCTCGTGTTTCTCCCAGGCAAATTTGATAAGTTCTCTTTATCCAGATGGGTTTCGTGGTCTGGGCTCCCTTAGAATCTCCTGGATTCAGGGGAACAGATAAGAATCCCTTTTAATAGCAGAAAAGGCAGAGGACCTTCTGGGGACTTCAAAACTTATAATTTCATTGTATGGGTGTACTGTGTATACACGTACAATGACAATAAAGTTATTACTATATTTAAAAGCTTCGACCTTTCTCCGTCCACTTCTTCTAGCGTGGGTCTCTTTGGGTTATTTATTCTTTTAAAGTAGCTTTCGGGTCTCTCCCAGCTGGGTAGGACTACTCTGTGTTCTTGGAAAGCAAACAAGGAAGAAGGGAAGGCTATCTGGGCCTCTTGCGACTTCCTTCCCTTGCCTACCAGCTTCTTCACAGGCTGGTTAATGTTTGATGTTGTGATAGTACCAGCGTGTACCTTGCTCCAAAGCTCCCTCCTTGGCAGGCTCTCCAATGGTCAGAGAAGAGCCAAGTGTTGACTGAACAGGGACATCTGAGCCTGGGGAGGACTCTGGTGGTCAGCTGATGGCTGGAATAATCTGCATAACCTCATTGCATCGTCCAATGTTGTGGTTACCGGGGTTGAGCTCCTCTTCTGGTTGAGGAACTGCTCAACCAACCAATCAACCACCTACCTATCAGCTGGAGTTGCTCCTCAGATCCTTGAATCTCTCCACCCTCCTACTCCTAGGAGTAGGGAGAGGTGTATTTTTAGGCTCCTGTGTACTCGTAAGCACAAGACCACTGAAACGCTTGCATCGTCTACCACATGGGGATGAGTAAGCATGTATCCGGCCCTGGAGTTTTCTCCCAGCAGCTGAAAAGGATATCAATAAAGCTGGTGGATTCATAACAAAGATTTGTGTGTCTGGAAAGCTCACGAGTGGCAATTTATCAACCTGTTCTTCGGTTTGGCAAGAACGCTAGAAGCCTGGATCCATCGAATAGGTAACGGAACATCTAAAAACTTGGGTTAATTGGCAAAGCAAAAAGGGAGAAGGTTGTAAGTAAGGGAGGTGATGGACATTTCAACTGGAAAACCAGAAAAGGTCTTTCTCTTTTTTTAAGACAAGCGATTGCTTTCATCGGTTGAAATGACAAGGTTTACTAGGGTCATCATGTCACTTGCATTGAAGCCAAATTAAATGTTGGGAATTAAAAAAAGAATAATATGAAAAAGAATAAAAAGGATGGCTAGCAGAGATGGCAAAACAAACCGTTTTCATCGGAGATAATCTATCTACTTTTGTTTCTGCCTGGAAATCACTTTGAAATTTGTGCTTGAGACATAAAAAAATATTGACTCTAGGATCTGCTGATTAATATGTTGGTACAGAAATACTAAGTATGTAAAAGTAAAAAGTTGAAGCTGTAATTTTATTTTGTACTTTACTGCATTGAAAAAAAGTTGGAAGTCAATGCTTTTTTTCTTTCCCCCTTTTATCCTACACTTACTTTTTTCTTTCTTTCTTTCTTTCTTTCCTTCTCTATCTTTCTCTTCATTTGTATTTATCTTAATTAAGGAAGAAACTATGAAGACATTTGAGTAGCGGTGATGTCACCAGGTTAACTAAATAGCCCCTTATTCAGTCATGGGCTGATCCATCTTTATAGTATATATTCAGACAGAAGCTGGACTGGGATGTTTTAATTGTTTCCTGCCTTGAGTTGAGAATGGGGCTCCTTTTGTCTTTTAGATTCTAGGATGAATAAATGAATCTTAACCAAAGCATTTCTTAATTACAGATACGCCGTAATTGGCTCCTAACAGCTTGATCTCATCACTCTTATGCTGTAGGGAAATGAGGCAACTTTTTAATTAAAAAAGTTGCCTTTGCCCCTTTATTAAAAATGTAATTATTTTTAATAGAAGCCCTTAAAATGGGGCAGGTGACTTAAAACAGTAGTAGTACTGGCGTGTCTTTTCAGGAAGAAATTTGCCATCCTTGCAACGAGAAGAAAATTAGGTTGAGGTTTTCCAAGGGAATAAGGGACGCAGTGGCTCAGTGGCTAAGATGCTGAGCTTGTCGATCGAAAGGTCGGCAGTTCAGCGGTTCGAATCCCTGGTGCCGAGTAACGGGGTTGGCTCCTGTTACTTGTCCCAGCTTCTGCCAACCTAGCAGTTTGAATGCATGTAAAAAATGCAAGTAGAAAAATAGGGACCACCTTTGGTGGGAAGGGAATAGTGTTCCTTGCGCCTTTGGCGTTGAGTCATGCCATGGAGACGTCTTTGGACAGCGCTGGCTCTTTGGCTTTGAAATGGAGATGAGCACCGTCCCCTAGAGTCAGGAACGACTAGCACGTATGTGCGAGGGGAATCTTTACATTTACCTTTTCCAAGGGAATATCTTAGAGCAGGGGTCTCCAACCTTGGCAACTTTAAGACTTGTGGACTTCAACTCAGGAGTTGAAGTCCACAAGTCTTAAAGTTGCCAAAGTTGGAGACCCCTGTCTTAGTGTCCTTTTCTTTTCAAAATACTTTGTTTTAGTCGCACAAATCTTTCCAGATTTATAGTGCAATCACTGGATGGGGAAACGTCCTAATGGTGCAACTTTTTCTAGATCTGTGCAAGATTGCAGCCTCAAAACTCAAGTGATCCAGTTTGTTTTTCTTACAGAATCGTTATAAAAAGCCATTCTATTCTAATGCTTTCCTAAAGTGAAATGTAGGGACAGTTGACACTGGGAAAGGTTAGAAAAAATTAGGATTGTTTGGGGAGAAGCAGTGACACCTTGGGGCTGTGTTTGGGCTGAAAAAAGCAGATGGCGTGGTAACCCTAAGCCTCTTGCAAAAAGATTTATTCAGATTTACAGAATGTCTATATAGGGGGTTGATGTCATTGGCCAGCTAAGATGGGGGGCAGAATTTACTACAGCTCAACTAAGCAAAGATTAATAAAATGGAGCAGCTGGTCTTTATCCTTAGTTGCTTAGTTGTCTATCATAAAAGTTATTTTTGTAATGAATGCCTTTCTTGGGGGGAAAAAATTGAGTGTGTGTATGTGTATGTCTTAATGCCTAGAATAGAAGGTGGGAGAAATGCAAGGCATGGATAGCTAAAGAGGGAAATGTGACAACTCAGGGGGCCCTCTGGACACCCTCCCTAAAAATATAAGTATATTATTAGTTGGATGCTAGGAAAGAGACGTCCAGAATATCCCAGAATGTACAAAACTCCACCCCCATTTAGTCCTGAAAGCTTGGACACATTATTATTTTGCTTTGCTTGGAGTTTGCAAACAAAGAGTTCCCAGCATTAAGAAGAGAAATGAGAGGTGCAGTTCTAATAGCCATTGGATTATCCTTGTGTGGATTCTCTCAAGTCAAAAAAAAAATTGTAGTTTCTATTCTGTCGAATAGAAACGAGGAAGAGGAGGTTTCTCCCTCCCACCCCTTTTTAACCTCAACAATTAGGAAATATAACAGCAATTACTAAACTTTTGAGCAACGTATGACTTTCTAATTTAAAATACATGGTGTACTGTTAATGTAACTGTCAAGGCTCTGCAATGCTTTGGAATCCTCATCTATGGCTCTTTAAAGCAGCTGCATCATTGGCAGCTACAGTAGGCTGCGTGTAAAATATTTGCTGTGTTTTGCTCAGAGTATTAAAGGTAGGTACTGTATGTTAAAGCCCTCTCCACAGAGAGAAAAACAGGATGGAAATAGGAGTGTTTCAGCTAAAGCAAATATAATCCAGCACTTGCTAATCAGATGGGCGAAGTATTCTAACAAGGCAAAGATGTCGGATTCTTCAAATCTTTGCCAGACATGTTTTTTTTCTTGGATGACAGGATAATTTTAAAGCTTCCAGCTGTTACTTCTGCAATCGTGAGGGCTATCCATATCCGTCACTCAAAGCCAAGAAATTCGCTATATGTAGGAGGGTGATCAAAGTCACTTAGCATCCAGTTTGAGTGGGCTTTCATTTGTTGGGATGTGAATTCTTTCTTGCTGGCGAAGTTTGCTTGTTGAATCTCTTTTGGACCAGCCTGCCCTCTGTAGGCTGGAACTACCCCATGGAACTCCTTGGAGAAGGGAGAGGACGCTAGCAGGTGGGGGTCAAAAGAGATGAAAAAAAGGATGTAGGAGATGAGCAGGCTAGACCCAAGGGTGGGGTAAAACACGTCATCAGTTTGGAGTTCTTGCGCAGCCACAAGAGATCGACTCCTTGTCTCTGATCACTTGAGCCTGACAGAAGAACGTACAAGGATATGATGAATAATCTGCTTCTCTTCAGCAATTCACCTTGATCTTTCCTCTCAATCAGGACAGCTTTCCTCGTGCGGTACTCCTCCCTAATACATTCACCTTTGCTCCCTCCTCTCCAGCAGATGAATACCACGATACACGCCAACCGGTCTTCTCCCGCCCCGGAAAAGCTCCTGACTTCCAGCATGGTGGCTACCTCATTCCATTTCTTCTCTTCGCCGATGGTCTCCAGCCATTTAATTGTTGAGGACGGTTCCCAGCTGAGGGCTGATCAGAATCACTCCCAGGAGACCCAACCGCTATTTTTAACCACTTCCACGGCAAAAGCCATCTCAGGACTCTTTGTCTGGACGGCCCTGATCCTTACTTTCCACCAGGTGGGTGGTAGCGCTGCACGGGCCTGTTGGGACTCCGTCTTTCCAGGTGGCTGTGTAAGATGGGAGAGGGGGATAGTCCAGATGTGCAAGGCATCTATTTGGGGAAAGATTGTCAGAAGCCATGGCTGTTTGATCAGGTTATGTGGAGTCTTGCTTCCTGTGCCATCGGACAAGGCTATCGTGGTAGAACTTCTCTGCAGCTTCTTACCAAGTGAGGCAGCTCGGCCTTCTGAGTTCAGTAGGGTTTTCCCTGGAGAGAAGTCTTTATAGGCCTGCCAATATTAGCCTAGGGTATTTTATTGCTTTTCAATTCTGATTATTTTATAGAAAAATGGGGGAAGTCATTTCCATCGCCCCCCTGGCAAGATCTAATCCTCTTATCGTTGCTGGCTGCTTGTTCACTTGTGGTTTCCACCCAGAGAGGAAGGAAGTTACAGAACGGTCACTCCTAGTATCTCACCACCGACCGTACTGGCTGAAGCATTTTTGGAAGGTCAGATTTCCCGTGGCTCCTTAGAAACCAGCAGCTTTGGGAGACCTGAAGCTTCACCTAATGCCAGGTTGTGTCTATGGAGATTCTCAGTCCTCCAGGTCATGGTTGTCCCAAAGGTTCTTTTTTCAAGAGGCAACTGGACTTTCTGGTTTTTCTTTCAAGATGCTTCTTCAGAACTTCTTCAAGGTCTATGGAGATTCTCAGTCATCTAGGTCATGGTTGTCCCAAAGGTGTTTTTTTCAAGAGGCAACTGGATTTTCTGGTTTTTCTTTGAAGACATTTCACTTCTCATCCAAGAAGCTTCTTCAGCTCTGCTTCAGCAAACATCTCTGAAGAAAAACCAGAAAGTCCAGTTGCCTCTTGAAAAAGCACCTTTGGGATTAATTCCAGGTTGAAGGCCATGCAAGCAGATATGTGTGGTATTTATGTCCTCCAGCTCCAAAAACTCTCTTTGGCTGGTCTTAAGATGGTCTTTGGATGAGACAAATACGGGCAGCCACATCCCCACAAAAATAGCTACAGCACATTGATCCTTACTGGCTCTGTAGGTTTTTCTCGCTGGAAACGCTGCCTCTGATCCTGTGTTGTGTGTCTTCCCTTCTTTTTCTCTCTCCTTTCAGATCTTCTTGCACCTGAAAAATTACACCATTCCCAATGAGCAGCGTTACATCATCCGGATTCTTTTTATCGTCCCCATTTATGCCTTCGATTCATGGCTTAGCCTCCTGCTAATCGGCAGCCATCAGTACTATGTTTACTTTGACTCGGTGCGGGACTGCTACGAAGGTGAGCTGGGATTCGCGGCTGTCCCTGGAGAACTTAGTACCCCGGATATGTGGGCGTGGTGCGGAGGTTGGCTTTCGGTCATAAACTGAGCCGAAGGGTCCAAGTTCAAAGGCAACATTTTACGCAATCCTTCTTCCAGTGTGTGGCTAGGAAGGACAGCCTATTTGCAGGGACTTAAGACACGCATGGATGAAAGGCAGTCCTATTTAAAATCTGGTGGAAATTAGTCACGATTTCCGCCTTCATACTGAGTTCTGTGTATGTTTGAGAGCCAGTTTGGTGTGGTGGTTAAGGTGCTGGTCTAGAAGCCAGGAGGCTGTGAATTCTAGTCCTGCCTTAGGTATGGAAGCCAACTGGGTGACTCTGAGCCAATCACTAGGAGACAGTGAGTTCTAGTCCCGCCTAAGGTATGGAAGCCAACTGGGTGACTCTGGGCCAATCACTAGGAGACAAGAGAGTTCTAGTCCTGCATTAGGTATGGAAGCCAACTGGGTGACTTTGGGCCAATCACTAGGAGACAGTGAATTCTAGTCCGACTTTAGCCATGAAAGCCAGCTGGATGAGACTTTCTAATAAATAATCTCTCCCCTCCCCTCCTTTTTTTGCAGCCTTTGTGATTTACAGCTTCCTCAGCCTCTGCTTTGAATATCTTGGAGGAGAAAGTACCATCATGGCGGAAATCCGAGGGAAGCCCATTGTGTAAGTTGACCATAGCTAATGTATATCTCACTTTTGTTTACAGTTGGGAGTATTTCACACCCAGCATATAGCCCCGTGATGGCGAACCTATGGCATGCGTGTCACAGGTGGCACGCAGAGCCATATCAGTAGGCACGCAACTGTTGCCCTAGTTCAGTTCTGGAGGATTTTCGGGCCTTCCGGTCCCACCGGAAGGCGGCAAACGGGCTGTTTCCGGCCTCCGGAGAGCCTCTGGGGGTGGGATAGGGAAGGCTGTTTTTGCCCTCCCCAGGCTCCTAGAAAGGCTCTGGAGCCTGGGGATGATGAAAATCAGGCCTACCGGGCCCACTGTGTGCCAAAAGCGGGGGGAACGCGGTGGTTACGCACACACGGGCAGGGTGGGGCGCATTGAATTATGGGTGTGGGCACACACGCACACGACCCCCTCACACTCCCCCTGCTTTTGGCACACGACGGCAAAAAGTTTAGCCATCACTGATATAGCCTTAAGGCCCCACGCTTGGGCTGATTGATGGCTCCGCTTTTTCTTAGTTCTAGTTGTCTCTACGGAACTTGCTGTCTCCGAGGGATGTCTTACTCCATCGGGTTTCTTCGCTTCTGCAAGCAGGTGAGGAACATTTCAAAGAATAAGAGCTGCAGCTGATCGGTTCTCCGTCATCCATGGTACTTCCAGGGAGGCCATTATCTTTATTTATTCCTCCCCCAAAACTTGTTTCAGTTCATTTTCCCCAGACAAAAACGTTGCAGGTTCTCTGCTGTGTGAAATATCTGCATTTCTCCTGCCTTTATAGGCATAGAGGGAAATTGGAGACAGTCGTTGCCCAAAGACGCTTAGGCTGTGGAAATGCGATCTTAGCATGGGAGAATCTGTTGCTTTCCTGGTTGCTGGACACCCAACCAGCTTTCATCACTCCTAGTGACAGCCATGGGTGATGAGGGCGTTTGTGGAAGCCATGGTAGATTTGAGCGTTTGTGGGGGGATCTCAGATTGCCCATCCTAGATTGGACCCAAACCCTGAAGTCTGGATTAAGGGATTAGGTGACAACGGAGGCACAGAAGCTGGGTGGTTTCAATGGAGCCGTTTCTTGGCTTCCTTCTAGGCCACCCTGCAGTTCTGCATCATCAAACCGGTCATGGCCATCCTCACCATCGTTCTCCAAGCATTTGGGAAGTACCACGATGGCGATTTCAAGTGAGAATGGAAGGGACGGAGAGGAAAAAGGGGAAACTGTGACAGGCTTGGAAAGGGAATGCTTCCTAATGAGGAATTCTGCCTCTTTCGACGCTTTGTTTCCCAGCATCCACAGTGGATACCTCTACGTCTCCATCATCTACAACTTTTCGGTCAGCCTGGCCCTCTACGCCCTCTTCCTCTTCTACTTCGCCACC
This sequence comes from Pantherophis guttatus, assembly GCF_059756535.1. Taxonomy (NCBI): domain Eukaryota; kingdom Metazoa; phylum Chordata; class Lepidosauria; order Squamata; family Colubridae; genus Pantherophis; species Pantherophis guttatus. Next base: position 21,012,799 of record NC_142076.1, read on the forward strand.
ATGGATTTCCTGAGACCTTTTGAGCCAGTCCTGAAGTTTCTCACCATCAAGGCGGTCATCTTCCTCTCCTTTTGGCAAGGCGAGTCGCTCTACTTCCTGTCATGCGGGTGGGGAGGGCTGAAGGCCTGGAATAGGAGACCTAAGTTCTCTATTAATTCTTTCACCTTCCCAGGCAAACTCAATTTGTCAGTATTAAAAAAAACCCCGAAAACCTCTCGGTGGGATCTTGTAATTCTGATGAATTCTGGCATGGGACAATTACGTAGGTTCCTTCAGACATTTCCTGGACCTGTGGGGAATCCACTTGGGAACCCTTGCTCATGTTTTGCAACTACTCCTATTTTGCAGGGATGCTCCTGGCCATCTTGGAGAAATGTGGGGTCATCCCAGAAGTTCAGATCATTGATGGGAAGGCGGTGGGAGCCGGCACCGTTGCGGCCGGCTACCAGAACTTCATCATCTGCATTGAAATGCTGTTTGCTTCCATTGCTCTCCGTTACGCTTTCACCTGCCAGGTGTACCAAGAGAAAAAGGAAAGCGCCACAGGTAACTTGATTCAAGGGAACCTGCTCCTTTCAGTTATACAGAAGGTAGGCAGGGGGGGTCTAAGACTTTTCGCCTCGGTCTCTTCGCCTTGCCTGTTTCACCTTAAGGTTTTCGCCTCTGCGTTATTCGCCACAAACTTTTCTCCTCGGCTGACACGCTCCCAGTCTTTCGCCCCGGCACATTGGCCCGGCCCCTCTGTCCCAGTCCCTTAGCCGGGTCCCATTCGTCGAAGTTCAGTTCATGTCGGGCTTTTGGCCTCCCAGGACAATTCGCATCCAGCCAATCGGTGCAGGGACTCAGGGCCTTTGGAAGTGGAAGAGCAGGGGCTGCAGTTCAGAGGGAGGCTCAGGAGGGGGTGAGCAAGCAGAAAGGTCACCTGGTGTCTTGTTCCTAGGGCCAATGAGTAAGAATTCTGTGTTTATTTCCCTTCCATTTCTCAAACTTGATTAAAAAACATTTTTCCCCCCAGTATCTTTCCAAGTAAAGTAGTAAAAGTGAACAATGTTAGGAGTATGTTCTAGCTTATTTAGGGAGAAGACATCAAAGCATGGGGCTGGGAATGGCCTGCTTATATTATAAGATGCTCTCCCCAACAGCCAAGGCCTCCTTAGTTTCCTACACATCCGTTAAAGTGGGGCGTTCTCTCTTATGGGGCCCGGCCATTCTGGGGCATGATGCAGTTAGGGATATTTCAGTACAATGAAAAATAGTAGCTATGGACCTCAGGCCACCTGCAGAGACAAGTTCAGCTCCAAACAAACTCAAGAGAAACGAGAAAGTTTCAAAGAGTTGGGAGATGCGGTAGAAAAGGTCATGACCCTTCAGCAGGAAAAAAACCGACCTGTTGAAAATCGTCAAGGCAAATTTCTTTTTCTTCTCCCTGGTGCCTTCAATCACTATTGGGTTCCACCTCCCTGGCAGACTGGTTTGTGCAGGTAAACTGACTTCTTAGTGGCTTGCTTGAAGAACGACGACAACAACAACAACAAAAGTCTGCTGGTCCATTGATTCTCTTCTGGTCTCTTCCCTTTATCTTCTAGCACGCCTGGCCCCATTGCAAAGCATTTCCAGCGGGCTGAAGGAAACGATGAGCCCTCAAGATATTGTCCAAGATGCCATCCACAATTTTTCCCCAACCTACCAACAATACACACAGCAATCCATGCAGGAGACGGAAGGCGGGCTTGGACAGAATGGCCACGTGAGTCCTCCGGCGGAGGCCTCGCAGAGCAAGAAGACAAAGAGTCTTGAGAAACGGATGCTCATCGTCTCCGACGACGAGTTGTGAAGAGGCGCCTGGAAGGAAGGAAGGGTTAGCCGTTTCAAGAGGTCTTCTCGCCTGTCTCCAGCCCAGCAGCTGCCAACTGAATCAGACTGCATTGTCCAACGAAGCAACGGAGGTGTCTCATTCTTGTTCTCGGTGGGCTATTGAGGGAAGAACCCCCCAGATGTAGGGTTGACTTCCTAAATACAGCCAGATCTGCCCTTCTTATTTGTTGTGGTGGGTGGCAAAAACATCCAGGAGTTTCTGATGCACTTATTGTTGGTCCTGGGTAAAGCCTGAGAAAAACAAAATTTCTTAATGGACGCAGCTCCTCCCATTCCCAATGCATGGAGATAATACTGATTATTGGCAGAGAAGGAACAAGGCAATGTAGGAATGGACGAAATTGGATGAAATCAACATTTTCATTCAGCAATTGCAGCTCAATCTCATTGAAACCGGATTCCCATTATCTTTTTTTTTTTGGATCCAATCCACTGGGATGGGAATCAATAGCTCAGAGCCCCAGAGAAATAAAAGCACTTTTCTTCTTTCCAACAAGAGGTGCTGCAGCAGGGTGAGGAATTATAGCGTCAGGTTCCTTTATGAAATTGCACCGAGGCTGTCAAAGGTGATCTGATCCTAGAACTCACCTTGAATGCCAGAGGAGTTGTGACTTCATCTTGGAAGAAGAGGCATTGCATTACGTTGAAAGTGTGAATGTGTCGATATAATGTACTTCTTCCTTTCTGGAGGGTCCTTTGGGATGGCTATGAATCGCGTGTCAATCTGTACATTTCAAAAAAATTTAAATTATAAAAAACATTTGTAATACTTTTTCCCAGTGCTGTCTAACGCTGACAAATTTACTTTTGAGAGTATTCCAAGAGTTTTGGCGGCAGTCAAGAGAACGCACCAATTCAGTGGCCGTTTGGGTTGAATCTGGGATGGCCCGTGGTTCATCATTGGTGCTATTGTTCATAACTGAAAAGAAAGAAAGTAGCACATCGTTGATATAATAAGGTAGAGGATTTTATGGTTTGTCAAATGCTAAAAAGCAGTGAAAAACTTTGGTCTATGCAGCTCCTATTTGTAATTCAGCCTTCCTGATGCAAGGAATGTCATGTTTCTCTCATCTTCTGCAATCTTGAGATCTGATTTGCACAACTCAGAATTTGTGGCTGCCTTCCATCTTCAGACAGAGGAGCAAAATTTTTACTTCCCTTCTGCAAATGGTTGCCTGGATGTTGACCAATTTTATAATCACCCTATGATACTTTTTAAATGGCAGATACAGTGATGTGACACTTATTGCTGCCTGCAAAATTGTATTAAAATGCTCCCTCTATGTCACCCTCCAGAGAGGGTGCAAACTACTGCTAGATCTGGGCCACCTTAAGAAGGTGTGGACTTCAACTCCCAGAATTCCCTTGCTACCATGAAGTCCACTCATCAGAAAGCATGCTGGCTGGGGAATGCTGGGAATTGGAGTCCGCTCCTCTTAAAATCTGCCAAGTTAGAAAAAAGAAACACTGTACTAGATCAGGGGTCTCCAAACCTAGCAACTTTGTGGGCTATACTGGCTGAGGAATTCTGGGAGCTGAAGTCCACAAGTCTTAAAAGTTGCCAAGTTTGGAAACCCCCATACTAGATCAAGCTTTGAAATACTACTAATAATAAATTGAATTTATATGACCCCTGACTATCAAAGACTCTGATCAGACAAGATCCAATCTGAAACCAGAAGATGCTTTATTGGAGAGGTTACCAAAAAGCCACAACGGTTGCAGCTCCAAATTTACAGCAATAAATTAACATTGGGGGGAGGGGGGGGGAAGAGGGTATCAAATGAAAATAGATTGGACAAACACACGGACGGACGGACGGACATCATAGGCCTCATGGGACAGGCACCCCACATTACTTGATATGTCAATAATTTATTTCATAATAAAAAAGCAACACAAAAATAAATACTGAAACAAAATTAAGTTTGCAGAAACCACAGAGTAGAACTGTCTCGTGATTAAAGCTTTTGGATCTGAGCTGCAAAAATCCAGAGGAGAGGGGGAAAAAAGAGATAAATAAAACTCTTTTCTGCCATCTGAGGGCTTTTTTTTTTTTTTGGCAGTCCAGATCTGCAGCCATATATGTGATTTTTTTTAAAAGTATAATTTTATGATGCAAGGAGAGAAATACTAGGATCAGTCAACAGCAACAAAAACATGCTAAATTTCCAAAGCATGTAGTAACGCAAAAAAAAAAAAAAAGAAAAGAAAAGAAAAGAAAAAAAGAGGGGTGGTAGAGAAAAGAAAGCCATTTTACAAGAAAACTTTTCTTTAAAAAAAAATTAAATTCCTCTGATTTTTATATAGGCGAGTGCTTTGGTTTTTACATACACTATTAAGATGCAATCCCTTATTTGATTTGACAGAGGCAATTCCAAATCAACTCTGGACAGCTTGCAACTTAAAACAAAAAAATACAATCGGAATAAAAACAAGGAAAGAATTCCCTCCGTCAGGGAGAGTTAAATCACTCGTGTGCTGTGCATTTTTGGTATCCAAATGCATCCTTCCAGGCTAATGTGTAAACCAGGTTAATCAGCTTTCAATTATCCAAGGATAATCACGTGTCTTGTGAGACAAGAGGCTGAACCAACAGAAGAATTTTCAGTTGTATCATCCATGGGAGAGAGATTTTTTTTTTTTTAAAAAAAAGAAAAATTAAATCTCTGCTTATAAATAAAAAAAGAAACCCTAGCATCTAAGAGAAGTGCCAAACATTGTTTGCATCTAATATGCTAGTTTATGGTACGCCAGGAAGCTTTCCTTTATCCCCACATTAGCATCGTTTAAATCAGTGTTTTTCAAATTCGGCCGCTTTAAGATGGGTGGATTTCAACTCCCAGAATTCCCCAGCATAGCATGGCTGACTGGGAGATTCTGGGAGGTGAAGTCCCCTTCCCATCTTAAAACGGTGAACTTTGAAAAACGCTAATTTGAAGCCACAGTATTGGGATCCCGCAAAAAAAACCCACCCTAAAAAACTTCCCAGGGATTTAAGAAGCAGGAAAGGGAGAAGTGGCAGCTGAACGAAAATGGCATTAAAAAAAAACAAAACAGAAAAATGTGCATTTTTAACAGGAGGCAGTGGTTTTGCACACAACACGGAGTTGTGTTTCTTCCCAAAGCTTTGTGGTGAGAGGAGTCCCTAAAGACAGGGGGAAAAAAAAAAGGAGGAGGGTGAAAGAAAGGAGATTATCTGCTCTCTGGGCTTTCTTGGGGTGATGGACGGGGCGTTCTACTCCCTTTCCGGTCCTTCCATCCTTCTGGAAGGGGAATTGTGGAGAGAAAAACACTTCCAGGCTCCGAGCATCCATCAACGCAAGCATCTCCAACCTGGGCCAGTTTATGACTTCAACTCCCAGAAGCCCACAAGTCTTAAAAGTGGCCATGGTTGGAGACCTCTGCACAGAAAACAAGCACCAATTCTTAAGTCCCTCCTGTCCCTTTTTTTTTTTTTTTTGGAAACTGGTAGATAGATAGATTTAAATAAGATAACCAACAATATTACACGTATCTCTTACAAAAAGAACCTGTATGGTAAAATGTATATAATTATTTTATATATATTTATATATATATGTATGTATGTATATATAACCATATATACACGCACACTCACACACACATATATCTGTATCTATATGCATATGTCTCTCAAACATTTCCAAGTGGCCCTTAAATTGATATCCAATATGGATTACCTACCATGTCTATGGTATCAACAGCTTTTAATTCTGATTTAAGCCTTCCGACGCCTGATTACAAGGGAAATGGACACCAACCCAAGGGAGGGGGGGAGGAGGGGGAGATGCTTTTACCCCACAGAAGCGACTCTCCGTTCTCCAAAAAAAGCAGCAAAGATGGCTACACTTGGAGGTCCAGAGGACTCCTTGCTTTAGAGGTGTTTTCCCCTACCAGACGGTTAAGTCCAACTATCACCTCGTCCTGTGCAACGGCCTCATCGTCCCATGATCAGCCATTGGCTTCCCCTTCCAACGCGCCACCCACATGACAGGGGCGGCCGAGGAGTCCGCAGCTGCTAGGAAGAAAGTGCACAGAGGTTGGTCAATGTGTGAAGGGTCCTAACCACAGTAGAAAAAAAAAATCTGGTGCAACTCTCTAGGGCAGAGGTCTTCAAACTTGGCAGCTTTAAGACTTGTGGACTTCAACTCCCAGAATTCTCTGGCTGGAGAATTCTGGGAGTTGAAGTCCACAAGTCTTAAAGCTGCCAAGTTTGAAGACCTCTGCCCTGGGGATAAACCCACATGTAGCTTTTACCAACTCAAGGCCACCATGATGGTGTTAACTGGCGCTCTGGTTGGAGCTCCCTTGGATACACTCAAGAATTTCAGTGGGTCTACAGTTGCCAGAACACCTCCCATCGAATTCTTTCTAGGTCCATTATTGCTTGTCCATCTCCTAAAACTATGGGCTAGCTAGGGGAAGCCTTCTCAGTCACAAGGAAGCATCACACAAAAAATGGAGGACCTCTTCTGGAACTGACCAAGGGTTGCAGGGCAATCGACACACAGCCAATCCAGAAAGAGCATCGTTATAATTTAAGATGGGCGGGGCAGTTTCCTTCATCAATAGTCCATGTCTTCCTCAGATGCAGCAGCTTTCAACCAGGAGCTAGGAACATCGTGGCCCTTGTTGAAGAAGGGCCAAGGAGAGCTGTAGTGAGACGTATTTGGGGGGACATCAGGTTGGGGAAGGCACCTCTAAACATTTATTCCATCTTTGTGGAGCCCAGTTAACTCGGCCCTCGTTTTCCAGAGCTCAGCTTCCAGCTGGCCGCGGAGGGGAGAGGAGAGGATTCGACATTTCCGACATTCTTATGCCCACTTGGGCCACTGGCATTTATTTTCTGAAACTCAGACAGTGCAATCTAACCCCTTCCTCTGCTTTTAAGGATTCAGGAAGCTTGCAGAGAACCCAGGGTGTTCCAAAGGACATTTTCAGAGAAAAACAACATAAAGCAACTCAATTCGTTTTCTTCCTCAAACTTTTTGTGAGGGAGTCTAAAGTAGCAAGGATAAACGCCAGACGTTAACTGGTCTTCAAGAGGGCTATGGAGACCCTCACATGTGAGTTAATCTGAAACCAACGAAGTGGACACACAGCCATTAGCTTTGCTCGTTCTTCCTGATCTGGCAGTCAAAATTAGCCCCCTCCTCACCACGAAACTACTGAATGGCACAGAAGAGCATTAAGTGCCAAGAGGTTGGCATATGCTGACGGTGTGACACAAGATCATGCACCCGACTAATGCTATATTCACAGTAACTCCACTCAGGATGCAGTTACCCCCAACACCTACACCGAGGTTAAGGGCCTTCGTACTCTTCCTTATTTGCTTTCAATTACGAATGCACCCACAGAAGAGAGGTCACAATCTACCGGTATTAGCTGCAAGGGAACGTAAGTGGGAGTTTTAAGACACCCCAAGAAGACACCACAAAAGCTAGCATTTGGGGAAGCAAAGACTCCAATTCAAATCCAACCCCAATAGAGGGGATGCGTTTGACAAGACGGAGGATGCAAACATGTAAGGGCGCCTGGGCAACAGGAATCAGCCCTGGATCGCCACATGATGTGGGTGAGGCAGAACAACTGGACGGTGCCACCATGTAAATGTTGCATCCCCGGCTTCCGATAGAAAATTGGAATTTTATCTCTGGTGGGTTGGCTTCAGCTAAGCAGAAGGGGGCAGCAATTTTATTACCGACCCATCTGAAGGGACCTTTATCTGAGGCTTCGGTTCTCAGATTGCAAGTTCGAAACCCCTTTGCTCTAGAAACGACACATAAAGGGACTTTGAAAGGGCAACTTACTCGCCTCGCAACTCCAAGTTCCAAGCCTTCTTTCCTTTCTCTTTGTCAGCCCTCACTGGCGACCCAACTCTAACCATCCTTCATTCCTCTGCCTTCTCCGTAAATCCAAAACCCGCTTTCTCTCTTCTCTGCTCTCCATACGGACAACCTTCTCACGTCTGAGCAAACTCAGTACACCTGCACGTCTCATTCTTTGCACATACACACAAACAGCAGCCTACGTCCCTCCTTCTCGCCCTGGTGACGAGCTCTGATTTTCTCCCTATTTCTCAGAACCACGTCCCAATTTAACTTGTCTCCAAAACACCCCCTTCCCCCAAAGTACCAACTTTTAAACCTTCCCGTGTTCCTCTCTGAAATTCGTTATCTTTGAGCTTGCCGAGCGTTATCTTGAGGAGCCCAATTCCCTGTAGGTGTTTAGACCTAATTCTTTCTGCTTTTTACTGCGTGTTCACTTTTGACATCTCTTGATGTTACAGAGCACCAAAACAAGAGAGCAGCGGCAGCAGAAATATTACGGATAAGGCTGTGGCTTGAATTCATATTTCTTTTTGAATCTTCCTTGTCCCAAAAAAAAATCCCCCCCACTTTTTTCCCCCGGCATGTCTTTGATTTACAAACCTTTCATGTTTCTAAGTCATGCTGATTCAAAGGCATCATTTTATAGAGCTATCCTTTCCCATAAGTTCCTCTTCTGGCAAATTATATTTTTTTCTCTCTCACAACCTAGCCACCAAGTCCAGCCCCACACTGCCTGCTCTCCGTATGCTTCCCATTTCCTCCCTCCACCTACGATACGGTAGAACCTGGATGATGACACAGACCAAAAATGTATTGTTTGGAAGCCACACCAACACATCAAAAAGGAGACCCAATTCACAGGCACATCATGGGAAGCAGCTTCAGTGACATCTTTGCATTGTAGACGCTGTTCCGTTTTGCTGGACCCCTGACCAAAAGGATCTCCAGTGGGGACGGAGCAGCACCAGGGACCGGACGGCGAGGTGAACATTCCCTCACCAGGGCTTTCTGAATGTGGAGAGAAAAAACCTGGGGCTATGAAAATGTGGATGCAGTAACTGTTCCAAAATCGTGATCACCCGTAGCTATGGAGGGGCTGCTTTTTCCCTTTCTTTTTCCTAACTAGAGGAAGAGAGATGTTTTTTTCCCTATGGCTCGATGATTCTACCATGTTATCCGCTTGAAATTTTCATTTAGCACACATATCCTTCGATACCTCGTGTCGATTGGGACTTAAAAAGGAGACCACAAGGAAGAGCTGTGCAAGGCGCCTCCTTCGGATTTCTGCAGGGCTAGATACGGAATTTCAGTTTCAGCCCCGAAGGGCTTACTGAACGAGAGGTTAAAGCAGCCGGGTTCAATTTCCCTTCGAAGAGTCTGCCGCTACGTGGCTGGCTGGCTCCTTTTTGGGGGGGGAAAGACGGACGTCTGATTCGAGAGAGAAAGCGGGCTCTGCAAAGTCCTCTCTTCTAGCCAGGCAGGCAGTTCTCTCTCCTCCTTGGACATTACGATGCTGCCGAAAACGGCACGGAGCTGGAGGAGATTTCGGTGGACTTCACGATGGTGATCACGCTGGTGGTGGCTACTTTGGTGGGGGTGATGGGGCCGCGGGCCACGGTGCGGGCAAAGGTCTGCAGGGCTTCGTACTTGGAGCGCAAGGCGTCCAGCTCCAATTTCATGCTGCTGTTCTCCCGAGCCAGCTTCTCCACCTCCTGCTGCAGCTCCACCCGCTGCCTCTCCAGTTCCTCCTTCTGGGTCACCCGCTTGATCCGGCAGCTGGCCGCGTAGCCCCGGTTCTTGAGTGTCCGCCGCCGTTGCTTCAAGCGAATCACCTCCTCTTTGGTGAGACCTCGCAGGTGCTGGTTCAACTCCCGCACAGACATCGACACGAGTTCATCGTCGCTCAGCACCGGGGCGTTTTCTCCTGACTCCTCCTTGACCTAAGAACACCAACAGGACAAAACTCGTGATTATGTCACACTAGGTCAGAGCATGCGTTGGCTGAGGAATTCTGGGACTTGAAGTCCATAAGTCTTCAAGTGGCCAAGGTTGGAGGCCCCTGCTCTACCGATCATGGTTGCCCCTTCGTGACCACCAGATCATCTACTAGGAAGCATTTCGTGTGGGCCGCCCCAAAGAATCTCCAAAAGCTCCAAGGTGTTCAGCTGTTCAAGGTGCTCCCTGTCAAGACCAACCTGTAGGAACCAATTCTGCTATTTTGGGAATTCTGAGTTGGAATCCAAAGGAAACAAAACCCGAACTTAACATTTTTATGTCCGTGAGATGTAGTAATCCGTCTTTGACTCAAAACTGCTGTTTTGTGCCTGCAATTTCCCTCTTAGCCTCCGTTCGGAATATTTATTTATTTATTTATTTATTTGTTCGATTTATATGCCGCCCTTCTCCGGAGACTCAGGACGGCTTACAATGCGTTAAGCAATAGCCTTCATACTTTTGTATATACCTGCTTAGTAGGGCTTTTGGGCCCCCCCCCCAAGCGGTGTTCTGTTTTTTTTTTATTCAAAGTCAGCTTATTGCCCCCACAATCCGGGTCCTCATTCTACCTACCTCGGAAGGATGGAAGGCTGAGTCAACCTTGAGCCTGGTGAGATTTGAACTCGCAGTAATTGTAGGCAGCTGGTGCTACTTTAACAGCTGCGCCACCAAGGCTCTTCCTCCTCACTTATAAAGATATTACTCAACGTTACAGTTATTATGACTTTGAAGAAGTTAATGTTATTCCGTAACTGACTTGCTTCTGTAATTAGCACAAGTGGCCAACTGTCAACCCTCTGTAGACCAGACAGGAAACATGACCCCATGAGCTAATTTTAATTTATTAGAAGGCTACGTTAACAGAATCTTGAAAGTAAGAAAGTACAAATCTCCCGCCATCTGTTTTTCAGCCTGAAAAGTTAGGGAGATTCTTTTCTGAGTCTCTTTCCCCGCATGTTATGCAGCTCTGGGCTCTGCACTCTTATCCAATTGTTTTCTTAGGTAGCATCTCTTTCTCCCCCTCCTGGATCCCTAAGATAATTCCCACGTAACAGTACCCCAACTCTCTGATGAGGAATTTGTGTTTAGAGTATTTGTATAACCAAGCCAGAGTTAGAGACATCTTGATTTTGTTAAAAGTGAAGGAGGTTTCTGGTGGCCAAATAAAGCTTTTCATCTTCAAGATAGACACCCTCATATTTTACTTTTGGGGCACAGACTGACTTTTGGAAAAGGGGTAGACAAGGGCAGCGAGGACCCAAGAGTTGGCATCTTGAACAGTTCACTGAAGATGCCACTTTAATTATATATATATATCTATATATCTATATATCTATATATATCTATATATCTATATCTATCTATCTATCTATCTATCTATCTATCTATCTATCTATCTATCTATCTATCTATCTATATATATATATATATATATATATATATATATATATAAATATATTAATATATTAATATATCCATCTGAGCCTTACCTTAAATGCTTTGTTTGGTTTTGGATTAGTCGTCATAACCTGGACACAGTCACCTGGACAGAATTGCTCAGAAATTGCAACTGGAGAAAAAAGAGGGAAAAGGAGGAGAGAAAAAACAGGCTAAGGATCAGCTCAAGAGAAGAGAATGACGCATTTTCGTTCAAACGGAGACAGGCACCTGTTCTGGCAGTGCTATTTCACACAAGGTTTATTATTATTATTATTATTACTATTATTTATTAGATTTCTATACCGCCCTACTCCCGAAGGACTCAGGGCGGTGCACAGCCAAACAATAAAAACACATACAATACAAAATTTAAAAAATAGAATAAAATCAAATTAAATAATTTTGGCCCCGACAAATTTAAAACCCCAAACTTTTAAAACCAATTTAAAATTGAATATATAAATACTAAAAAATATTTAAAATTTTAAAAATCTTTTATAAAAGAGGGGGAAAATTAGGCCAGGCCGGCCTGGTGAAATAGTAAGGTCTTTAAGGCGCGGCGGAAGGTGCGCAGATCCGGGATCCTCCGTATCTCTGGGGGGAGCTCGTTCCAGATAGTAGGTGCCCCCACAGAGAAGGCTCTCCCCCTGGGGGCCGCCAGTCGGCATTGTTTGGCTGACGGCACCCGGAGAAGCCCCTCTCTATGGGAGCGTACCGGCCGGTGGGAGGCTATTGGTGGTAGTAGGCGGTCCCGCAAGTACCCGGGTCCTAAGCCATGGAGCGCTTTAAAGGTGGTAACCAAAACCTTGAAGCGCACCCGGAAGACCACCGGGAGCCAGTGCAGCTCGCGCAGGAGAGGTGTTACATGGGAACGCCATGTCGCTCCCATTACCACCCGCGCGGCCGCACTCTGCGCCAGTTGGAGCCTCCGGGTGCTCCTCAAGGGGAGCCCCATGTAGAGAGCGTTGCAATAGTCCAGGCGGGAGGTGACAAGGGCATGAGTGACCGTGCGTAAAGAGTCCCGATCCAGAAAGGGACGCAACTGGCGAATCAGGCGAACCTGATGAAAAATCCTCCCGGTCACGGCCGTCAAGTGCTCTTCTAAAGACAGCCGTGAGTCCAGGAGGACGCCCAAGTTGCGAGCCCTCTCCGTGGGGGCCAATGATTCGCCCCCAATAGTCAGTGATGGCGTCAACTGACTATATCGGGACGTCGGAAACCACAGCCACTCAGTCTTGGATGGGTTGAGCCTGAGCCTGTTCCTCCCCATCCAGATCCGTACGGCCTCCAGGCACCGGGACATCACTTCAAGGGCATCGTTGGGGTGATCCGGGGTGGAGATGTACAGCTGGGTGTCGTCAGCGTACTGATGGTACTCCACCCCGAAACCACGGATGATCTCGCCCAGCGGCTTCACATAAATGTTGAACAGGAGAGGCGAGAGGACCGACCCTTGCGGCACCCCACATATGAGGGGCCTCGGGGTCGACCTCTGTCCCCCTGTCAACACAGACTGCGACCGGTCAGAGAGAAAGGAGGAGAACCACCGCAACACAGTGCCTCCCACCCCCAACTCTTCCAACCGGTGCAGCATGATACCATGGTCGATGGTATCAAAAGCCGCTGGGAGATCTAACAGGACCAGGACAGAGGAGCACCCCCTGTCCCGAGCCCTCCAGAGATCATCAACCAACGCGACCAATGCCGTTTCCGTGCTGTACCCGGGCCTGAAGCCCGACTGGAACGGATCCAGATACGTCGTTTCATCCAGGTGCTGGGGGAGGTTGCTGTTTTAAAAAATCTGCCTTCTAAACTTTACCTCCCCAGCCACTCAATCCACCACCAATGTCTCAGGATCCTGGACTTCCATAGGAACATTCTCATCCATTAGGACTACCGGTAGTCCTCAACTTACGACCAGAATGGAGCCCAAAATTTAGGTTGCTGAGTTGTGCCCCATGCTACGACTTCTCTTGCCACCGTCGTTAAGTTGTAGTTGTTAAGTTAGTCACCCGGTTTGCTAAGCGAATCTGGCTTCCCCATCGACTTTGTCAGGAGGTCGCAAAAGGGGATCACGTGACACTGCGACCGTCATAAATATGAGTCATTTGCCAAGGGTCTGAATTGTGATCACGTGACCATGGGGATGCTGCAGTGGTCGCTATGTGTGAAAAACAGTCATAAGTCACTTTTTTCAGAGACATTGTGACTTTGAGTGGTCACTAAATGAACTGTTGTATTACAAGATGCAAACAAGCAAGAGACTTCATCAACCAACTCATAATAATGACGGCGTTTCTTTCTTTTAAAAGCAGCTTCTATGAGAATAGCGCTTCTTCCCCTTATCTCCCATCTGGGGTGCCGTAATGAAAAGAGAGAGGAGGAATGATGGCAGCAGGAGTTTAATGAGATTTCTGCCAAGCTTTCCCCATATCCTCCAGAATTATTCGGCCAGTCTTTCCTGACTTTCACACCGCAAGCTAGGCTAGACTTTCCACACTGTTGAACCTGGAGTCCTCAGATGACTTCCCAGCGTAACGGCACATTTTAACCACCAGCCACCCAGAAAGGCTGTTTCCTCATCCTGGCTTTGAAAACAGATGGCCGTTTGAATCTTGATCCCTCGCCCGGACCCGGAGTTTTAAGAGATGGAATTCCTGGATCCAGAAGAATTCAGTTCATCCAGGGATTCGGTTCGTTCGGAGCGGCTCCTCCAAAAAGCCAATTTCCCTTTTTTTCCAAACCTCTATAAAGCTAGCCCCAAGTTTGCTTTCTGTGCTTTTTTTCTCCAAAGCAGGAGAATGCCACCTCCAAAACCCAACCCCAACTTCACCCTCATCCCATGCCATCGTTAAAAAAAACACAAAAACAAACAACCCACCAACCTCATTCTCTTCCTGGCTCCTCAAAGACCGAAAAGTCCCCTACCTCTTCCCAGGCCCACCTGTTAAGCTGCTGAGCGACCCGTTCTTTGCAAGGCAGCACGAATCGACAGATGAGAAGGCGAGGATGAAGCAGAGGGGGGGGGAGGTTCTCATGAGCAGAGAAAACAAGGCACCCCTTTCCTTACTGGGCTGACATCGTCTCAGCCCACTGGCTGAAGGAAGGAGCCCCCTCTGGTCTTCCAGCAAGGGGAGAAGTGACCCAGCAGCAATGCCCCTCCGCGCTCTCCGGCTGCCCTTCACTCTCGCCTCAGGTACTCTCAACTACTTCCGAGACCGACTGTCTAGACTTCAGCGCAGAGCCTTCACCTGCATCACACTGCACGGAGGAGGAGGAGGAGGAGGAAGAGAAGGATGACACCCTTGGAGCAGCTTCAGAGAGCCCTCACCGATGGAGAGGGCAATGCAGCTGTGACATCACAGTGGCTTCCTTCTCCCCGCCAGCTTAGGCCACACCAGCCAGGCTCGAACATGAAAAGCTGACGTGCCTAGGAAGCACAGGCTCGGGGAGGCTGCAGTGCCAGACATGGGAGACCGTCGGACAGGAGGGTCTTCCCTCCCCGGGCCGCCACCCACCCGTCCAAGAAGCAAACAAGGCTGGGCTGGTGGCAATGGAAACCCTGGTTCTCCATGCACGTCTACGGAATGTCACGCGTTCTAATCATTACCAAAAATAAAATAAAACAAAAAAATTTTTTTAAAAAAAGGAGAAGACGACATCTAGCCAAAGCATCCCAAGCATGATTTCCTTCCGATAGTTGCTATGGTGACCTTGGGAAAGTAGCCAACCCTGAGATGGTAACCATGGAAACAAGAGAAGCCCAAAAGCAAATCATGACTTGGGGTCATCTCTGTGCAAAGGCATTGGGGAGGGGGGGGAGAGACAGAGAGAGACAACAAATCCATGCCTTTTAGGATGCATGGGGGGGAGAAAGAGAAAGGGGGGGGAGAGGATGGGGGTGGGGTTGTTGTTGGCTGGCTCAGCCCGAGTGGCTCCTGGCTTGACTTGTGGCAATCAGCACCATTCACCATCCTCATCCTCAAGCGAAGAGCACAAAACTGGAACCGGGGGGGAGGGAGGGTCTGTGGCTCTTGCCTTGGGAGGTGGAGGGGCAAGTTTTCTAACATCCCCTCGTCCAGCCCTTCCTCCTCGGCCCCTCAGAGCTGCCCCACCACGCCTCTGCAACGCCCCCCCCCCATTTTTTTTAAAAAAAGAAACAGAGAAACAATACAACCATCCGAGAAGGGAGAACCTGCCTCCTTTCTGCTTACTAAGCAAAGGAAACCTTGTCCCCACACATTCCCCACACACCAAACCAAGCCAAAGGATCTCAGGGCAGCGTTCTACCATCGTGGCTTGTTTCACTTTCAAAGCTTAACTGCACAGAAACAGAACTAGCAGAAGCTTCCCCCCCCACCCAGCCCCCCCAGATTCTTAACCAAGGTTTGGAGCAGGCAGGCAGAGCGAAGTGAGAATGCAGCAGAAACCCTGTGCGAAGAGAGAGAAGGAAGGCAAAGCAGGACAAGAGAGGTGTGGGGGGGGGGTTTTTTGTTCACCGAAAACCGTCAGGATGCCCACGGCTCCCTGGAGCTGCTCAGCGCTTCCTAGAATGCAAACAGCCTGAACTTCACACGTGGAAGGACCACGGCAGGGTGTCATTCAGGGCAAGCACAGCCTGGGAGCATGGGGAGGGGGAAAGGGGGGGGGCAAAGGTGGCCACGCCATGCTTGGCTTCCTGCAAAGGAGCCGAGGGCCCTGGGGCCAGGGGCACCAGGTGCGAAAGTTGCAAGGCAGCCACGTAACGGGGAAAAGACGATGAAGCAAGGCAGAGGAGGAAGAAGAGGAGGAGGAGTGGGGGGTGGGCAGCAAGAGAAGGATTACCTTGGACTTGCAAAGCTTTTCCCAGACTCTTGTTCATTCCTTTACAGCTGTCCTCTCCTGCCCTCATGTTTGGAGGCGATTGCCGGGCGTCCCAGGAGCCCGCTCAAGGTTGGGACCCCTCCTCGGGGGGTGGGGTGGGGGGAAGGAGGCACCTGCAGGCAGCCGAGGCCAGGGTGCAGAGCGGGGGCGTGGACGGGCGGGGGTCTCTCCGGGAATCCTTTCCGAGAGCCAGGCGGGTGGACACCGTTCTTCCTTATCCTGGGGTAGGCGCACACACGCAGCATGGCTTAGCATACGCATCGCTCCAGTGCCATAGCTATGCAATGAGTCACCAGCTGTTTACAGAGTGGGGGAACAGCTCACATTCCCAGAGAGCCAGCAACACTTCCTTCTCCTCCCCCTGGTCGGCCTGCCCGCCCCGGCCCTCCCCCCTCCCCAACCCCTAGAAGGCAAAAGGCAAGACGCTCCTCCACCCTCCTCCTCCACCGGACTTGGCGGTTGTGCCAGAAAAGGGAACTTCAAAAACACGTTGAAAAATAAATAAGTTAAAAGTGGGGGGGGGGGGGGAGAGAAAATGAAGCAAAATTCGGGCCCTGCATTAAAACAAAAAAATCCTCCTGATCTTTGACCAGGGAAATCTTCAAAGGCCTGGCTCTCCCCGCAACGTAACCACCCAACCAATAGAAAAAGATGGTGTGTAAACACACTCGGTGTCCGGGAGAAAAGTGCCACCAATGCAGATTGAGTTCCTGTGCTTCCCCCCCCCCCTCTCCACAATCCCACCCCATTTGTTCATATTTCTAGGGTCTTCGGACAACGGTCTCCTGCCTTTGGGTCCCACCTGTTGCAATTTTAACACACTGAGCTTTATGGATGCTTTTTTGCTCTCCTACCTGCTAGCAAAATCTACTCAAAATTTTGCCCCGAAATAGAAATATCTACAGGTGGCATTCAATAAGGCCAGTCTGAAAGAATGTGATTGCCTTCGGGACACCACAAAGCAATAGCTCTCCTTTGTATTATTTATTTCTATTCCACTTAACAAATATTTCTATAGTATTCTATAGTGCAGGGGTCTCCAACCTTGGCAACTTGAAGCCTGGCCGACTTCAACTCCCAGAATTCTTCAAGTTGCCAAGGTTGGAGACCCCTGCTACAGTGTTCTTGTTTCTGAGCTTCTTTTCTTTAAACTGCTTTGACCTGTTTCTATCTGATTTTAAGCATGCCACAGAGGTTTTGGACTCAACTGAGGTCATAAGCCAAGGACTACCTGTATATGCATAAACAGGAACGGGGAAATTCGAACAGCAGGCGAGTCACAGAGGGTGAAAGTGGATTCATCCGGACAGCCTGCGTCCTCCCTGTGATGAGAGCCAGCAGGGGAAGAAACCCACCACAGAGGGAGGGTCAGGGACCACCAGACTGAAAGGGACTTTTGCCAAGGCGCAGTTTTCTCTCTTGCGATTTCTGGACAATGATCGGAGAGCCTTCCGTGGGGAAAAGCTATGCCGATGCTGCAGCCGCTTTGGATAACAAGGACGGCGAAGCAGTGAAGGAAGGAAGGAGGAACGGCTGTGCTTCAGGCAAACGGAGATCGGGGAAGGCTACTGCACAACCGTCGTTTAGGCAATTAACCTGACTACCTGGATTCACAGGTGATGTATTAGCCACACAAGGCGCACCACCAGCAGAGGTGTTTCGAAGCTCCCTTTGCCAAAGGGGAAACAAGCTGCAGATCCTACAAATATCCAAATGAAATCCTGCTGGCTAATGTGTCATTAGTAACGCAGGCTCCCATTAACGCCATCTCTCATAACCTCTTGTGTCAGGAGCGAAGGGCTATTTCTTCTCTCTCAATCCTCGACCGAGATTGCAAAAGGATGAAAACCTAAAGCACGTTTTATGCATTGGAGACCTTTCCGGCATTCCTGCTTTAAATGAGCTTTCCTGGATCTTTCGCATGTAAAAAACTAACTTGAACCAACTCTCGCTCCCAGCAGGGGCCAATGGAAACTGTAGTCCCAAATGAGTATGAAACACATTGAGCTGGGAAAGGATGAGCAAGAACCTGTACCAAAATCCACCTTGCCCTGCCCCCAAGTAGCCTTCCCAAAACATCTTTTTTCCAAAGCTTCCATCTATGGTAAAGGCAAGTGTATTATTATTATTATTATTATTATTATTATTATTATTATTATTATCTTTTATTCATTAAACATGAAACTCAACTGAACATTTACAAATGTATCACACTGACTGGTGCTGATGGTTGGATACGGGTTGCTGCCAGCATCCTAGGTATCAACCAAGTATCTTCTTAAAATATGCGATCTTCCAAGTAGCAGAGTTTTTTGCAGTTCCGCTGGTGTTATTGCACGAAGCTGCAATTTCTTGAAGTGTTTTATAAAATTCTTGAATAAAGATTATATTATTATTATTGTTGTAGTTATTATTATTATTATTTTATTCATTAAACATGAAACTCAGTCAACTGAACATTTAAAAATGTACCCATTGTCATCGGGGCACTTGGTACCATGTCCAAGAATTTTACAAAACACATCAAGAAATTGCAGCTTCCTGCAATAACACCAGCGGAACTGCAAAAAATTGCGCTACTCGGAACATCGTATATTTTAAGAAGATACTTGGTTGATACCTCGGACGCTGGCAGCAACCCTTATCAACCATTAGAACCAGTCAGTGGTATTATTATTATATACTTTATTCATTAAACATGAAACTCAAGTCAACTGAACATTCAAAAATGCATCGCAAATACCATTGACTGGTGGTATTATTATTATTATTGTTGTTGTTTCTGTCCCAAGCAGAGCTCCGCTTTTCTCTGCTCAGGCTCTCTCCAAAGTACAAAACAGGGTTAATTATAATTTGCGCAAAGCCCTGCTGATACCGCCAGCTGCCGCTGGGTAACATCCGGTCCATCATGTTTAGGAAGTGACTGCAAGGAGGAAGATTTCTCGGGCGTTGAGAAAACACAGGGAACAAAACAAGCAAGCTGCAGCTTTCATCAGTGCCGAGGCAGAAAGGTAAATGAATTCAATATTACATCCCAGCAGGCTGGCTGGGGTCAGTCGCTTGAACGGGACTGCAGAGGACCTTAAAATTTTCTTTTTTCACGTAAAAGAAAAAAGGAAGCTGTTCCAAACTTCCCACCCCAAGAGGTTGTGAAATGCTCGATAGTTGTGTTTCTATCTTCTTCTGAGCCCCCCCTTTATTTTGATAAGGCAGCAAAAACAGAGTTTTCCTCTCTGGTATCTACTGCTTGTCCTTGCCATAGAGAAGTTTGGGCTAATTATATATTCAAACAGTCTCTACTGGGCCCCTTTCTTAGCTTTGAAAGGAGAGACAGAGAAGGAGGGAGAAAGAAAAGACATCAGAACTGAAATGATTTCATCTTTGGAAGCGATTCATCTCACAAGCTGGGGAATTCCTCCCTCTCAGGGCGCCTGATCTCTCAGAATTCATGGCATTGTTTTTTTGCACCGTGTGGATTTAGCTCCCCCCCCCCCAAATTGTGCTGCAGACACACACACACACACGGTCTCAACTCCTTATGGAGAGCAACCCCCTCCCAATTGCTGAGGGTCTTCAATGGGAAGCCAGATTGACAGCCGGGATACTAACTGAACTGCAATGATTCACTTAACAACCGTGGCGAGAAAAGTCGTAATATGGGGGCAAAGCTCACTTAACGGATGTCTCGTTTAGCAACGTCGATTTTGGCCTCAACTGCGATCGTATGTTGAGGACTTTCCTATACTTTATTTCCATTCAATCTGGAGAAAGTAGAAGGGGAGCCTTTGGGTTAATCGGCCTGTAAGGAGGTTACGAGTAAGTAACTTGGTTTGAGCAAAAACATCAAAGAAGCAGGCAAGTTTCTCTCTGAGCAAACTAGGCATTGACGGGTCTCTTGTGGGGGCCACTAAGATGCCCACCTCTAGCCCAGTCTAACCAGCGAGCCCATCTCCCAGTTTGGAGAAGCATCTTTCATCGTTAATCATGAAATCAAGACCTTGTGAGAACTTGGATAGCCTCATAGGTGGCCACACGGAAGCCGAGAATTAAGCATCGGTTCCTCCGTTAGAATTCAGAGTTGAGCTGTTTTTCGTGAAAGTACCTCCAGTTGCTAATATCGAGAGTGACAAATTCCTTTGGAGAACAGGAAAGGCCCTGCTATTTTTGCAACCGGCCACTCCGCTGCAGCATCCAGTTCAAGCAACTGCCCCCCCACCCCCACAACCCCATACCTGCTGCATGTCTTCTCCGAATGCCCGATGCCTGCCGATGCATGTTGGTAGGGAGCATGGAGGTAGAATGCACTGAATGGCTTCTTGAAGCAGTTGGATGGAATAGAGACAGAAGCGTGCATGTATGTGCCAAACGAAAAGTAAAAATACAATGACTCAGAAGCGTCTCCTACCACGAATATGATGCTCTGCTGATTCATTCAACATGTGTAAAATTCCCTTCTGAGGGCAACCCCTCAAACTTTCCAAATCAATTCCTAATCGTTCAAATCTTGCCAGCCAATTACGCACTAGAAAACCACCAATTTTACAACTTCTAGAATAGATCTATCTACATCTATCTGGAGGTAGACCTTTCTTAGCTCAGGCGGCCACTGGTCAACACAGACTTTGCAGTGTTGCAACCATCACAGCCTTATGCAATCTAGCCCCCTTCCCTTACAGATTGGGAGGGGGGACCAACTTCCCAGAAGCCTCAGGAATGGTGGGATTCTGGGAGCCAGTACAGGTAGCCCTCGACTTACAACGGTCCATTTAATGATCGTTCAAAGTTACAACAGCACCGAAAAAAGTGACTTAGGCTATGAGCTTTGCAGCATTCCCATGATCACGCCATCAAAATTCAGGTGCTTGGCAACAGGTTCCTATTTATGATGGTTGCAATGTCCCCTTTTGTGACCTCCTGACAACCAAGGTCAACGGGGAAGCCGGATTCACTTAACAACAGTGGCAAGAAAGGTCGTAAAATGGAGCAAAACGCACTTAACAGCAGAAATTTTAGTCTCAATTATGGTCGTAAGCCGCTATTTTATAAGGACTATCTGTCCACACAAATGGAAAGGTTGAAAAATCCCATTGCAACCCCAGCCACCCAGAGCCCTTCTTTGTGGGAAGGTGGTTATTCCCCCCCCCCCTTCATATTACGGCAGTTCTTTAAGGTGGTTTTATTGTGTGTTATTTTTGCAGGACGGAGGTGAGGTTTGAAGCCAGGGGCTTCCCAGGTTTTAACTGATTTTGTCCCGAGGAGAGGGAAATTCCAGTAGCAACAGATAAGGGCAAAAAAGCATAAATTAAGTTTATGGCTCTTAAATGCAGGCCTAGGCTTGCTCTGGAAAATAATACCAGCAGTCTAGATTCATATGCTACAAAAGGAGTGACAGTTAAGTGTTTGTTTATGGATGCAGGTAGTATCCTGACACAAAGTAGTATTAGTGTATATCACTGTAGATAAACACAGACTGGTACAAGAAAAACTCAGATCTGGCTGCCATGCTTTTACTGGAGGGGAAATCCTTCTCTCAGACCAACCAAATTTGCAAGCCAGCTGCATTTCCTTGTGCCTTGATTATGGCTTGGTGGGCTGGTAAGTCGGGTCACCGAGATGTAGGAAACGTTTTTATCTCATGAATTGGTGGCTTATTCAATCAATGTCCTGGCTTAGAACAAGAGGGGAGTTTGTAAGGTAAAGGTAAAGATTCCCCTCGCACATATGTGCTAGTCGTTCCTGACTCTAGGGGGCGGTGCTCACCTCCGTTTCAAAGCCGAAGAGCCAGCACTGTCCAAAGACGTCTCCGTGGTCATGTGGCCAGCATGACTCAATGCCAAAGGCGCACGGAACGCTGTTACCTTCCCACCAAAGGTGGTCCCTATTTTTCTATTTGCATTTTTTAGGTGCTTTCAAACTGCTAGGTTGGCAGAAGCTGGGACAAGTCATGGGAGCTCACCCCCTTACGCGGCACTAGGGATTCAAACTGCTGAACTGCCGACCTTTCGATTGACAAGCTCAGTGTCTTAGCCACTGAGCCACCGTTTCCCTTTTGGAGAATTTATAGCCTTCCCTAAAAACACCTGTTGGCTAAAAGAACAGGGTTACAGCAGTACAGGTAGTCCTCGACTTACGACCACAATGGACTCCAGAATTTATGTTGCTAAGGGAAAAATTTGTTAAGCGGGTTTTGCCCCATTTAACCACCTTCCTTGTCACATTTCCTACGGGAATCACTGCAGTCGGTAAATTAGTTAACCCGGTTATGAAGTGAACCTGGCTTCCCCATTGGCTGTGCTTGTCAGAAGGTCGCAAAAGGTGATCACATGACCCCGGGACACGGCCACCGTCCTAAATGTGAGTCAAGCAGCCAAATGCAAATCACATGACCAAGGGGATGCCGCAAAGGTCACAAGTGTGAAAACGGTCATCAGTCACTTTTTTCAGTGCCGCCGTGACTTTGAATGTCACTAAATGAGCGGTTGTAAGTCGAGGACTACCTGTAGTTAATCATTAGGTGCTTAAGGATGCATTTTCCTGCATGTACAATGCCCCGAGACAAAGCAGGGTTGCATATATTTATATATAAATGAAGAAATACCCTCTAGATGCCAGGTAGATACCGAAGGGGGGGGAGGGAAGTGCCTCTAATGCTCGGTAAGGTGCAGGGCTGGCCTGGTCCTTTGGGAAGGGGCGGGGGGGGAGTGGGGTCGCCTTTGGAAAGTTATTAAAGCAGGGGTCTTCAACCAGGAGTTGAAGCCCACAACTCTTAAAGTTGCCAAGTATAAAGACCCCTGCATTAAAGAAAAGAGCAGTTTCCTCGCCCCTCCTTGTCCAAAGAAACTTCCTTTCCAAGGAGGGACCCTGACCCGCAGGAGCCCCGTTCACACAACACCCCTCCCCCACTTCGCCGGAAAAGCTGCTCCCCCCCACCCACCCGTGACGCCCCCAAAGTCCCCCTCACACGATACCAGGTCACCCAAACCGGCTCCCCACATATTATTATTATTATTAGTTCAATTTATAATGCCGCCCTCCTCCGAAGACTCAGGGCGGCTTACAATGCACTTATAGCAATAGCCTTCATTCTTTTGTATATACCTGTTTATTAGGGCTTTTGCCCGCCCCCCTAAGCAGTGTTTCTACAAAGTCAGCTTATTGCCCCCCCCACAATCCGGGTCCTCAATTTATCTACCTCGGAAGGATGGGAAGGCTGAGTCAAACCTTGAGCCTGGTGAGATTTGAACTCGCAGTAATTGCAGGCAGCTAAGTGCTACTTAACAGCACTTAGTCCGCTGCACCACCAAGGCTCTATATCTATACACACCTGCAAACGACACAAGCCCCCCTCCCCCCCCGCCTGCTTCTGACACGCGACAGCCGTATTCCCACCACCCTTCCTCCAGCAGGTCGGACCCTCCAAGCCCGGTTAGGCTCGGGGCTCCGCTTTCCCAGCGGGGGCTGACCAGGTGGCTGGGAAGGGGGGGCTCCGTCCACCCCCCCCCCAGGTCTCCACGAAGTGCCCAGATGCCCCGCAGAGGATTGACATCAAAAAGGAGGCTCATCTTTTGCTTCTCCCCCCCCCCCCGGGAAGCCGCTTCCAAAATAGGTTTAATTCGATTCCATGGGGGGTGGGGAGAAAAAGTGATGCGGAAATAAGACTAGCAAATTCGACTTCGCCTCCGCCACGTGCGGGGCAAGAAAACCCCGCCCCCTCCGCTCCACCCACCTTTAGGCCCCGCCCTCGCGTGTCTGCGCAAGCGCGCGCGTCCAAAGAGGCGGCGCCGCCCAGGCCGCTTCGCTTCCCCTCAGCGGAGAGTGTTCGCTTTCCTTCCTTCCCTCACACTCCCCCATCCCACCACGCCCAGTTTCCTCTCTCCTCTCCGGCTTTCCCTCCCCCCCGTTCCCGCCGTCGCCTCACCTGGAGCGCTCGGGCCTTCAGCCGGCGACCAGCCGTTGCCCGGCGGGGCTTCTGAGGCGACGGAGGCGGGAAAGCCCCGCCAACGGGCGAGTCAGCGGGGTGGGGGTGGGGCAATGAGGGGGGGAACTGCGCGCGCCGCCTCCTCCTCCTCCTTTTCCCCCCCTCCCTTTTGGGCAGCAGCCTCGCCTCCCCGCCTCCTCCCTGGCGCGCGTGCGGCGAATGAGCGGAGGAACCACAACAGGAGGAAAAAAAAAAAAAAAAGAGGGAGGGGGAGAAAAGAACCAATCACACACGCGCGCGCGAAACCCCTCCTCCTCCACCCCCTCAGTTCTTCCTTTTTTTTTTTTTCCCGCCCAGACTTTTGATTTTGAGCGCTTCCAACCAATCGGAGTTCTCCGTCTGGTTTCGGGGTGGGAGCTTCCTCACGTCCGAGGTGGAGAGAGAGAGAGAGAGAGGGGAGGCCACGCCCCCTGCATCGCGAGTCGTTCTCTTTTAGCCACGCCCCTGGCCACGCCCACAGCATTTCATTCTTGGGGGGGAAGAGAAAGCGTGGGAATGCGTGGTCGAAAGGCATGAATGAACTCGGGAGGGTCTCCCTGGTTTAAAAAATAAAAAAAAGGAGGGGGATTTTTTCTCTTGCTTGGATGCCTATGTTGCCTGGAGCCCTAAATTCCACCCTCCCCAGGGAGTTTTGCCCAGCCTATCTGAAGATCCTTGCAGATTTTAATTGATGGCAAGTGTCTAATTGCAGTTATTATTTTTAATATATATATATATATATATATATATATATATGTATATGTATGTTTTCTCAGGTTTTCGCGGGTGTTTATTCGGTGGTTATTCGGGTCTTCTCCCATGTAAAATTGGAAGTGTCTTGGCGACGTTTCGACGAAGTCTCATTCATCATCTTCAGGCTGGTGTTCTCGGCTTCGTGCTTCCAGGAGCAAGGCAATTTTAAGACATGGACCTTGCTCCTGGAAGCACGAAGCCGAGAACACCAGCCTGAAGATGATGAATGAGACTTTGTCGAAACGTCGCCAAGACACTTCCTATATATATAATATATATATATATATATATATATATATATATATATATATATATATATATATATATATATATATATATATATATATATATATATTTGTTTATGTAAGTTTTCACGGGTATGTATGTGTGTATAGTTAATATTTCGGGTTTCTTCCCGTGTAATTGTGGATATATCCCTAAAAGGGTAGAAGCGACGTTTCGGCAGAATCCCATCTGCCATCATCAGGCTTATGCCAGTAGTTAGTGCAAAATGACTACTGGCATAAGCCTGATGATGGCAGATGGGATTCTGCCGAAACGTCGCTTCTACCCTTTTAGGGATATATCCACAATTACACGGGAAGAAACCCGAAATATTAACTATACACACACACACACATATATATATATTTCGAACCTCAAGCTTCCCTTATATTTCTGACCTTCTAAAATACAGACCCCGAAATCCCCAGGGGCCAGTTGCGAATGTCCTTTATATATACCTTTTTCATGTGGGATCTCTCGGCTCCTTTCCTACATGTGAAATGAAGGGGACCCTCTGCCAATCTTGAGAAAAAAAAATACCCTCAAGATTAATCGGCCCGTGCTGGGTAAGGCCAGGTACAGAAGGGAAGGGAAGGGGTTGGAGTAGAATGTTGTTTAAAAACAAGAACAAGAACCCCAGAGTTTAAGAATGATGGCCATGCTCTGTTGGGAGGGCAAGAAGAATTCCTTTTAAGCAGGCGCTTATTGTAGAAGGTTTACTGTTGTGTTTTGCAAGTAATGCTCGCTGGGCGGCTCTCTTCCCCTTCCCCTTCTCGGCTGTTGCTCTATCAAGAGGAGAGACACACACACACACACACAGAGGTATGATTTGTTTTGCTTCTTTTTTTTTTTTTTTTAGTTCTGGCCTGGCCTTCCTCTTGACCTCACCCAGGTAACTTAGTAAGCCCTGAAGGGGGGACTTGTCCAGTGTCAGAAACCCTTAAAAAGGTTTGTTTGTGGCTTGAATAAACTTTCCTTTCTGCACCCGCTCTCTCCCAGGGTTCTCTCCTCTTCCTTGATTTCTTAACCATCGTGACCCTAAAGGCTTCTTAGACGCTCCAAGGATTGTGCATTGTGGTTGTGTCCACCCACGGCGCAGCCTGATCCAGTGACTGCATATCGCTGGGAGAGTTGGGATTTCTATGATCCCTCCTCACGAGCAACATGGCTAGCAGGAGTCAAGTAGAAAGCGGGGCTGGCCAGAGAGCAGAAAACAGCTGACAATGATCTCAGATATAAGGCCCTTGGTGACTCTGTGGCCAAAGAGTGCTTCAAAGCCTCCAGGCTCCTGAATTAAAACGTTTTCATGTTCTAATCTTGGGGTTTGGAGCCAAACTAGTAGGCAGTTGAGGCATTGAAGCCATGATGGGATCTTCTCCGTCGCTTCAATCAGTTGAGTTCACTCAGTTGGAGCCCCTTTCAGATCAACTTCAGAGGGTGTCGTTATCGCCCTACCTTGCAGGAATGTGATCTGGAGATCCCTGCAGTGTAAATAACTTTGCTCGTTCTCACTCCCTGTCATTGAGTCTGTCATCTGCACCTACATAACTGTCTGGTTTGGTTCTGCAACCCAACAAGACAGACAGAGACTTCAGAGGATCATTAGAACTGCAGAAAAAACAATTGGTACCAGCCTGCCTTCCATGGAGGACCTGCATACTGCACGAGTCAAAAAGAGGGCTGTGGAAATATTTACAGACGCCTCGCATCCTGGACATAAACTGTTTCAACTCCTACCCTCAAAACAAGGCTGCACACCAGAACAACTAGACACAAGGACAGTTTTTTTCCCCGAACACCATCAATCTGCTAAACAAATAATTCCCTCAACACTGTCAAACTATTTACTAAATCTGCACTACTATTAATCTCATTCTTCCTGTCACCCATCTCCTCCCACTTATAACTGCACGGCCGAAACTTTGTTGCTTGTATCCTTATGATTTATATTGATATTGATATTGTTTCCTAGTATGATTTGATTGCTTATTTGTACCCTTTGACTATCATTAAGTGTTGTACTTTATGATTCTTGATGAATGTATCTTTTCTTTTATGTACACTGAGAGCGTATGCACCAAGACTAATTCCTTGTGTGTCCAATCACACTTGGCCAATAAAGAATTCTGTTCTGTTCTGTTCTGTTCTGTTCTGTTCTATTCTATTCTATTCTATTCTATTCTATTCTATTCTATTCTATTCTATTCTATTCTATTCTATTCTATTCTATTCTATTCTATTCCCGAGAACCACGGATAAAGTCACATTTCTTTTATTTTCCTTCTGCAGCAGCCACCATGAAGTCCTATCAGAAGCTGAGCACGGATGTCTCTCGGATCAGCGAGGCGGAGGAGGAAGGTGCCGATGGAAAACCATTGTGCCATCAGAAGTTGTCGGCTTGGTGGCTAGGTGGGGGCCTCTTGACGGTAGCCGCCCTCCTGAGCGGGGTGACCGTTTGGGTTCTCGGCCAGATTTGGTGGGATCAGCACGGGATTTCCTACTGGTCCAAATGCACCTCCGTGCCAGAGAACCATCGTTTTGACTGTTACCCGGAGAAAAATGTGGTTGTGACGCGAGAACTTTGTGAGAGCCGGGGGTGCTGTTTTGCGGACGGCGAGATGCCCCTCGATAGAATCAACGGGGTTCCCTGGTGCTTTTATCCCCCTGATTTCCCCAGCTACACCTTGGGGAGCACGAATGAGACCGACCTGTGGCTGGTGGGTTTTCTAACCAGAGAAACAAAGACTTATTATCCGAAAGATCTTGAGAAGCTGCAGCTCAGGGTGGAGTTTGAAACAGATTCTCGGTTGCACGTCAAGGTGAGGCATCTGTTAAATGTTCTTGCTGCCCCTTCAGATTGTTGTGGCCCGCTGGCAGCAGAGTTGGACAGTGAGGAGGTTGGGGAGGAACTTGGGCCAGTCCTGGGGGCTGGGGAAAGCTCCGACGAGGGCTCTGCGTTGGAGGCAGAGAGGGAGCTAGACAGCAGTGAGGCAGAGGAACAGCTGGAGCCCGTTCCCAGTGTGCGCATGTGCAGAGCTGCCAGAAGACAAGAACAACTCAGAAAGCAGGGTCAACTTGGGAGTAAACCCACACCTTGGAAGTGATTGGCCCCTCCCGTAGAAAACAAAAGAGGAGCGAACGGGGAGGGGGCTTTAGTGGGGAAGATCTGTCCGTGAATCCCAGAGACTCTGTGCCAAGTTTGGCCTTGCCCTGTGTTTGGAAACTACTGACATGGCAGCTTTCCAAGCGAGATAAGGTCTGTGTTGATAAGTATTCCTCTGAAAGACTGTTTGCCAGGCCTTGCTGACTGTGAATGAAAGGAATTCACAGTCGTGCAAATAAAAACGGGGTTTGCCAAGACCAAGACTCTGCTTCGTGCTTTTTAGGGAAGCCTAGGACAGAACAGCGATGTAGTCTTTGTTTCCATGCGATGCGTGTTTGTGCTTCTCTTGCTCTGTGCAGATCACCGATGCCACCGATCCCCGGTACGAGGTGCCTCTTGACGTTCCCCAAGCTACCAAGAGGGCAGAGAACCCTCTCTATTCCGTTGAGTTCTGCAAGGAGCCTTTTGGCCTGATCGTGAAGCGAAGACACTCAGGGACAGTTCTGTAAGCATTTTTGTCTCCTCTAGGTTGGTGGTTTTCTCCTGCTGTCTCGCCAGAAAAATGATGTTGCCTGATTGCCCCCCCCTCCCCCCCAAGTCCGATCAGTAAGAGCCGAGAGGTTGCACAACAGCTCCGTACTCTGAAATCAGCATTTTTTTTTTAAAAAAAAAGAGGAATCCAGATATCATGATTGCCACATGGCTGCGTTTCCTGCATTGCCCTCCAGTCGTTTCACCTTATTTATTTATTTATTTATTTATTTATTTATTTATTTATTTATTTATTTATTTATTTATTTATTTATTTATTTATTTATTGGTTCGATTTATATGCCGCCCCTTTTCCAGAGACTCAGGGCGGCTTACAATGCGTTAAGCAATAGCCTTCATACTTTTGTATATACCTGCTTAGTAGGGCTTTTGGGGGCCCCCCCCAAGCGGTGTTCTATTTTATACAAAGTCAGCTTATTGCCCCCACAAACCGGGTCCTCATTTTACCTACCTCGGAAGGATGGAAGGCTGAGTCAACCTTGAGCCTGGTGAGATTTGAACTCGCAGTAATTGCAGGCAGCTGGTGCTACTTAACAGTGCTTTAGTCTGCTGCACCACCAAGGCTCTTTCAATGCCCTCATGAAGGACAGCTAGTCAGGGACCATAGATGATCCGAATGCCTCCTGCTCAACATTTAAAGGTTTTTTTAAAGAAAAGACAGGAAGCTTTCCCTGGGGGTCCCCTCTGCTTCATCTCACATTAGTGGTCTTTAGGATATGTCACCGTAGGATATGTAGCATCCGTTTGTTGTTTCTCAGCCTGGACCAAGATGCTTGGCAGAATTTCGGGACTTCATACTAACTCAAATTGAGGAAATTCTTTTCAGTTCACAAGCCTTCACATTTACTGATGTATTTTCCTGGGCTCATCAGCCACTTCGGTCATGAACGATGAGGGATCCAGTTGCTAGCTGAATGATCCGTTGCTGCTGTTGATTTCCAATATTTCTTTGCTGTCACCCTAAAATGCTCTTCTTAAGTCACAAAAATTTATAAAACAAGAAAAGAAAATATGTTATCTTTCCCAAGAGCCGAGGTGGCGCAGTGGTTAGAGTGCAGTATTGCAGGCTACTTCAGCTGACTGCTAGCTGCAGTTTGGCAGTTCAAATATCTCTGGCTCAAGGCTGACTCAGCTTTCCGTCCTTCCGAGGTCGGTAAAATGAGGACCCAGATTGTTGGGGACCAAAGGCTGACTCTGTAAATCGCTTAGAGAGGGCTGGAAAGCACTGTGAAGCGGTATATAAGTCTAAGTCTATTAATCGGGATGTTTCCTCTCGTAGGTTGAACACAACAGTGGCTCCCTTGTTTTTCGCGGATCAGTTTCTCCAGATTTCCACTGTTCTGCCTTCTACGTTTCTTTACGGGTTGGGGGAACATCAGAGCAACTTCCTACATAACCTGGAGTGGAACACGCTGCCTCTCTGGGCCCGAGACGTCCCTCCTATGGTAGGTTTTTATGTTGGGTTTACGAGTCGGTTTTGAGTTGAACTGATTTATTTTCAGTGGGGTTACATTTTTTTTTCTTGGTCCCCTCCAGTGGTGGGATTCAAATAATTTAACAACAGGTTCTCTGCCCTAATGACTGGTTGGGTGGGCGTGGCCATGGTGGGCGTAGCCAGGGGATGTGACAGGCAGCACTTGG
Source organism: Pantherophis guttatus (assembly GCF_059756535.1). Lineage (NCBI taxonomy): Eukaryota > Metazoa > Chordata > Lepidosauria > Squamata > Colubridae > Pantherophis > Pantherophis guttatus. The sequence continues at coordinate 21,043,121 of NC_142076.1, forward strand.
CTTCCTGCAACCACCTGGGAACAAAAATGGGCCGTGGGGGCGGGGGGGACACGTGCCGTCCCCCTGCGCCCCATTTTGGGCCTACGAGGCCTCCTTGCACTTACCTGGGAGCCAAAATGGCGTGTGTGGGGACTCCTGGAAGGGGCGAGGAGGGGAGGGGCCAGCCAGAAATTTAACTATCGGTTCGCTCAAATCGGCCCGAACCGGCTGAATCCCACCTCTGCTCCTTCTCTGGATATCCATGTGCCAGAATGGACACTCTGGGTGGTAACGACTTATGATGTCTTGTAACAGTGATTGTATACTTGTTCGGTTCAAACTATCATGTCTCTGTACATAATGAAACTGCAGTAAGAAACTGGGCTTCCTCCACGTTTGGCCAGTAGCCTTCCTGGAGGCCTCCGGTCCACAGCTGTGAAACACAAGGGGCTGGGCTGGATGCAAGAGAGTTCCCCTCTGTTCTTCTGTGTCTCTGTCTCAGTTTCAAATCACCCCGATGATTGGCTGTGGAAAGAAAAAAAACAGATACAAGTTTTTTCCTCTCTATTATTGTTTTCAGGAGTCCTACAATCTCTACGGCGTCCACCCGTTCTATCTTCTCATGGAGAAAGGCGGAGCTTCCCACGGGGTTTTCCTCCTGAACAGCAACTTGATGGGTGTGTGTGTATTTCCTTTATTCCCTTCTGGAGGTGTTTAATACGGAACCCAAATATCTTGAGTGAACAAACGTAGCTACTGTGAGAGCCTATTTTGGGCCATTCCTTTATTTTCATGTACAGTTCAAGTCCCACAGGCTCCAGGTTGACTCAGCCTTCCGTCTTTCTGAGGTGGGTAAAATGAGGACCCAGATTGTTGGGGGCAATTTGCTGACTCTGTAAACCGCTTAGAGAGGTCTGTAAAAGGACTATGAAGCGGTATATAAGTCTAAGTGCTATTGCTAAGTAGGAAAGGAAGGAAGGAGGGAGGGAGGGAGGGCCATGGTGGCGCAGTGGTTAGAATGCAGCACTGCAGGCAAATTCTGCCCACTGCCAGAAGTTTGATCCTGACCATCTCAGCCTTCCCTCCTTCCAAGGTCGGTAAAATGAGGACCCAGATTGTTGGGGGACAATATGCTGACTCTGCAAACTGCTCAGAGAGGTCTGTAAAAAACCCTGTGAAGCGGTATATAAGTCTTAAGGGCTACGGCTATTGCTATTTACTCCGTTCGTGAGCATCCGTAGGACCGCTGCTTTCTAACGTCTAGTCTGAGAAGCCAAGTCAAAGTCAACTTCATCTCCTTGGGAAAAGAAAACCTACAGTTGTTCCTCGACTTATGACCCCAATCGAGGCCAGATTATCCATTCCCAAGCAAGGCAGTTGTTAAATGAGCCATGCCCGATTTTGCACCATTGTGCAGGTGCTACAACATGCAAGGATTAGTTGTGAGTCACCTTTTTCAGCACCATTGTAAGTTCAGACATTCCCTAATTGGGTGATTGTAAGTCAAAGGCTGCCTGTTCCCATTCCTCTTCCTTTTTAATTACTTGAACGGATGTACAATTCTGCCAGAGGACGCTTTGAGACGGTACTTCAGGATCGAGACGTAACGAGGGGAAAATGCGGTCATGAAGGCGTTTTCTGGAGCCAAGACATCTGTTTCCTGGCTCAGGATGGCCTCTTTAGCAACTGCTGAGCGTTTAACCGCACCTTTGTCAGCTGCAGGCCTCTCTCTCACGGCTGCCTCTTCTGAACTTCTGTCCTTGGCCCTTTGCATGCAGAGCTCGGCTAATGAAAGATGGATCCGATGACCTGAATTACCTGAGATTGCAGGCAAAACTGGCTTCCTTTCTATTTAGGTCGAAGCGGGCAAACTTTTTTGACTTTTGTCTGTTCCCGAGGGCAAGGAAGAAGGAGAGCAGTAGAGTTTTGTCTTGACCTCCTCTAGGATGCTTCTGAAGGCCAGGGCTTCTGTGAAGACAGGCTGTTGGGGACTGAGGTTTTTTCTCTCTGCATCAGTTCTGTTTTGTCCAGAACTGTTAGGTAAAGGTAAAGGTTCCCCTTGCACGTATGTGCTAGTCGTTCCCGACTCAAGGGGGCAGTGCTCATCTCTGTTTCAAAGCCGAAGAGCCAGCACTGTCTGAAGACGTCTCCGTGGTCATGTGGCCGGCATGACTCAACGCCAAAGGCGCACGGAACGCTGTTCCCTTCCCACCAAAGGGGGTCCCTATTTTTTCTACTTGCATTTTTTTACGGGCTTTCGAACTGCTAGGTTGGCAGAAGCCGGGACAAGTCATAGGAGCTCACCCCTTTATGCGGCACGAGGGATTCGAACCGCTGAACTGCCGACCATTCGAACGACAAGCTCGGCGTCTTAGCCACTGAGCCACCCCTTCCTGTCCCAGAACTGCTAGACAAAAATAAATGAGCATCAAACACAACTCATGTGGAAAACTCATGTGCACAACTGTAGCCCCCAACCCTCCCTATGCCCTTTCTTTCTTCAGAAATCCTCCCAAATCACAGCTTCCTAGCGAATTTATGCTGAAGTTAAGCCAAAAGTCATTCATAAGGGAATGGAGCGGAAAGGCACAGGAGTTGATTGAAACTTGCCGGTCAGTTATCGATTCTATTCTTGCATCTTCAAGAGAAATCAAAGACACAGTAGATAGAGTTGAAGGCTGTTTGCCTGGCTAATTTTTTTGTTTCTTGGTATGTATGAAAATGGAAAAGGTTTTGAAAGTTGTAAGGGTGCACTTCAGTGGTGAAATCTAAAATTTATTACTACCAGTTCTGTGGGCGTGGCTTGGTGAAGGGGGGTAATGTGACAGGGTGGGCGTGGCCAATTTTTTTTTACTTTTAAAACCATTTTTTCTACAACCAAGAGGTTGTAAAAAATGCTTTCAAAAGGCTCTGACAATCCCAGCTGAGTTGCCTGATCGGCAGAGGCTTTTTTTCTAATGCCTCTGATGATCAGGCAATTCAGCTTGGATCGTCAGAAGCATGTAAAAGAAAAAAAGGGGTTTTTTTTCTTTTAAAAGCCTCTGACGATCCAAGCTGAGCCGCACGATCATCAGAGGCTTTTTTTAACTTTTAAAAGCATTTTTTTCGATCGAAGAGGTTGTAGAAAAAATGCTTTTAAAAGTAAAAAAAACATCCTCTGATGATTGTGCAGCTCAGCTGGGCATGGGGGGGGGCAGAGATTTTTGCTACCGGTTCTCCGAACCACCTGTCTCCATCGCTACCGGATCGGGCGATCCGGTCTGAACTGGGAGCATTTCACCCCTGGTGCACTTCATAAAAACGTGGATAGTTTTTGCGTGTGGGAATGGTGGTCCCCCAAGCAGAAGTGCTGGGATAGCAAGTCCTTTTGAGAACGCGTAGAGTTGTAGAAAAAAAATATATTGATGCTTTTGAAGTGAGTAAGCATTTCCCTCTTCATGGTGCCACAGCCCAGCCTGTCTAACTCAAAGGCTTGATTTGATATTCCCTTCTTTTCTTCTTTCTTTTTTTCCCCCCGTGGACCAGAGGTAGCCCTTCAGCCTGCTCCTGCCCTAACATGGAGGACCACCGGGGGAATTTTAGATTTTTACATCTTTTTAGGACCGGATCCCAACTTGGTGGTCCAGCAATACCAGCAAGTGATCGGTGAGTATCTCAAGAATCAGAAGCACCGTGGGAAAAGCTTTTTCATCTCTTCAGAACTGGCTGGAAACTTCCGACAGGAGCCAAGAAAATTTGGCTGATTGGGGGGGCAGAGAGAGGGGTGCAAGCACCATGGTGGGTTTCAAATTTTTTTACTACTAGTTCTGTGGGTGTGGCTTGGTGGGCATGCCAGGGGAAGGATACTGTAAAATCTCCATTCCCACCTCTCTCCAGGGGAAGGATACTGTAAAATCACCATTCCCTCCCCAATTCAGGGGAAGGATACTGTAAAATCTCCATTCCCACCCCACTCCAGGGGAAGGATACTACAAAATCCCCATTTCCTCCCGATCAGCTGGGACTCGGGAGGCAGAGAATAGATGGGGGTGGGGCCAGTCAGAATTTTTACTACCGGTTCTCCGAACTACTCACAATTTCCGCTACCGGTTCTCCAGAACTGGTCAAAACCTGCTGAAACCCACCTCTGAAGCATACAGTATGTAGGTTGCCTAGCTGGGGAAGGCTGTGACCCAGAGACTTACCCAGGGGTACCTGGTGCCCATAAGGAGAAGTTTATTCACTCATGCTTGGAGCCTAGGCCTGCCTTCCAGTTTTGACTTCATTTGTGTTTTGGGTTCTTATCTGAGAAACCTTCCAAAGCAAAATGCAATTCAGAGATCATCGTTCAGGAACAACTGCACTGTTTTTGTTGGCTTTTTTTTTTTTCTCTGCCAAGCGAACCTTCATAAATGACATTTCTTCTTTTGTCACTTTTAAAATAACGACAGAGAAACAGGGGGGGAAGCCCCACCACGATAAAAATACATGCCTCGTCAAAGAAAAAAGAGCCTTGGTAGTACAGTGGTCTAAGGCACCCTGTTATTAAGCTGGTTATTAACACCAGCTGCCTGCAATTACTGTAAGTTCGAATCTCCCCAGGCTCAAGGTTGACTAAGCCTTCCATCCTTTCTAAGGTAGGTTAAATGAGGACCCAGTTTGTGGGGGCAATAAGCTGACTTTGTATAAATATACAAAAGAATGAAGGCTATTGCTTAACGCATTGTAAGCCGCCCTGAGTCTCCGGAGAAGGGCGGCATATAAATCAAATTTAAAAAACAAACAAACACACACACAGAAAGAAAACGACATTAATTTATGACAAAAGAGATAGTCACGTAGGCCCAGCAGAATCCGGTCCGACTAGAGAGGCTGATGTGTCGAATTTCCACCACTTCCGTTTCAGGGTTTCCGGCCATGCCCCCCTTTTGGGGACTGGGGTTCCATCTCTGTCGTTGGGGGTACGGGACCAGCAACAAGACGTGGGAGACAGTCAAGGCGATGCGGAATTTTCAGATCCCTCAGGTAAGAAACAACAGGAGCCTACCAAAAAAGGAAGAGAAGAGGAATCCAGCCTGCCCTCTCCTTGCTCTGCCCTACTACTACTTGGGGTGACGGCAATTGTAGCCCCGCAAAATTGTCTCCTCTGTCTTGCAATGAAGCCTCAAATCTACCATGTAACAAACGAGGCCCACGGAATGGTTCTTCGCGTCCTTCAGAGGAGCCATCTCCTGTTCTGACCCAGCTCCCCAAACACGACAAACCCTCTGACGTGAACTCAAAAGATTCCTTTAATTAGGAATGCCGGCAGCCTCGGCAAAAAAGTTTATCTCGCAGGCTAACAAGTCCGTCCGGCAGGGAGATGAATAGCTGTCTGCCACATCTATTCATCTCCAACCCCTGCCTTTTATCCCTAGAGCTAGGGTGGGCTTTGCTAGCAGCGGTGGCTCTTCTGTCCCGAGGACCAGCCCATAGATTTCCTCTGCTCTCCTCTCCTCTGCCTTCTGTGCATCCGCACATCAGGCACTAGACCCAGCTGTTCCTTCTCAGAGCTCTCAGGTTGCCTTGATGCTGACTCTGACTCCCACACCTCCGCCTCCTCTGATTTGGCTGCTGGAGAGACCGGCGGCTGACAAACCACAACATCTCCAAACTGGTTTGTTCTGTACCAGATTTGGATTCCCCCACCAGCTTGGAGAGGCTTCCCTTGAATCCTCTCTTGTGTTCCGCTTGCAGGATGTTCAGTGGAATGACATCGATTATATGAACGGCTCTCGAGACTTCGCTGTGGACTCTGAGAAATTTGCCAGCCTCCCCCAAATGGTGGAAGATCTTCATAAGCACGGACAATACTACGTGCTCATTCTGGTAGGAACCTTTCTTCTGCGAATGCTTCGGTGGAGGTTGTGTGAGCGTGTGTTTGTATGCAAGATGGATTTCTCTTTCCAGCCAGCATGTCTCTGTGCTGTGTATAAATACAAACACGTGGAGAAACAATATTTTTAGGTCAGGGGTGGGCAAATATGGCCCCTTTATGACCTGTGGACTTCAACTCCCAGAATTCTTGGGAATTCTTGGCTGTCTCAGGAATTCTGGGAGTTGAAGTCCACAGGTTGTAAAAGGGACACATTCGCCCACCCCTGTTTTAGGTGGTTAGAACAAGCAGTGGCAATTCTAGCAAACTGCAGTTGAAATAGCTTAGAATAACAGAGTTGGAAGGGACCTTGGAGGTCTTCTAGTCCAACCCCCTGCTTAGGCAGGAAACCCTACATCACTTCAGACAAATGGTTATCCAACATCTTCTTTCTTTTCTTTTCTTTTTTTTTTTGAAATTTTTTTTTATTTAAAACAAAACAAAACATAAAACCACCATCATTCAATACAATCACAGAAAGTGTGTCAATCGGTTAAGATTCTTTTGTGCATAATCCCCTATCCAAAATTACAAATTATTTAGTTTCTCTTATTTGACAGTTTTTATATATCCCTTGATATTTTAATTCTCATTTAGCAATTATTTAACAAAGAAAGGCTTAACTCTCATAAGAAAACACTTCATATATTTTATCATGACCTTAATTTCATATTTCATACTTCATCTCCATGCTTTGTTATCTAGCCATTGGTAAAACAAATCCCATATCAAATAATATTGCTTGTCTTCCTGTTCTCTAATTTCAAATGTCAATTTACTCATTATTATTGATGTTATGAATATTATTATTGTTATTATTATTATTACTATTTCTCAAAAATCAACTGTACTCAAAGAACACACTGTTTACATAGACATTGAATTTTTATATTTAATATTTAAAAAATAATAATAAAAGAAAGAAAGGATTCTTTGGAGCCGGTCCTGGAATGCTGGCCTTCAAAATGTCTGTTCTCCAGATGTGTAGACTTTAACGTGCAGATTTTACCAGCTGCTGTGGCCATTTCTGAGAATTCTAGCCACACATCTGGAAGTTGCCCAGCTGGGGAAAACTGTTGTATAAAACAGCTGGTTCTCATGTTATTTTCTCTCAGGATCCCGGAATCAGTAGCGTTCAGCCTCCGGGCTCTTACTGGCCTTACGACGAAGGCCTGAAGCGTGGTGTGTTCATCAACAACACCGAAGGGAAACCTCTGATTGGAATGGTGAGTGTCTGCTTTCCTCCTTCAGTTGGCATGGATGCTCGGCTCGAAGGGAATTGTTGTGGCCCACTGGCAGCCAGCGGAGCTGGCACCAGAGTTGGACAGTGAGGAGGTTGGGGAGGAACATGGGCCAGTCCTGGGGGCTGGGGAAAGCTCGGACGAGGGCTCTGCATCAGAGGCAGAGAGGGGGCCAAGGCCATCTGATAGTTATGTGCAGCCTCTGGAGTCTGACAGCAGTGCGGCAAAAGAGCAGCATGAACCTGTCCCCAGTATGCACATGTGCAGAACTGCCAGAAGACAGGAACAATTAAGGAAACAGGGTCGACTTGGGAGTAAGGCTTGGAGATGATTGGCTCCTCCCATAAAACATAAAAGAGAAGCGAACGGGACATGAGCTTTTGCAGGAAGTAATTAGTTCATCTGGTCGGTAAAAACTTTGGGAAAGTCCTGTCTGACTCTGTGCTAAGTTTGGCCTTGCCCTGCGTGTAGCAATTAGTTCTCTGGCAGCATTCCAAGGGAGATAAGGTGGGTGTTTGTGAACACACCCCTGCGTGACTGTTTGGTAAGCCTTTTGGACTGGAAAGGACAATAATTCACAGCCGTCTGAATTAAAGAGGTTTGCTGGGATTGTGCTGTATACTTTCTCAGGAAGCCTGGGTCAGAACAGGAATCTCTTTAAAGCCCATCACCCACCTTGTCAGCCAAGGAGCAGGATTATAGCCGAATAAGAAGCATCTTTAGGGCAGAAGTCTCAGTGGTTCAGCTCTTGAGGTTCCCTAAACAGAGAACGGGACAAGGTTGCTAGAATTCCTTTAGCCTGGGATGCAGACTTGTGTTTTCCTGAAATATGAATGAATGGGTGCTATTTTAATCTTTTCCCTGGCCCAGGGGTCTGCAACTTTAAACACTCAAAGAGCCATTCGGACCCGTTTCCCACAGAAAAGAAAACACCGGGAGCCACAAACCCCTTCCCGTGCCTGACTATTTCTTGAGCGGCCACAAAACTAGCCTATGCAGTTTATTTATTTATTTATTTATTTATTTGTTTGTTTGTTTGTTTGTTTGTTTGTTTGTTTAAATTTCTATACCGCCCTTCTCCAATATAGGACTCAGGGCGGTGAACAGCCAAAATAAAACAAGACATACATACAAAACATACAAAATCTAAAAACTGATTAAAATAATTAAATCTTTTGGCTGTAATTAAAACAATTCCAATTTAAAATCAGTTTAAAATTTGACTCAAGCCAGCCCAGCTAGTTGAAATAAATGGGTTTTCAGGGCCCGACGAAAAATCCGGAGGTCTGTTATTATCCGTAACTCTGGGGGGAGGTTGTTCCAGAGGGTGGGCGCCGCCACAGAGAAGGCTCTCCCCCTGGGGGTCGTCAGCCGACATTGTCTGGCGGACGGCACCCTGAGGAGGCCCACTCTGTGTGAGCGCACTGGCCGGTGGGAGGCTATTGGTGGCAGAAGGCGGTCTCGTAAGTACCCCGGCCCTAAGCCATGGAGCGCTTTAAAGGTGGTCACCAACACCTTGAAGCGCACCCGGAAGACCACCGGGAGCCAGTGCAGCTCGCGCAGGAGAGGTGTCACATGGGAGCGCCTCGTCGCCCCCATAATCCCCTGCGCGGCCGCGTTCTGGACCAGCTGGAGCCTCCGGGTGCACCCCAGGGGGAGCCCCATGTAGAGAGCGTTGCAGTAGTCCAGGCGGGAAGTGACGAGTGCCTGAGTGACTGTGCGTAGGGAGTCCCGATCTAGAAAGGGGCGCAACTGGCGTATCAGGCGGACCTGATAGAAAGCCCCCCTGGCTACGGCCGTCAAATGATCTTCCAAAGACAGCCGTGCATCCAGGAGGACGCCCAAGTTACGAGCCCTCTCTGTGGGGGCGAGTGATTCACCCCCAATAGCCAGCGATGGCATCAGCTGGCTATATCGGGACGCCGGAAGCCACAGCCACTCGGTCTTGGAGGGGTTGAGTCGGAACCTGTTTCTCCCCATCCAGGCCCGCACGGCCTCCAGGCACTGGGACATCACTTTAAGGGCATTAAACATTCTGTTTTCTTCTGAAACTTTTATTTTCTTGGATTTATCCACGGTTGGCCTAATGGGGTTGAAAAGCTCAATAAATCGCGTGCTGGCAGGTGTTGCACATTGGTGGTTGTGATGCATATTTTGAGTGACAGGGAGCCGCAGCAGAGGGGTGAAAGAGCCACATGCGGCTCCAGAGCCACAGGTTGCTGACCCCTGCCCTAGCTCTAAAACAAAATAATAACTAAGCTTTGGATGCGTTTTCTCGGGCAAGTTTTTCTATCATAAACTCTATATGGGCCATTATCACTGGCCTAGCTATTTTCAAATGAATCTAGTATTATTATTTTTTTAAATTTCATTTTTTCACCAGGTCTGGCCCGGCTTCACTGCTTTTCCTGACTTTTCCAACCCAACCACTCACGAATGGTGGCTAGAAAATCTGAAACATCTCCATGCTCAAGTTCCTTTCGACGGCCTTTGGCTCGTACGTCTCCTTCTTAACTCCTCTTGGTTTCTGGGTGGCAAGACGTGGGTGACTCTGAATTAGACGTTAGTAAAAATAGAAAATAGATATAATGCCAACGGCTCCCAAGTGCCAAGCCAGGAACCCCATTTGGAAGAGAAATCGGGCTTGTGTATGTGCCTGTGTGTGTCTAGCACCACATTTTCTGATTAATACACTTTATTAAAAGAGATCAGTCTTCTTGAGCTGGTGAACATATATTTTATTAACAGCATTGGCTTTTGTGACTTACAGCTTACTTCAGCTGATGCAATTGTGTATTCACAGCTCCGTGTAACTCACAAAAACTGTTGTATTGTAAAAAAAAATTGTTAGTAAAGCTGTTGCCAAACTCCTGGGTGGGGTTTTTTTTGGGGGGGGGGGGTGTAACATGGCTCTCTATCTACAATTTGAGAGTGAGACATTGAATTGAATTTTAATTCCACCCAAGTTTGACCTTGAAGTCAGTTTTCTGGATAATTGTTAAGCTTAGAATATCCCTGATATTTTTTTCAGGAGGCAACTGGACTTCCTTGTTTTTTCTTTTGAAGACGTTTCGCTTCTCATCCAAGGAGCTTCTTCAGCTTTGACTGATGGTGGGGAATGGAAGGATTTAGACTCCTTGCAGACAGCTGGTCATTGGCATCCTTGTAGAGGCTCTTTGAAGCCCTTGGAGGTTTATCTGTGTCTTCAGGGTCACCTGAGTGGTGCTTCTGGTTCCTGTAGTCTGCAATTTTTTCCCCTCTGGAAATCCATTCCTACTCCTACACCATCCAGAGGGTGTCCATCCCAAATTGTATAGCAAAAAGTCTGTAGAGATTCTCAGTCATCCATCAAGCTTCTTGGCTGAGAAGCGAAACACCTTCAAAGAAAAAACAAGTAAGTCCAGTTGCCTCCTGAAAAAAGCACCTTTGGGACAACCATGACCTGGAGGACTGAGAATCTCTACAGAATATCCCTGACAGATTACTCCTGGTTGTAGAAGGCCAGTGTAGATTGAGTTCAGCAGCCAGACTTTGAATGGGTCTACTTAACTTCATCCAGATTTCTATGCTTTAGGACATGAATGAACCATCCAACTTTATTGATGGCTCAACAGAAGGGTGCTCCAAAGGAGATCTAGACAACCCACCTTACATGCCTGGTAAGAAACACCATCACTTAAAATCTGCAACAGCAAAACTGGCACCAACCCTTTCATGAACCTCCAGGTCTGCTGAAGCTAGCAAGGAACTCATTGGAGATGACATTACGTACCACACACCAACTAGGGCTTCAGAAGTTGAGGGAGCTCCTTCGGGAAGGTTCCAGAACTGCTTCCAGAAGATGGGAGTCACCAGCCCAAGTGCTATTTCGAAGCGCCAAAATCTTGCCCTTCTTGTAAAGCTGGGGTGGGAATCTGGGTTTTTGAAGTTTGCAAAAAAACCCACGTTCCAGTTGTTGAAGGATGCTGGGAGCTGTAGCTCAACAACATCTAGGAAAGGTCATGGTTCCTGATCTTGGTTCTAGAACCTCCTTTTCCGTTCTTACTCCTTTTCCATAGAGCATTGCTTGCCCCCACAAAGAGAAGTCCGTGATAGATCTGTATATCTGCGCAAGGATGAACTCCTGCCTTAGCATCCCACTGGGTTTGGAAGTGCAACACCTGAGCAGACACGACTCGCTGAGAAGACATCCATGCCCAGTCTTTCTTCTCCTCACCTCCCTTTCTCTGCCTCCGTTAGGGATCCTGGGAGGTTCTCTTTCGGCAAGGACTATTTGCGCTTCGGCCAAGCAGAGTCTCTCCGTGCATTACAATCTCCACAACCTCTATGGGCTGATGGAAGCCAAGGCCACCTCAAGGTAGGTCAAGTTCCCCTACCTTTCTTCTTCTTCTTCTTCTTCTTCTTCTTCTTCTTCTTCTTCTCCTTCTCCTTCTCCTTCTCCTTCTCCTTCTCCTTCTCCTTCTCCTTCTCCTTCTCCTTCTCCTTCTCCTTCTCCTTCTCCTTCTCCTTCTCCTTCTCCTTCTTCTCCTTCTCCTTCTCCTTCTTCTTCTTCTTCTCCTTCTCCTTCTCCTTCTCCTTCTCCTCCCCTTCTTCTTCTTCTTCTTCTTCTTCTTCTTCTTCTTCTTCTTCTTCTTCTTCTTCTTCTTCTTCTTCTTCTTCTTCTTCTTCTCCTTCTCCTTCTCCTTCTCCTTCTCCTTCTCCTCCCCCTCCTCCCTCTCCTTCTTCCTCTCCGTCCTCCCCTTCTCCCCCTTCCCCCTCCTTCCTTTGCCATGCTGAGGATTCATCAGCCTTGCAAATAAACCCATTATTCTTGACTAGGTTTCTTTTTTTATTTTCCTTGCAGGGCTCTGGTTGAAATCCGAGGGAAGAGACCCTTCATTATTTCACGTTCCACTTTCCCAAGCCAGGGCAAGTATTCCGGACACTGGCTGGGAGACAACCAGAGCAAATGGAAGGATATGTTTTGGTCCATTCCAGGTACCCCTCAACTGCTTCCGGATGTAATTTTGAATATCTGCTGCTCCTGTCATACACCGACTGTTAAGTCCCTCATTATCTGTATGGATAAAGTCCAGCTTCATATGGACTTTTATAAAGTCCATACGAAGCTGCCCCACAGGGATGGCTGGAAGTGGGTGCCGAAATTTGTAAATGGGAAACTTACAAGTAATTTGCCAGTAGAGCAATAACCTATCAGAGCTACTGGCATTCTGAATATTTCCAAACCTAGTTCAAGGCCCTTTATCTTGTATTTTGAACAATAAATACCATATTTTTTAGAGTATAAGACACACAAGACTATAAGACGCACCTTAGTTTTTGGGGAGGAAAATAAGAAAAAAGCTGATTGGCAGGTGGATCAGCCTCCCGGAATACCCCCAATCAGCTCTTCCCAGAGGTGAATTTTAGCAACAGGTTCCATGGTTGTGAGCTCTCTGTGCCTTGATATATATATATATATATATATATTTGCTTTTTTTCCTGCCTCTGAAAGCCTCCGAAACAGCTTCAGAAAAAAAGCCTCTGAACCTCTGTTTGGGGGCTTCTCTTCTGAAGCTTCGTTTCTGATGCTTTTTTCAGCCTCTGAAACTTCCGTTTGAGAACCTGGGCAGGGCTATATTCGGAGTATAAGACGCACCCAGATTTTCACCCTCTTTTTTGGGGGGAAAAAGTGCGTCTTATACTCCGAAAAATACGGTACACGGTTTGCCAAAATACCTGGGACATCCTTCCATAGTTAGGAGATCTCATCCTGGTCACTCCAGTGACCTCTGTGGCCAGAGGGTGACCTCATTTGGCCTCTCTGTCTAAATCCCCAGGCCTGCTGAGTTTCAGTCTCTTCGGAGTCCCGTTGGTCGGGGCCGACATCTGCGGCTTTTTCAGCTCCACCTCGGAAGAGCTCTGCGTTCGCTGGATGCAGCTGGGAGCCTTCTATCCCTTTTCACGCAATCACAACACTCAGTTTGAGAAGGTGAGGGAGGGGAGGCATGGGGTGGGGTTGGGGGGATCATTTCCCTGCTTCTCACGTTCCTTTCCCCAAATCTCTACTTTCACCTCCCGACCAGCGTTAAAACAGAAGGCTTGGCTTTTCCATCTGTTGTTTCTGTAAATCAAAGGGCAGAATTGGAGCCGGACTTCACGCAAAGGAAGTTTTTCTTTCCGCGTGAAAAGCGCGAAGGACTAATTTATCTTTGGAAGAGCCCACCGTTACAGCCATCGCTTACAGCCATCACTCACGCTCTCCCTTCCCCTCTCAACAGGCTCAAGATCCCACAGCCTTTAGCCCAGCAGCCCGGACGGCCATGAAGGCAGCTCTAGAACTCCGTTACACCCTGTTGCCCCTGCTGTATTCTCTCTTCCATCGGGCTCATCTGCAAGGGGACACGGTCGCCCGCCCCCTGTTTTTTGAGTAAGTCAAAAAGGGGAGGGAGGGAGCGGAAGATCAAAACATGGCCCAGACATCAAGATGTCCGTGTGAGAGCCAAGGGCACTTCAGCAGGTGTTTACAAAAGCCAGAGAGACTTTCCCACAACAATATCCGGAGAATGTATTGGCCAATCTGACCTGAGCTAATTGGGTGTGTGTATGTGTAAGAATGTGAGCTTTAACTATGGGGCTTAGGGCGGGAAAGATCTAGATCCGGTTTTGCCTTCGATTGTGCCAAAGTGATGTACTCAATAAAGTTTTGCATGAAGAGATTGGATCGTCTCGATGGCGCTTGCATCAAGGTTGGGATTTGTCCATCGGAACCTTGGCGCTAGGCTTACGAAGTGAAAGATCTTTTCAATGGATGGTTGTGGGTCTTCTTAACAGGACACAGGCAGGTATGGCAATGATTTCCCCCTTGTGGTAGGTTCCCAAAGGATGAGGCCACCTACGCAGTAGAGAAGCAGTTTCTTTGGGGCCGAGTCCTGCTGGTGACGCCCGTTCTGGAACCTGGCGCAGATTCAGTGATCGGTTACTTCCCCAAAGGCGTTTGGTATGATTACTACACGGTAAGGACCTGGCCAGGGATGGGCTTCAGATCCTTTAGCAACGGGTTCGCTGCCTCGTTGCTGGGTGGGCGTGGCTATGGTGGGTGTGGCCTAGTTGGCCACCTGCACCACAGCAGAGGGGGGCATTTTTCAGCCTCCGAAGGCTCTGAAGGCTTTTTTCGAGCCTCCGGGAGGGCAAAAACTGGTTCGCCCGGGGTCTGGAGGCCTCTTTCCAGATTTCTGGAGCCTCTGGTAGGCCCATTTTTTGCCCTCCCAGACCCTCCGCGCGGCCCCTGCACTTACCTGGAATTATGAATGGGCCGCGTGGAGACTCCTGGGAGGGGTGGGGCGGGATGGGCGTGGCCAGCCAGGAGTGGCATTTGGGGGTTTGCCAAACCCCGGCGATCCTTGGGTAGAGGATCGCCCGAACCCTGACAAACCCCCGGGAGCCCACCCCTGGACCCAGCCCCTGAGTTCCTGTCATGGTCCTCCCACCTCTCTGGAGTCCAGGAGAACCCCATTTCTGAGACTCCGAGGGGGACCGTCATCCTCCAAAAGCTTCATGCCCATTTGAGGCCTTCCCCTCATCCTCTTCAGGGTTCTTCGGTGAACAGCAGCGGGGAGAGCTTGAAAATGGCGGCCCCTCTGGATCACATCAACGTCCATCTGCGAGAGGGCACCGTCCTGCCGACTCAGGTGAGACCAGAAGATGCTCTTACTTGCTCTTTGCCGCCTCCCCCACTGATTTTGGATAAACTTCTGCGAGCCCAGGGTTCTCTAGGCAAGCTTGTACACGAGCAACCTGACCCTCTCTCCCTCCGTAGGATCAGGGCTGGGATTCAGCTGGTTCCGACCAGTTCAGGTGAGCCGGATGTTAATTTTAATCTGGGTCACTGAACCGGTAGTTGCAAGGACTGTTTTAACCCTCCCAGAGGCTCGAGGAAAGCCTCCGGAGCCTGGGGAGGGTGAAAATGCCCCCCCCCATGGTGCAGGAGGCCGAGTAGCTCACGTCTACCACGTCCACAGCCACCCAGCAACTGGCCAGAGAACCGGTTGCTAAAATGTCTGAATCCCACCCCTGCATAGGATCCCAAAGCTTGGGTTTAAAAGAGACTCTTTAAGATCTGATTTCTGTCTTATTTCAGGTTTTAATGCCATTTGTTATGTCAACAACAATCACTTTTCAGCCCAGAGATATTTCCCACTACAGCTCAGAACACTGTTTCTCAACCTTGGTCGCATTAAGATGGTGGACTTCATTTCCCAGAATTCCCCAGCCCCAACCTTCTAACTTCAGAATCAGAATTCGAGCTGGAAGGGACCTTGGAGGTCAACTAGTCCAGCCCGCTGCTCAAGCAGGAGATCTTATACTATTTCAGACGAGTGACCGTCCAGTCTCTTCTTAAAAAACCTCCAGTGATGAAGCACCCACAATTTCTGGAGGCAACTTCTATTCCACTGGCTAATTGTCCTCACTGTTAGGAAGGTTCCCCTCAATTCCAATTTGTTTCTTTTCTTGATTTAAAGGAGCACCTTCCTAACAGTGAGGACAAATAACTCAGGAAGTTGAAGTACAGACCTGGAAAATAAAAGGGAAAGCTACTTCCAAGGGAAGAATAGCTTTTTCTTCATCAGTCTTGAGTTTGCAAAACTTTTGTTCGTCACATCACAGTCTCTACCAGGAAAATGCAGCTTCTGGGCTACAAGCAGAAGGCAAAGACAGGGTTGCATAGACGAAAACCTTTTACTCAGATTGTCCCAAGTGACTTCCTCTCCTCTCCTTCCCTCCCTCTGCTGATGTGTCTCAGAAACCCGGAGGCAGCACTTGGCTAACACGCCGGAACCCTCTGACCCTGGTCGCAGCCTTATCCCAGGCCTCCACTGCCTGGGGAGACCTGTTCTGGGACGATGGTGACAGCCTGGACACCTTTGAAAAGGGCGACTATTCCTACCTGGTGTTCAATGTCACACAGGTAAGAAGCTCCCACCTGGGAGCCGTGAGGAGGAAGGAGCTGCTTCTGCTCGGTTCTCTTTCAAGTAGGACTTCTATTTATTTATTTATATTTATTTATTTATTTGTTTGTTTGCTTTAATTTATATGCCGCCCTTCTCCAGAGACCAGGGCGGCTTACAATGCGCTAAGCAATAGCCTTCATACTTTTGTATATTTTATACAAATTCAACTTATTGCCCCCCACAATCTGGGTCCTCATTTTACTTACCTTTGAAAGGATGGAAGGCTGAGTCAACCTTGAGCCTGGGGAGATTTGAACTTGCAGTAATTGCAAGCAGCGGATGTTAATAACAGTGCTTTAGTCCACTGTGCTACCAAGGCTACCAATTGAGTTTGTCAAACAGGTATGAGATAACAGGTATAAGTATAAACATGAATATGAATAGAGGAAATGGATATGAATAAATGGGAAATGGGGACAGTAGGACAGGGAGGGTAGGGATGCTGGTGCGCTTATGCCTGCCCCGTACAGACCTCTTAGGAATGGGGTGAGATCAACAGGCCTCATTTTGAGGGTAGGAGTTGAAAGGGTTTATGTCCAGGATGTGAGGGGTCTGTAGATATTTTCACAGCCCTCTTTTTGACTCTTGCACTATACGGGTCCTCCATGGAAGGCAGGTTGGTAGCCATGGTTTTTTTCTGCAGTTCTAATTATTCTAATTATTAGCAGTGAGGGAAGGTCATTGTAGCAGCCGTTTATCATGTCTCTCTGTTTAGGAAACATGAACCCTCCTTCTTCTCCTTCTCCTTCTTCCAGAACACCTTCATCTCCACCGTCCTGCATTCCAATACCGAAGCCACCTACATCACAGTGGATAAACTCAGTGTCTACGGAGTCCGGGAAGAGCCGAAAACGGTCACCGTCAGTGGCAAAAACTGGCCATTCACTTATTTAGCCAATCAGGTAATTAACCATTTGGTTATTCAGGCCGGGAGGGGGTCTCCAAACTTGGCAACTTTAAGGACTTGTGACTTCAACTCCCAGAATCGTTCAGCCAGCAGGGAGAAAGGCTCCGTCTGTTTGCTTCTTGCTACATGAAAAGTAACCCAAGTTGGTTTACTAGTTGATAACCTTCATCATCATAAGTTTATTTGTCAAGCATATATAAGATAACAGGTAAAAATATAAACATAATTTGAATACATGAAAAGAGTAAGAGTAAAAAGGAATATTAGGACAGGGACGGTAGGCACGCTGGTGCACTTATGCACGCCTCTTCCAGACCTCTTAGGAATGGGGTGAGGTCAACAGTAGACAGTTTAAGGTTAAAGTTTTGGGGGCTTGGGGAAGAAACTACAGAGTCAGGTAGTGCATTCCAGGCATTGACCACCCTGTCACTGAAGTCGTATTTTCTGCAGTCGAGTTTGGAGTGGTTTACCTTGAGTTTGTATCTATTATTTGCCCGTGTATTGTTGTGGTTGAAGCTGAAGTAGTCGTTGACAGGAAGGACATTGTGGCAGATAATTTTATGTACTATGCTTAGGTCAAACCGAAGTCGGCATAGTTCTAAGTTGTCTAAGCCCAAAATTTGAAGTCTGATGGCTGAGGAATTCTGGGAGTTGAAGTCCACTAATCTTAAAAGTGGCCAAAGTTGGAGACCCCTGCCAT
Source organism: Pantherophis guttatus (assembly GCF_059756535.1). Lineage (NCBI taxonomy): Eukaryota > Metazoa > Chordata > Lepidosauria > Squamata > Colubridae > Pantherophis > Pantherophis guttatus. The sequence continues at coordinate 21,060,831 of NC_142076.1, forward strand.
AAAACAATGGTGCCACCCACTCACGTGGCAATCTTTTGCGTTCATCCCCACAGGTTCTCTACGTGAACAACCTGCAGCTTCCCCTCAGCCAGGGCTTCTCCGTTCGGTGGATGTGAGTGAGACCAGGAGAATTTCCTCTGCACCGGTTGCATGACGAACCTACCGCCTCGAGGAGACAAGCCTGTGGGGAACCTCGGCGTGGGATCCGCACGTACCTCTGTGGCTGTGCCTCCCCAGCTGAGCCGCGCCGTGGCCTCCTCGCATCTTCTCGGGAAAAGGCCCTCCTGCTTGGCCAATGGCCTCCTTCTGCTTCTTGGAAAAGGCCTTTCCCTTCTACAGCTTCTGCTCCATGCTTTCCGGCACACAGACCTCTCATCGTCTTCCGTGTTTCGCTCCGTCGCATGTTGCCAAACGTGTCCCACTCCGCGAGTGGCGCTTTGCAGCTTTCCTGGAAAAGGAGAACTTCGAGTCAAAGACACTGGAATTGAGTTTTCCTGATGAGTTCACTGGCATTTGGGTCAGCAGCCTGGGGTGTTTCCTGAGATTCCCTCTCCACCGTTGTGTGAACTTGGGCAGTGGGCACGCCGAACATTCTCAGTTCTCTGCAGTTTAATTAAGAAAGTCCAATGGCCTCTTGAAAAAAGCACTTTGGGGGAAGAAGGAAAGGAAAGAAAGGAAAAGAAAGGAAAGGAAAGGAAAGGAAAGAAGGAAAAGAAGGGAAGGGAGGAAAGGAAGAGAAAGGGAGGAAAGGAAAGGAAAAGAAAGGGAGAAAAGGAAAAGAAGGGAGAAGGGAGGGGAGGGGGGAGAGGACAGGAAGAAAAGAGAAGGAAAGGAAAGGAAAGAAAAGGAAAGGGGAAGGAAAGGAGGAAAGGAAAATGTCTATGGAGATTCTCAGTCCTCCAGGTCATGGTTGTTCTGGAGATGCTTTTTTTCCAAGAGGCAAATTGGACTTTCTGGTTTTTTCTTTGAAGACGTTTCGCTTCTCATCCAAGAAGCTTCTTCAACTCTGACTGGCTCCATCCCTCCACCATCCAGTCAGAGCCGAAGAAGCTTCTTGGACGAGAAGCGAAATGTCTTCAAAGAAAAAGCAGAAAGTCCAACTTGCCTCTTGGGAAAAACACTTTGGGGAAAAGAAGGAAAGGAGAAAAGAAGGAAAGGAGAAGGAAAAGAGGAAAGGAAGGAAGGGGAAGGGAAGGGAAGAGAAGGGAAGGAAAATGTCTTCTCAGTCCTCCAGCTCATCCAAGAAGCTTCTTCAGCTCTGACTGGATGGTGGGGAAGGAACAAAGGAAGTGAGAAAGAGAAGGAGGGAGGGAAGGAAGGAAAGAAGGAAGGAAGGAAGGAAGGAAGGAAGGAGAGAGGGAAGAAAGAAGGAAGAAACAGAAGTCTATGGAGATTCTCAGTTATCCAAGTCATGGTTGTCCCAAAGATGTTTTTTTTTCAAGAGGGAAACTGGACTTATCTGGTTTTTCTTTGAAGACGTTTCGCTTCTCATCCAAGAAGCTTCTTCAACTCTGACTGGCTCCATCCCTCCACCATCCAGTCAGAGCTGAACAGAGGTGAAGGGCGATATTTCACCCTGTAATTAACCTGCTTCACTCCTGACAGGTAAATTAACACTTCTGAAAGCACCTTGCACGGAGAACCGAGCCCAAATGCCCTTATTATTATTAGCCAGCCTTGATCCTCTCTACCATTGGATGGCCAAGTCATGGAAGCTTATTTAACCAATAACGTTTATTTAAACCAAGCTGGCAACTTTACCAAGGGTAATCTGTTGCACGGAACAACTTTTTGCTTTTAAATTTTGAGATTCGGAAGGGTTTGCTGCAGAACCGTCGCCAATGGGGCAGGGTTAGCTCTTTTTGCACGCTAGTGTGAGAACGTGGGGGTGTATTTCTCAGCATTAACACACACACACACCCCAAATAGGAAGGGCACCTCGTCTTGCCCCGTACTCACCCTCAGAATGAATGTCTATCCTGTGCTAAAATGCATAGATTTCTACTTCAGAAAAATCCAGTTTGCACTGTTTTCTCGCCCACAGTTTTCCCAACTGCTGGGGTTTGGAGAATTTTGTTTTCCCTTTAAGACGGCATTTAATTTATGGTGCAATGACAATAAAACTACAAAGCAGGGGGGTTTCTTCCTTGCTCAACCTGTCCAAAATTCCTAGCGCTGCTCAAGAGCCACAGCAGTTTTTGTAGCGCTACCGCCAGTTAAACCACGATAGGGTTAGCTAAGCCTGTTTTTTGGAGTACCCATTTTCTGTGAGGTCAATCTCGGTGTGAGCAAAGAGTTTATGGACCATCACCTGAAAGATGTCCGGGATAATTTCTCATTTACCTGTCCTGTGTCTTTTTTTTTTTTTTCCAGAATGGCAAGGGTAGCCAGAAAAATCAACAAATATAATGTATAGCAGTGCTGATTAAATGTGACAATTTGAAGACATGTGGACCTCAACTCCTAGAATCCTGGGAGTTGAAGTCCGCATGTTTCAAAGTTGTCAGGCTTCACCTACACTGCTGTACATCAACATCTGTGCAATTTTGTGGTGCGTTAGGAAGACTAAGGAAAAAGAAACATGAGCTTTATCCCATTGGAGTGGTTGCTTTATTATTATTTTTGGAATATATATATATTTCTAAACTCTGCTTGATTCTTTTCCCCCAAGTTTCTGTACCAAGAAAGAAATAAAATACAATGTGATGTGTTCTTGATATGTGGTATGGCTGTTTCACCTTCCCCCACGCCAAACTTATCCCCCTCGTCATGGCAGGTGAAGATGGGCTCCTTTCCAGGTGCAGAGGGTTCCCAGCGCTGCGTTTCTCTAATCCTATGAATCCGAAACACCCTCCATCAATTGAATGCGCATTCTGACGTTTGCAACAGAAACATCCAGGAACTTTAACAGCTATGGTGGCGCAGTGGTTAGAATGCAGAATTGCAGGCTGATTCTGCCTACTGCTTGGAGTTCGATCCTTAACAAATTTCTCACTTAGCAACATAAATTTTGGGCTCAATTGTGGTTGTAATTCAAGGACTACCTGTATAACTTCCTTCCTTCCTTCCTTCCTTCCTTCCTTCCTTCCCTCCCTCCCTCCCTCCCTCCCTCCTTCCTTCTTCCTTCCCAGAGGTTAGAATGCAGAATTGCAGGCTAATTCTGCCTACTGCTTGGAGTTTGATCCTTAACAAATTTCTCAGTTAGCAACATAAATTTTGGCCTCAATTGTGGTTGTAATTCTTAGTTAGTTAGTTAGTTAGTTAGTTAGTTAGTTAGTTAGTTCGTTCCTTCCTTCCTTCCTTCCTTCCTTCCTTCCTTCCTTCCTTCCCAGAAGTTGGAATGCAGTATTGCAGGCTAACTCTGTCCACCGCAAGCAGTTCGATCCTGACCGGCTCAAAGATTGACTCAGCCTTCCCTCCTTCCACGGTTGGTCAAATGAGGACCCAGATTGTTTGGGAAGGGGGGGGCAAGAGGCTGACTCTAAAAACCGCTTAGAGAAAGCTGTAAAGCACTGTGAAGCGGGATATAAGTCTAAGACGCTCTTGCTACGGTTAGAAATGCGGTTATCCCTTTCGGCCGCGCGGGGGCGCAAGCGCTCGTCCCCTTTCCAAGCAACCAGATTACTTGTCCGACTCGGCGCCGTTTAAAAGCGAAGAGGCTGCAGTTCCACCTCCTGGCCGCCGGTGGCAGCCGAAAAAACAAACAAACAAAAAACACCCTCCTTCCTAGAGGGGCCGCTTTCCGGTCCAACGAGCGGAACTTCCGGTTTCCTTCCCATCTCCGCTGCTTGAATCGGAGAAACCGGCAGCTCCCCCCCCTCCCTTCCAGGGACGACCCCTCCCCCCCTCTCAAATCCCCCTCTTTGTGTGGGGGGAGGGGAGAACTACCCCCCCTCCCCCGCCGCAGGATGAACAGGGCGAAGCCCGCGGCCGCGCGCCGCCCTAGCGCCGCCGCCAAGCCCTCCGGTAAAAGGGGGGGGAGGGGCTGGTGAAAGGGACCCCCTCCCCCTCCCCGTCTGTGGGGGAGGGGCGTCTCCTCGCGAGGAAGGGGGGAGGTTGGGGTCCCCCCCCCGCAGAAGAAGCGTGTCGGGGGGGCACGTGGGGAAGGGCAAAAAATGGGGGGGGTCTCCAAATTGGAAAGGGGGGGAGGGTCGCCTCCAAGACCCCTCCCCCACCTTCCCCTCAAAGAGAGGAACGTTTCTCTTTTCAATAAAAAAAATAAATAAATAAACCTGATCCTAACAGTAATTTTGTTTCCTTGGGCTGGTCTACCTCGCAGGGCTGGTGTTTTTTTTCTTCTTCTTCTTTCCCCCCCCCCATCCCCACACCCTCTTTTCTCTCCTCCTTTCTTTCCTGTTACAGGCGGTCCTCGACGTTTAAGACGACCACAAACGGAGCCCCCCCCTCCCCCCCGCTTTTCTGTTCGGTTCAGTGAGTTTTGCCCCCGTTTTAGGACCTTCCTTGAACGCCGTCGTTAAGCGAATCGCCACCGTGGGATAGGTTCGTCACGCGGCCATTAAGTGACTCTGGCTTCGCCGTTGGGAGTTTGCTCGTCAGAAGGTCGCAGAAGGGATCGCAGGACGAGCGTCGTAAATACGAGTCAAGTCGCCAAGCGTCTGAATTTTGATCACGTGACTGCGGGGGGAGGGGAAGGCTACCCTGGTCGTTAAGTGTGGAAAAATGGTCATAAGTCACTTTTTTTTAGTGCTGTTGTAGCTTTGAAGGGGTCACTAAATGAACTGTTGTAAGTCGAGGACTACAGCAAGGAGGGGAGGCTTTCTCGGCTGGTCAGTTTCTGCATGGTAGAACAGCTGCATGTAGTCCCCGAGTTACAGTGTTTCATTTAACGACAGTTCAAAGTTAACAAATGGTGCTGAAAAAAAGTGACTTAACAACATTTTTCACACGGTCCCATGATAAAAATTTGGACGCTTGGCCACTGATTCCTCTTTATGACGGTTGCTGTGTCTTGAGGGGTCAGGTGATCCCCTTTGGCGGCCTTCTGACAAGCCAGGTCAAAGGGGAAGCCTGATTCGCTTAACAACCGTGTGACTAACTTAACAAACGCAACGATCCACTTAACGACTGTGGCAAGAGAAGTCGTAAAATGGGGGCGAAGCTCGCTCAACCAACGTCTTGCTCGGCGACAGAAACTTTGGACTCTGTTGTGGTCGTAAGTCAAGGACTACCTGTATTCTTATTTATTTTTTTATTAAGAAAATTGATATGACATCCACAACTCACAGTGACTCCGGGCAGCCTATAGAAATAAGACCCCCTATACACCCCCACCTCCAAACCTGCATGCCTTTAGCGACAACAATCAAGCCAGCCACTTGAGGGTCTCTTTATCCCCCTGGGGGTCCTCAGCCCCACTGGCAAAGCTTTGTCTCCCGTGCCCAAGTCACTTACATTACAGCCAATGGAGATTTCTCTGGGTCTTTCAGAAGGAGGCGTCATGGGGCTCCCCACAACCTTACCTAATCACCTTCTTTCATTTCCCCATTTTAGGCCACCCTCCTCCGGGGGATTTCATCGCTTTGGGCTCCAAAGGCCAGGTGGGAGAGTCCAAGACAGCCGCCACCTTACTCAAGCCCACATCATCTGGGTTGCCCTCCGAGCGGAAGCGCGAGGCGGCGACGTCCGCTTTATCCAGCACCTCCGGACTGACCAAGCGCCCCAAACTTTCCTCCACACCCCCTCTCAGCGCTCTGGGACGTTTGGCCGAGGCCGCCGTGGCTGAGAAGCGAGCCATTTCGCCTTCCATCAAAGAACCGTCAGTCATTCCTATTGAAGGTAAAGTCTATAAGAGAATGGGGGTGGGGGGGGGGCAGCATTTCCCCTTCCCAAATTGGGGGCAGGATATTTATCAATGTATTTTACCAGATAGGTATTGAATGTTTTTCTCTTCACAATCAGGAGGCTGTGAGTTCAATCCTAGGTAGAGGCAGATATTTCTCTCTCTCGGTACAATGAGAATATATCTGCTGAACAAAACTCCTCATTGGCGACAGGGAGGGCATCCGGCCATTAAAACACTCAGCTCCATTCAGTTGCCCAAGACTCCACCTCGCAAGGGGTTACGGGGTCTTTAAAAGAAGATGATGATGTATTGAATGATTTTCTGATAGCTTTGAGATGCCTTTTAAAAAAGAATATATTGGAGCTTCTGTCTGGAACCCAATAAATGTTGTTCTTGCAGTTGTTTAAAATACCCAACTGTGCTGTAGTGGGTGTTTTAGTGGGAGTTTGGGCTGCCAAATAGCTGCCGTGATTTCCCTTTGCTGACAGTGGCCCCCAACGCTCTGCTGGACGAGATCGAGGCTGCCGAAGCTGAAGGCAATGATGACCGCATCGAAGGGGTGTTGTGCGGAGCCGTGAAGCAGCTGAAAATGAATCGGGCCAAGCCTGACATCACCCTCTACCTGACCTTGATGTACCTGGCGAAAATGAAGCCAAATATCTTCGCCACAGAAGGAGTGATTGAGGTGAGGGGCGGGCAGAATCAGAATAAGAGAATAACCTCATTGGAAGGGACCATGGAGGTCTTCTAGTCCAACCCTCTGCTCAAGCAGGAAAGCATATACCATTCCAAACAGTTGGCTGTCCAGTCTCTTCTTAAAAACCTCCAGTGATGAATAGAATAGAATAGAATAGAATAGAATAGAATAGAATAGAATAGAATAGAATAGAATAGAATAGAATAGAATAGAAGAGTTGGAAGGGACCTTGGAGGTCTTCTAGTCCAACTCCCTGCTTAGGCAGGAAACCCTACACCACTTCAGTCAAATGGTTATCCAACATCTTCTTAAAAACCTCCAGTGTTGGAGCATTCACAACTTCTGGAGGCAAGTCGTTCCACTGATTAATTGTTGTCAGGAAGTTTCTCCTTAGTTCCAGGTTGCTTCTCTCCTTGATTAGTTTCCACCCGTTGCCTCTTGTCCTGCCCTCAGGGGCTTTGGAGAATAGCTTGACCCCCTCTTCTTTGGGGCAGCCCAACCTTGCACATGGTTTCTTTTTTCTTTTCTTTTTTAGTGTTTTATTATTAAGAAATTATAATAATACAATTTTTGTCCATCCGGTTACATAGTGTAGAAAAAAGAAAGAAATAAAAATATAAATGTTTGTACATATAGATAATCTTTGCAAGCCGGTTACATGGTATAAAAATGTGTTCTCATATCATTCTTAATGTGTATATATATATATAATAAATCTTTAAAGGTAAATCAGTAAATACATAAGTCATATTTTTTGCTTACCCATGTAACCTTTCCTTGCCTCGTTATATTTCCCACCATCTACAGTACATCTTCTCTTTCTATTTCATTTAACTATTTCTTGTATGCACATGGTTTCTTATCCCTGAGCCCCACACAGATTCTTTAAAAAATGGAAATACAATCTACCCATCCCTGTTGAAGCGTGGCCCAACTCTGCTTAGCTGTCCGGGCCCGTTCTAAAGTTTCTCCAGCAGGACTGGCATTCCGAATACTTTTTCTCACATGCTCAGGAACCCTTTGCTTCCCCAGGCGCTGTGCAGCCTCCTCCGCCGAGATGCCTCCATCAACTTCAAAGCCAAAGGGAACAGCCTGGTGTCCGTCTTGGCCTGCAACCTCCTCATGGCGGCTTATGAGGAAGACGAAAACTGGCCTGAGATATTTGTCAAGGTGAGCTGACATGGAGGTGGCGGTTTTCATAGGATTGAAGGGAACGCTGGGCACTTCAGGGAAGAGGTGAAGGGGTCTCCCTCTCCTCTAGGTTTACATGGAGGATTCGCTGGGGGAACGGATCTGGGTGGACAGCCCTCACTGCAAGACCTTCGTGGAAAACATCCAGACAGCTTTTGGCACCAAGATGCCCCCGAAAAATATTTTGTCGCACGGAGAGGTTGGACGCGGTGGAGGAGACCTCAGTGCTGGTAAGAGGGCTTCTTGAGAGCAGATGAAGTAGGTTTTGAGAAGGGAGGGAGGGGAGGAAGGAAGGAAGGAAGGAAATAAAAATGAGGGAGAAATGAAGGAGAGAAAGGAACAAAAGGGAGGGAGAGAAAGGAAAGGGAGGGAAGGAAGGAAAGAAAATAAAGAGGAAGGGAGGGAGGGAAAGGAAAGGGAGGGAAGGAAGGCAGGAGAAAATAAAAATGAAAGGAAGGAGAGAAAGAGGAACGGAGGGAAAGGAAAGGAAGGGAAGGAAGGAGAAAATAAAAATGAATAAGGAAGGAGAGAAAGGAACAAAGGGAGGGAGGGAAAGGAAAGAGGGAAGGAAGGAAGGAGAAAATAAAGAAAGGAACAAAGGGAGGGAGGGAAAGAAAGGAGAAAATAAAGAGAAAGGAAGAAGAGAAAGAGGAACAAAGGGAGGGAAAGAGGAAAAGGAAGGAAGGAAGTTGGATTTGAGGATTTGACAATATTAGGGGGACACCATGGTGCTTAACCCTTTGCTACAGTTGATTTAATAGATGCAACATTAAACTGTGGTTAAGACGAGGCAGGGCCAAAGCCCTCCAGGAGCCTACAGCTATACCCGCAGAGAGTGGATGGACAGAGGTTCAAAGCCAAGTGTAAAGATAATTGTTTTCCCTGAAAACTATCGGTCCTTGTGACCTTTGAGGACAGGCTGTGATTCACTGCGATGACTGTCGTTCTCATTTGTGGACTTTCTAGGAAACAGCCCTCATCCTTCGGTTCCAGAAGAAGAAGACAGTCAAAGCGAATTGTTGATAGCTGAGGACAAAATGAGCCCTGAGCAGGAGGCCCACCTAATGCCCAGGTAGCACCTTCCTCTCTGCTGTATCCCCGGGAAAGTTCCCTACAGATTTTTAAAATGTTTCTGGGTTGAGACGTTCCAACCTTGAGCACTTCCTATGAGGCATCTCCGGGACATTTCAGTCTTACCTTTCTCCATATCTTTAGAGAATCTTCTTGTTGAACCCAGATTTTCCCAGTGCTGCATCCGTCACCTAGGAAGAAAAGTTTTCTTGCTATGGGGGAATTCTGCTTTTTTTCCTAGTCTCAGAGCTGTCAGATCAGAGATGCTGTCATTGAAGCCAAAAACAGTCCTTCATTCAAATCTGCCCTCAGCCATGCTTAATGCCAAGATCCCTTCATCTCAGCCCAGTCTAGGATTGTTGTGGTAGAGAAGAATTGGCGGAGACGGTGCTATGGGTTTTGGAAGAAATAAAATAAACCAATTACCGTATTTTTCGGAGCATAAGACGCACCTTAGTTTCGGGGGAGGAAAATAAGGGGAAAAAAATTCTTCCTCTGCCTACCAGCGTCCATCGATATTCATCTGGCTAGCGTCCTGTCAGCGTGTGAGACTGTTTGGAAACTGAAAAAGTATTTGCTGTGTGAGCAACAAAGAAGGAGACAGGAAGGAGCCTGGGCATGGCTTAGGTCAGTTGTTCTAAAGCTGCATGCTGTGCTGATCTCTGAAACTAAAACTGAAACTCCTCTCCTCTGCTTGTGTTTTGCTTGCGGCTGCAAACTCTGACAGTCCTTGCAGCAAATAGCAAACAGCTGTTCCAGGCTGCAGGAATTGTCATAGACCATTGCCTCCTCCGTGCCTCACGTTTTTGGCTACATTCAGTGTATAAGATGCACCCAAATTTTCACCTCCTTTTAGGGGGGGGTTGAAGTGTGTCTTATACTCTGAAAAATACGGTATGTCAATATTCAACGAAAATTCTCATGAAAATCAAGTCCCTTTTTCCTTTAATTAAACATAGCTGAATATGTCTTTGAGCTGTCCTTCAAGAATTATTTCTCCTTCTCCACTTTGATGCATTGATATACCCACTCTGAATCCTGGACTAAGGTGGGAGCTCCTCCTAGAAGCACCAGGTAAATTTGTAAAAGTGCCACTCTTTTGGCCCAGGTACGACGACCTCGCCGAGAGTGTGGAGGAATACGTTCTGGACATGTTGCGGGACCAGCTGAACAGGCGCCAGCCGATGGACAACGTCTCCCGGAATCTGTTGCGCCTTCTGACCGCTACCTGTGGCTACAAAGAGATCCGGCAGATGGCTGTGCAGAGGCTGGAAATGTGGCTGCAGAATCCCAAGGTAGGGAGGTTTTTGGAAGGATCTCGTCCAGCTGAATGACTCAGTGAGTGTTTCTGGTGAAGGATCTCACGTGGCTTTCCCCCGTCCTACCTGGGTGAGGTTTGTCGCAGGTCCCGGGTATCCCACTCAAATTCCTCTTTTTTGCAGCTCACTCGGCCAGCCCAGGACTTGCTCATGTCTGTCTGCATGAACTGCAACACCCACAGCTCCGAGGACGTGGAAGTGGTCTCCAACCTCATCAAGATCCGCCTGAAGCCCAAAGTCCTTCTCAATCACTACATGCTCTGCGTGAGGTAGGCAGACAGAAATGGGGCAGGGGTGTGTGTCATTGAAGGAATGCTCCAGGCGGAACCCTACGTGATGGAGGAGACCTAACGGGTGCTGGTGGAGAAACACATCAGGGTTCTCTACACCAGGACTGTCCAACCTTGAAACTTTTGAAGACCTGTGGATTTCAGTTCCCAGAATTCCCCAGCCAACCATGCTGGTTGGGGGGATTCTGGGAGTTGAAGTCCACCACAACAAAAGATGTGGAGAGTCTGGAAAGAGTGCAGAGAAGAGCAACAAAGATGATTAAACATACGAAGAACGGTTGCTGGAATTGGGTATGTCTAGTTGAATGAAAAAAAGAATTAGGGAGGACATGATAGCAGTCTTCCAATATCTCAGGGGCTGCCCCAAAGAAGAGGGGGTCAAGCTATTCTCCAAAGCACCTGAGGGCAGGACAAGAAGCAAAGGGTAGAAACTAATCTAGGAGAGAAGCAACTTAGAACTAAGGAGAAATTTACTGACAGTGAGAACAATTAATCAGTGGAACAACTTGCCTCCAGAAGTTGTAAATGCTCCAACACTGGAAGTTTTTAAGAAGAAGTTGGATAACCATTTGTATGAAATGGTTTAGGGTTTCCTGCCTAAAGTTAGGGGGTTGGACTAGAAGACCTCCAAGGTCTCTTCCAACTCTGTTAATCTATAATCTGAGTCTTAAAAGTTGCAAAGGATGGACCATCTTTGGGAGGCCCATCTTCCATCTGGCAACTGACAGGGATTGGGGAGAAGTCTCACCTCTTTAAGTATGGTGCTTCTTCTGAGCCTGAGCATCTTCCAGGGAGCTGCTGAACGCTCACCGGGACAACTTGGGCACTGTGGTCAAATCGGTGATTTTCAACGAACTGTCCAACGCCAGAAACCCCAACAATATGCAGATCCTGTATACGGTCCTTCAACACAGCCCGGAACTAGCGCCAAAGGTATGTTGGATGTCCAGCCTCAGATTCAACCACCGCCAAGAGATGGATGACCAATCCCAAGGAAGGGAAGGAGGACTCCCTTGTTTCCCCTTCCTTCCTTCAGCTCCCAACACTTCTGGGGTTTTGCGCTCATCCAGTGTCATCTGACTGCTCCATTTGGGAAGAACCTGGGGAGGGACAAGCTGGGTTCACACTCTGTTGAATTTTGTTGATAACTCAGGGCCACCGCTCTTGTGAGGAAGGGGCGGATTTATCCCATGGGGGTCCCAGCAGCCAACCCCTCTGGAGGACTTGTCAATCTTTGTCATAAAAGAGAGCTATAATTTTTGCAAGAAAACTTTTTTGAAAGCACTTCTGGATGATTTTCGTTGCATGACCGCCCCTCACTGTCGTCGAAAATCAGCTTGCTTGATCTGGTATTTTGTCCTACCACTGATTGTCATGAAGCTCTCTTCTCTTCTCTTCTCTTCTCTTCTCTTCTCTTCTCTTCTCTTCTCTTCTCTTCTCTTCTCTTCTCTTCCCTTCCCTTCCCTTCCCTTCCCTTCCCTTCCCTTCCCTTCTCTTCTTTTATTTTCCCTTCTTTTCCCTCCCTTCCCTTCCCTTTCTTCCTCTTCTTTCTTCCTCTCCCTCCTCCTCTCCTTTTCTATCTCCCCTCCTCGCCTCCCTTCCCTCTTTTTTTTTTTTTTTTTTACTTTGATTTATATGCCGCCCTTCTCCGGAGACTCAGGGCGGCTTACAATGCGTTAAGCTATAGCCTTCATCCTTTTGTATATTTATACAAAGTCAGTTTATTGCCCCCACAAACTGGGTCCTCAATTTACCCACCTTAGAAAGGATGGAAGGCTGACTCAACCTTGAGCCTTGGCGAGATTCGAACCTGCAGAAATTGCAGGCAGCTGTGTTAATAACAGGGTGCATTAAACCACTGTGCTACCAAGGCTCCTATTCCTCCCCTCAGTTCCTGGCCATGGTCTTCCAAGACTTGCTGACCAACAAAGACGACTACCTGAGAGCTTCCCGGGCTCTCCTGCGGGAGATCATCAAGCAGACCAAGCACGAGATCAACTTCCAGGCTTTCTGCCTGGGACTCATGCAGGAACGGAAGGAGCCGCAGTATGCTGACATGGAGTTCAAGGTGAGGAATGCGATACGGTCTTAAAACGAGGACCACCCAGCTTCCCGTCCTCACGAGATCCGCTCCCGCTGTTCTCCTTCCGTCAGGGCTCCGCGGGCGTCTTAACCCTCTCTCCCTCACCCTTGCTCTCTCAGGACCGCTTCGTCATCCACATTACAGACCTGCTGGCCGTCTCCATGATGCTGAGCATCACCGCCCAGGTGAAGGAAGCCGGCGTGGCCTGGGACAAAGGCGAGAAGAAAAGTGAGAAGAAAAGTGTCACTTTATGGCTTGGTTGGGGGTTGAGAGTCCCCAATCCTCACCAATGGGCGGACAGCAAGGGCACTTAGACGTACCGTATATACTACCCCATAGTGCAGGAGTGGGCAGCTGTGGCCCTTTTACAACCTGTGGACTTCAACTCCCAGAATTCCTGAGACAGCCAAGCGGGAATTAACTAGAGCTGGTTTTGCTTTCATGTGTGCCAAAATGATGTATTCGACAAAGCAATTCTTTTTTTAAAAAGAAACATTGGACACAGTCACAGTGTGACCATCCTGGTCAGTGGGACCAATGTTTTTAATGTTTATTTAATAAAACATTTTTTAAAATTAAAAAAAGAAAACAAAGCAATTCTTAAAGAGATCTGACTGTCTCGGAGTGCTGGCTCAGTTGGGTTCGTCAGTCGGAACCTTAACAGGATGGGCGTGAGGGCACATGCGCTGGCCGGCTATTTCTGTGGCCCCTTGCAAAACCCTCACGGACCACTTGTGGGCCACGGCCCACAGATTGGGGAATCCTGTTTTACAGCACTCTCTGGGTAGTTTGCAATGTCAGCATAATTTGCATGTTGCCCCCAACCATCTGGGTCCTCGTTTTACTGACCTTGGAAGGATGGAAGGCTGATTGAGCCCCATTGTCAGAATCGAACTGCTGGCTGTGGGAATGCAGAGTCAGCCTGCAATGCTGCATTCTAACCACTCCCATCACCGGGGTTTCTCAATCCTTCCTGGATCTTGGGAGTAGAAGGAGTCGGTGTGAGAGATGAGCTCCGATTTGGGGTTAATCCAACCCAGATTCGGTCCTAAGAAGAGCTGGAAACCTTCTCTTTCCTCCCCAGATTTGGAAGGGCTGCGGGCTTTCCAGAACCAGATCGCAGCCATCCAGCGGGACGCCGTCTGGTGGCTGCACACGGTGGTGCCGTCCATCACCAAGCTGGCTCCCAAGGAATACATACACTGGTAAGAGAAGGGACCGATGGGGGTCAGGGAAACCCTCCTTGCAAGGGGGATCCCCGAGAACTTACCTCATCCACATTTGTCCCCTCTCTCTCTCTTTATTTTTAAAACAGCCTCCACAAAGTCCTGTTCACAGAGCAACCCGAGACCTACTACAAATGGGATAATTGGCCCCCAGAGAGTGACCGCAAGTAAATCTGGTGCTTGACTTGAACCTAGAACCCTGCTGTGGTGGGGGTGGGGCGTCAAGGGTTTGGGGTAGAATTTCCCTACTTCTAGATCAGTGTTTCTCAATCTTGGAAGCTTGAAGATGGGTGGACTTCAACTCCCAGAATCCCCCAGGCTGGGGGAGTCTGGGAGTTGAAGTCCACCCATCTTCAAGCTACCAAGGTTGAGAAACACTCTTCTAGATCATAGACATTCAACAGAGTGTAGCCGACGCTAGTTTGCTGCTCGTGGCTGCTGAAACAGAGCCTTGTGACTCGGAAAGCATAATCAGTGGCTTGGCCTGGTACCCAAACCACCATTGGTGGTTTGTTGAAAGCATTGGAAGCCGTGTTAGAGGCCCCACTCCAGGCTCTGTTTCTGTTGCTCCCCTCTGGGAATCTATAGCAGGACAACTAGATTCTGGGACAGCTTTGTTCCTTAGGCCGGCCGTTTTGTAAACTCGCAATATTCTGTTTTTTTTCTGCCATGAGTATGTATACATCCAGGGCCGGATTTTCCTATAGGCTAACTAGGCTTCAGCCTAGGGCCTCAAGATCAAGAGGGGCCTACATTCCCTACATTCAAATTGTTAGCAAAATTAAAATTACACTTTCACTATAGGAGAAAGGGCCTCATAAGTGGAATAGCTTAGGGCCTCTTTTCATCTAAATCCGGCCCTGTATACATCCTATGATGTTTCTCTGTGTCATATATGTGTGTGTATGTGGCTATATGCATAGTGGTTTCTCTTTTGAGAGCTGAGTGCAACGAAATCTCACTTTAACGTACGCTGATTAGTCTAGATTTAAAGTGACAATAAAGTTTTATTCTGTTATTCTTTTGGGAAGTCGGTCTCTCCTCTGTTGTTCTGGATGTGAACTTGCTAAGCATCTCCCCCCCCCCCCTTCTCTTCCTGGCCAGCTTCTTCCTCCGCCTTTGCTCCGAAGTGCCAATCCTTGAGGACACCCTCATGCGCATCCTGGTCATTGGGCTGTCGCGAGATCTTCCCCTCGGCCCCGCCGACGCCATGGAACTGGCCGACCACCTGGTGAAGCGGGCAGCAGCCGTGCAGGCGGACGGTGAGCCTCCTTTGAGCCATTTGTGGCCTCTGCTTCTTTGCCGCTGCTGAAGCAGTAGCTGCTGATGCCATGTCCTCTGAGAAGATCAGAAACGGTGACTCACACCATCATAAATACCTGCTGGTTGCGATCAAACGAATAGTCATAAGTGTGAGCAATGGTTGCAAGTCATTTTTCCCAGAACCTTCGTAACTTCGAATGGTTGTTAAGAGGAATGGTTATAGGTTGAGGATTACCTATCCTCCTTCCATAATAGGCATAGCACTTGGACTTATATACCGCTTCCCAGGGCTTCACAGCCCTCTCTGCGGTTTACAGAGTCAGCCTCTTGCCCCCAACAATCTGGGTCCTCATTTACCCTCGGAAGGATGGAAGGCTGAGTCAACCTTGAGCCGGTCAGGATTGAACTCCTACCAGTGGGCAGAGTTAGCCTACAATATTGCATTCTAACCATTACATCATCATGGCAAGGAAGGAGGGAGGGAGGGAGGGAAGGAAGGAAGGAAGGAAGGAAGGAAGGAAGGAAGGAAGGAAGGAAGGAAGGAAGGAAGATAGCACTTATATCCTACTTCACAGTGCTTTCCAGCACTCTCTAAGTGGTTTACTGAGTCAGCCTCTTGCCCCCAACAATCTCAGTCCTCATTTTACCGACCTTGGAAGGTTGGAAGGCTGAGTCGACCTTGAACAGTCAGGATCGAACTGGTAGTGGGCAGAATTAGCCTGCAATACTGCATTCTCACCACTGCGCCCCCAGGGCTCCTCTCCTTGGTCCCCTGTGCTGGCTGAATGAAGAATCTCTGTTGGCTGTTAGCTACCCCTGTACAAACTGAGCACAATCTCGTGCAGATTATCTATGTTTTTATACCTTGCTGCTCCCGTTTTGGGTTTCAGATCTCGAAGTCTTGAGAGTGGAGAGGATTCAACTGATTGATGCCGTCTTGAACCTCTGTACTTACCACCATCCTGAGAACATCCAGCTGCCTCCGGGGTAATTGTGAAGAGATCCTTCCTTCCTTCCTTCCTTCCTTCCTTCCTTCCTTCCTTCCTTCCTTCCTTCCTTCCTTCCTTCCTTTCTTTTTCAACGGCAAACATGGGACAATAAAGCCTATTCTGTCCTGATTTGTTTTTTCTTTTGTACATTGCATTATTTTGTTTAAACAGAATCATATATCCTTGCCTCTCCTGCAGGTACCAGCCTCCAAATCTGGCTATTTCAACCCTTTACTGGAAGGCTTGGCCTCTCTTGCTGGTGGTGGCTGCATTCAATCCGGAAAACATTGGTGAGTCTTACAGTGGGAATCCTTTCCTGCAGGGCCGGGGGTGGCACGACTGAAGGTAGCTGTTTTCCCTCCCTGTGTCTGCACAGAAACAACATCTGCACACACACACACACACACACACACACACACACACACACACACACACAAAGCAGTGGGAGGTGGGGCTTCCCCATGAACTTTTGCTCGTCAGAGGTCGCCTTGCAAAAGGGATCACGTGACCTTGGGACACTGCGACCGTCATAAATACGAGCCAGTTGGCTAAGAATCCAAATTTTGATCAGTGGGATGCTGCAGAGGTCATAACCATGAGAAACGGTCGTAAGTCACTTTTTTCCAGTGTCATCGTAACTTTGAATGGTCACTGAATGAACTGTTGTAAGTTGAGGACTACCTGTATTTCCCTGGTATAAGATTTTTTTTTAAGTCCCCTTTTCAAATTGTTTTTAGTTTATAGTGACCTTAATGATCCTAATAATCTGTCTGTGACTTTGCAGAGATTTTGTTCAAGGACTTTTGCCGGCACTCTGATTACTGCATGCGATGTTTCTGATTTCCTTTCCCCCTTCCCCTCCCTGTCCTCCTCTGGTTTGATTGGCAGGTCTCACCGCTTGGGAGGACTACCCCACACTAAAGATGCTGATGGAGATGGTGATGACCAAGTAGGTTCAGACTTGGGAAAGTCCGTCCCACATCTCTCTCTCTCTCTTTCCCATCTTAAAAGGTGGGAGTATCAACCCTGAAGCTGGCCTCCCCAAGGCCATTTTTTTTTTAGGTTTCAGCGTTGCCACACTGGAGTTGAGGGAAAGGGAGCGGGGAGTAGAGATAGCTGGGCTTTTTAGCCAAAACAAAATGGTTTCTCCTGGGAACCAAGGACACTCCCAACAGCTGGCTGGAGAGAGGAGGAGGAGGAGGAGAGAAGTACCGTATTTTTTGGAGTATAAGACGCACCTGAGTATATGACATACCTTAGTTTTTGGGGAAGAAAATGGGGGGGGGAAATTCTGCCTACCAGGTATTCATCTGGTTAGTGTCCTTAGCCTGGTCAGCTTCAGCACATTAGTTCGCTCGCTGGTTTTGAGGTTGGGGCTAAAAAAACAGCTTCTAAAGCACAGCTGATCGTCGGAGGGAGTTCCAGTGATTAAAGCAGGCGAAGTGCGGAAGGGGTAAGAGATGGCAGCAGCTGTTCCGGGTAGCCATTTTGGGCACCGCGCGCAGGGTTACATTCGGCGTATAAGACGCACCCAAATTTTCAGCCTCTTTTAGGAGGGAAAAAAGTGTGTCTTATAAGCCGAAAAATACGCTAACCAGGCAACCGGCTGGCACCTCAATTGGACAATGTGACTGATTGTTTGGGGCAAAGGGAAACTTTCACTTTATAATTAGGTGAAAATCGTGGGAACTCTCAGAGTCGGTTTTCACCACTCTGTGCCGATAATGATCTCTCCAAATAAAAACTGTTCTTTGAGGAATCTACTTGCCTCGGAGTTCTGTTTGCTGTGGGCGTGTGACTTGGAATGCTGACATTGAGGTTATTTCGAGTTTTATTTATATAGCGTAACGTCAAGTCACAAGCCACTGCCTCATTAAAACGGCTTCCCCTTCATTTCGCCAGCAATTACTCCTACCCTCCTTGCACGCTGACCGACGAAGAAACCCGTACGGAGATGATCAGCCGCGAACTGCAGATCTCTCAGCGGGAGAAGCAGGAGATCCTCGCTTTTGAGGGTCATCTGGCCGCGGCCTCCACCAAGCAGACCATCACAGAGAGTAGCAGCCTCCTGCTGTCCCAGCTGACCAGCTTGGATCCCCAGTAAGAAGCCCTGGTGATCTTCCAAGGAGGAGACTCAACAGCTGCAGAGTCTGAAGCTGGGATAGGATGCTGTCCTGCCCTCCTCCCTCCTCCCTCCTCCTCCTCCTCCTCCTCCTCCTCCTCCTCCTCCTCCTCCTCCTTCTTCTTCTTCTTCTTCTTCTTCTTCACCACTTTTGTTCCTTTCGCAGGGGGCCTCCCCGCAGGCCGCCTCAGCCCGTCCTGGATCAGGTGAAAAGCCTCAACCAGTCCCTGCGCCTGGGGCACCTCTTGTGTCGTAGCCGGCACCCCGACTTCCTGCTCAACATCATCCAGAGGCAGGTGAGTAGCATGAAGAGCTGGGAGGCTCTGCGTCGATTAATCTCAGCCTAGAAAGATAACATTTTTCAGAATGTTCAGAAAGTAAGAATTTCCAGGAAAATGTCTGGAGATGGAAGGACCAGTGATGTTTGTAGAATTTTGAGTGAGCTCTCCTCACTCTTGGAAGAGGATTCAGTAGATTCTTGAAAAGATGGTCAGGTGTTGGTGAATGGAACCTTCCTAACTAGAACCAGTCTACCACTGAATATCAGTCCTAAAGAGAAGAAAGAACAACAGTACCGTATTTTTCGGAATGTTAAGACGCTCCGGACTATAAGACGCACCTAGCTTTTGGAGAGGAAAACAAGGGGGGAAAAAAATCAGATTTTGCAGAGCTCCTGTCAGGCCCAAAGAACCAAGAAGGAGATGCAGAGTTACTTCTGAGTAGTTCCTTGCTGGGTTTTCTGGGAAGGAGCCCCTCCTTTCTGCAAACTCCAGACTGCATTCTTCCCCCCAAAATTACAAGCCTCTTTTCCCAAATGCAACAGGCACCCCCTTCCCCCTCTGAGTCATCCTTTCTCTGTGCCCTCCATAGTTTTCCAGTCCCCAAAACTAGAAGTTTCTTCTGCTCAAGTCCACTCTCTCTGCTTCTCTCCTCCTTCACTGACTCCTGTCTCCTTCCTCTCCCTCATCCTTAGGCTTCTTCGCAGTCCATGCCGTGGCTGGCAGACCTTGTCCAGTCCAGCGAAGGCTCGCTGGACGTCCTCCCGGTCCAGTGCCTTTGCGAATTCCTTCTGCACGACGCGGCGGATGAGTCTGCCTCTGGAGAGGAGGAAGAGGAAGGAGAAAGCAAAGAGCAGCGGGCCAAGAAACGGCAGGTAAGCGGTTTTCTGGTTTTCCATTATTTGAAAAGCAAAACAGCCAACCTTTTTAGAATGGAATGGAATGGAATAGGAATAGGAATAGGAATAGGAATAGGAATGGAATGGAATTCTTTATTGGCGAAGTGTGATTGGACACACAAGGAATTTGTCTTGGTGCATACTCTCTCAGTGTAGATAAACGAAAAGATACGTTCGTCAAGAATTATAAGGTACAACACTTAATGATAGTCATAGGGAAACAGTCAATATAAATCGTAAGGATACAAGCAACAAAGTTACAGTCATACAGTCATAAGTGGGAGGAGATGGGTGATGGGAACGATGAGAAGACTAATAGTAGTGCAGACTTAGTAAATAGTTTGACAGTGTTGAGGGAATTATTTGTTTAGCAGAGTGATGGCATTTGGGAAAAAACTGCTGGCAGTGTGCAGAGTTTGCCTACAATACTGCATTCTAACCACTGCATCACCATGACAAGGATGCACTCGGATACAACCCCCCAAAATTGCTGAGTGCATTTTTACAGCAAGTAGGGAAGTGCACCCCAAGTGCCTAACCTCGTACTTCTTCTCCGCAGAGGCAGCAAAAACAGAGGCAGCTGCTCGGACGTCTGCAAGACATGCTTCTCGGGCCCACCGCCGACGAGCAGACCACTTGCGAGGTGCTGGACTACTTCCTGAGGCGCCTCAGCTCATCTCAGGTGGCCTCGCGGGTGCTGGCCATGAAGGTAAGGAACACCAGGCCCCATAAGTCAGTGCCCGCTTTAAAGCAGAGAAGGGCACGATACAAATTCTTAGCCAGGCAGAACAGGATAAAATACTGCAATGCAACCTTGTTTTTGGTGCACCGTCAGCCCTTTCCCCAGAGTGCCATCAACTTTTTGTTGAGGGGTGTGTATGGGGGGCTTCGGGGGGCTTCGGGCCTGGAGTTTCTGCTCCCTGCTTGCAATTCCTTCAGTCCTGAGGCTTGAAAACATCCATATTCGTCTCTGGTAGATTTGAGAGGGCATAGAGTTCGCTTTTTAAAATATTTTTCTTGTATTTCTGCAAACTCCCATCTGCCAGAAGTCAGTCTGTCCCCCATCCTCCCTCTCTCCCTCCCCCCCAAAAACACTGTTGCTTATTCTGGTTTTTAGGCTTTTATCTGTATCAAAGAAAGTAGAATGTTTTTTTCTATCATTGCTTGTTTTGTTTGGATGTTTGCAGTTGCCCGTTTCCCCTTTTTCCTTTCTTTTCAACTCCTTTTTTTTTTCTATGCTTGTTTGTATTCTAATACTTTTTTGAAATGTAATAATTTTTTTTTAGAGGGGAAAATGTGGTTGCCAGCCACCAGATCAGCCAGGAGCTCAGAGGCAGGTCAGGCTGGATGCGACCCCCGTGTTCTCCTCCCCCCCTGCAGGGCCTGTCCTTGGTGCTTTCCGAAGGGGCCCTCCATGAGAAGGAGGAGAAGGAGCACCCGATGGAGGAAGACTCCTGGGACTTCGAGCTGCTTCAGAGCTACCAGTGGCTTCTGCGAGACCTCCCCAAGCTGCCCTTGTTCGACAGCGTCCGGACCACCACGGCGGTGGCTTTGCAGCAGGTGAATGGCGCGGTGAACCCTTGGAAGGTTCTCCAGACACAGGTCCTGGATTGTGTAACGTTGCGTTTCTCTTTGCTTCCCGTTCCAGGCCATCCACATGGAGACAGACCCGCAGACCATCAGTGCTTACCTGGTGTATCTGTCCCAGCATGCTCCGGTGGAGGAACAAGGCCAGCACAACGACTTGGCTTTGGTGAGAGAAGTCAAGGGTTGGGTGGATGGAGGAGGAGGAGGAGGAGAAGGTCTGTGAGATGCCTCCTCATTGAGCAATCAAAGCAAACTCCGTCTCCCGACAGATTGCAGAGCATTCCCCCTTGGTGCCCCAAAATTTGCTTATTATTTATTCGTTTATGTCCCACCTTTATTCATTTTAATAAGTAACTCCAGGTGACAGACACATTTAATACTCCTTCCTCCTCCTCCTCTTTCCCCCCACCCCCCAATAACAACCCTGTGAGGTGAGTTGGGCTGAGAGAGAGGCATTTGCCCAAAGTCACCCAGCCAGCTTTCATGCCTAAAGCAGGACTAGAACTCACCATCTGGTGATTGACCCAAAGTCACCTAGCCGGCTTTTATGCCTAAATCAGAACTAGAACTCACCATCTCCTGGTGATTGGCCCCAAATCACCCAATTGACTTTCATGCCTAAGGCGGAACTAGAACTCACCATCTCCTGGTGATTGGCCCAGAGTCACCTAGCCGGCTTTTATGCCTAAATCAGAACTAGAACTCACCATCTCCTGGTGATTGGCCCAAAATCACC
This sequence comes from Pantherophis guttatus, assembly GCF_059756535.1. Taxonomy (NCBI): domain Eukaryota; kingdom Metazoa; phylum Chordata; class Lepidosauria; order Squamata; family Colubridae; genus Pantherophis; species Pantherophis guttatus. The sequence goes on from NC_142076.1 coordinate 21,082,385, forward strand.
CGATTGACTTTCATGCCTAAGGCGGAACTAGAACTCACCATCTCCTGGTGATTGGCCCAAAGTCACCTAGCCGGCTTTTATGCCTAAATCAGAACTAGAACTCACCATCTCCTGGTGATTGGCCCAAAATCACCCGATTGACTTTCATGCCTAAGGCGGAACTAGAACTCACCATCTCCTGGTGATTTGCCCAAAGTCACCTAGCCGGCTTTTATGCCTAAATCAGAACTAGAACTCACCATCTCCTGGTGATTGGCCCAAAATCACCCGATTGACTTTCATGCCTAAGGCGGAACTAGAACTCACCATCTCCTGGTGATTGGCCCAAAATCACCCGATTGACTTTCATGCCTAAGGCGGAACTAGAACTCACCATCTCCTGGTGATTGGCCCAAAATCACCCAATTGACTTTCATGCCCAAATTGGGACTAGAACTCACCATCTCCTGGTTTCCAGTCTGGTGCTTTAACTGCTAGATCAAACTGCTAACCTCCTCTTATCTACCCGCTGCAGGATGTGTCCCCTTCTCTTTCTAGTTTTGATTTATCTTCTCTCCCTTTCTAAATTGGTGCCGCCAGCGATAGAGAGCGGGAGGTCTTCTCCGGGAAAGAGCTGGGGTGGGTTGGCTGTCCATGCCTCACGAGATGGACGGAGAAGCGACTTTGGCCTCAGACGAGCCAGAAGGAAAACCCAAATTCCAGTCTTTTCGCTGATCTCAGAGTTTGAGGCCCTCATTGCGCAGCTGCTCTACGTTTCTTCCTCTTCTCCTCTGCAGGACGTGGCCAGGCTGATCGTGGAGCGTTCCACCATCATGTCTCACCTCTTCTCGAAGCTCTCCTACTGCTCAGAGTCCGACTCCGTGTTGGTGGCTCTGCTCTCCATCTTCTCGCGCTACATCAAACGGATGCGCCAGACCAAAGAAGGAGACGAGGTTTACAACTGGGTGGGTGTCCCTCTCTCCTCCTCCCTCTCGGTCCTATTTTTCCCTTTGCCTTCCAGGGCAGTATTTCGCAGCCTCTGCAACTTTAAGAAGGGTGGACTTCAACTCCCAGAATTCCCCCAGGGCTAGCATGCTTACCTCAGGAATTCTGGTAGCTGAAGTCCACACATCTTAGTTGAATGGGGAACTCTGGAAGTTGAAGTTATTCTTTTTAAAGTTGCTGAGCTCAAGAAATTCTGTTTTGGATGGAAGCGTATGATTGCAAAAAATTAAAAGTAAGAATCCGTGGAAAGGCTTGCCTTCAGAAGTTGTGGGGGCTCCATCACTGGAGGTTTTCAAGAAGAGACTGGACAGCCATTTGTCTGGAGCAGTACAGGTTCTCCTGCTTGAGCAGGAGGTTGGACTGGAAGACCTCCAAGGTCCCATCCAACTCTGCTATTCCGTTAAGATAGCCGTGGGATCATAATACGAAACTCTTTATTTCCCAAGAAGGAGTCAGTTGGATTAAGTGGTGGGGAGCAGCTTCTGCAACGAATGCCCTTCCTTGCTAATTGTTCGCCCCGTTTCTGTTCTAGTCGGAGTCCCAAGATCAAGTCTTCCTTCGCTGGAGCGGTGGAGAAACCGCCACGATGCACATCCTGGTGGTCCACGCCATGGTGATTCTTCTGACCCTCGGACCCCCTCAAGGTGAAGGAAAGCCTGCTGTGAAAGCGACCGACGGGGGAGGGCGTTTCTGTGGGTCACAGATGCTTCTAGATCAGCGGTGTCCACCTTTCAACTGGAAGACATGTGGACTTCAACTCCCAGAATTCCCCAGCCAGCTTCTGGGCGCTGACGTCCACAAGTCTTCCAGTTGACAAGGTTGGACATCTCCGCTCTCCATGTTGCTTTAAAGCGGACGACGGCGACTTCTACGCACTGCTGGACATTTGGTTCCCCGAGAAGAAGTCGCTCCCCACAGCTTTCCTGGTGGACACCTCCGAAGAGGCCCTGCTTCTCCCCGACTGGCTGAAGCTGCGCATGATTCGTTCGGAGGTGCCTCGCTTGGTGGATGCAGGTAAGACTAGAAAAGAATGCAAGAATAGAATAATTGTTTTATTGTCACTTTGAATGGACACTCATCGGCATTTGTTAAAGTGAAATTTCATTGCATACATCTCAAAGGGTCACCGCCTCCAATGTACGTGACATAATATAACAGAATAAATAACTAAATACAGAGTTATGCCTAAGCAGGTTGGAAAAAGGTACGTCTGTCTGTCTAGCACAGGGGTATCGAACTCGATAGCCTTGAATTTTGACACCCCTGGTCTAACACGTCAGTCGAAGAAATAGCTGCAGGACGGCTTGTAAATACGGATTGGGAAAGGAAGCCCCCTCCTGTTTTTGCTTCGGCGGGTGTTGAATTTGGGGGTGTTTTTTTTTTTTAATTCCAGCGTTGCAAGACCTCGAACCCCAACAGCTGCTGCTCTTCGTCCAGTCCTTTGGCATCCCGGTTTCCAGCATGAGCAAACTTCTACAGTATCTGGATCAAACCGTCTCTCACGACCCACAGACCCTGGAGCAGAACATCATGGACAAGAGTAAGAGGTTTTCGGATCGGATTTTTTCCCTCGCTCGCCCCGAGAGTCTCTTCCGGGCGTTTTGGGATTTTGCCAAAGATCTAGGACGCTTCTCTGATGGAGGCCTCCTCTCTCTCTCTCTCTCTCTCTCTCTCTCTCTCTCTCTCTCTCTCTCTCCCCTGACAGATTACATGGCCCACCTGGTGGAGGTGCAGCATGAAAGAGGAGCCACAGGAGGGCAGACCTTCCACTCCCTTCTCACCGCCTCCCTGCCATCTCACCCAGGTTCAGCATTTAACTTTTGACAGTCATTTATTTGTTGCTTTGACTTCCACAGCCACCTAACTCATAATTAGAGCATAGAACAATAGAGTTAGACGGGACCTCGGAGGTATTCTAGTCAGCGGTGGGTTTCAAAATTTTTTACTACCGGTTCTGTGGGCGTGGCTTGGTGGGCGTGGCAGGGGAAGGATACTGCAAAATCTCCATTCCCTCCCCAATCCGGGGGAAGGTTACTATAAAATCCCCTTGGTGGCGCAGCAGACTATTTATTTATTTATTTATTTGTTTAAATTTCTATACCGCCCTTCTCCAAATAGGACTCAGGGCGGTGCACAGCCTAAGTAAAAACAAAACATACAAAATTTAAAAAACAGTATTAAAATAATTAGATATTCTGGCCGTAAATTAAAACAACCCAATTTAAAACCAATTTAAAATTTAGCTCAAGCCAGCCCAGCTAGTTGAAATAAATAAGTTTTCAGGGCCCGACGAAAAATCCGGAGGTCTGTTATTATACGTAACTCCGGGGGTAGGTCGTTCCAGAGGGCGGGTGCCGCCACAGAGAAGGCTCTCCCCCTGGGGGTCGCCAGCCGACATTGTCTGGCGGACGGCACCCTGAGGAGGCCCACTCTGTGCGAGCGTACTGGCCGGTGGGAGGCTATTGGTGGCAGTAGGCGGTCTCGTAAGTACCCCGGCCCTAAGCCATGGAGCGCTTTAAAGGTGGTCACCAACACCTTGAAGCGCACCCGGAAGACTACCGGGAGCCAGTGCAGCTCGCGCAGGAGAGGTGTCACATGGGAGCGCCTCGTCGCCCCCATAATCCCCCGCGCGGCTGCATTCTGGACCAGCTGGAGCCTCCGGGTGCACCCCAGGGGGAGCCCCATGTAACCCCATGCACTAAAGTGCTATTAAGTAGCCTGCAATTACTGCAAGTTCAAATCTCACCAGGCTCAAGGTTGACTCAGCCTTCCATCCTTCCGAGGTAGGTAAAATGAGGACCCGGATTGTGGGGGCAATAAACTGACTTTGTATAAAATATACAAAAGTATGAAGGCTATTGCTTAACGCATTGTAAGCTGCCTTGAGTCTCCGGAAAAGGGCGGAATATAAATTGAACCAATAAATAAATACATTTCCTCTCGATCAGCTGGGACTCCAGAGGCAGAGAATAGTTGGGGGCGGGGCCAGTCAGAATTTTTACTACCGGTTCTCCAAACTACTCAAAATTTCCGCTACCGGTTCTCCAGAACCTGCTGAAACCCACCTCTGGTTCTAGTCCAAACTCCAGCAGGAGACCCAATATAATTTCAGACAGATGGTTGTCCAGTCTCTTCTTAAAAACCTCCAGTGATGGAGCAATATCCGAAGGCAAACAATTTCTTGGGTCAACTGCTCTCCCAGTTAGGAAATTTCTCCTTAGTTCTAGGTTGCTTCTTTCCTTGGTTAGTTTCCATCCGTTGCTTCTCGTCCTGCCTTTTGGAAAACAATTTAACACACACACACACACCTGCCCCTTTGTCTTTGTAGGAGACTTTGGGCGTCTTGCAATTCAAAACATAGATTGCAATTAAAATTTTTAAAAGTATTTTAAAACAATAAAAAGCATTGCAAAGCATTAAAAACAGCAAAAAGCATGAAGGCACCTAACTCGAAGGACACAGAATCTCCATAGACATTGATCGGGGGGAAACTCTGTGTGCATGTGTCTGTGTGTGTGTGTGTGTGTGTGTGTGAGTGAGAAGAAAGGCGAGGGGGGCTTTAGACCCCCAGGGCTTTGAAACCGTCCCATTGACAAGATTTCGTCTGCCTCTCTGTTCAGAGAGCGACGATGCCCCACGCATCAAATCCAGCCTGGAGGTTCCTGAAGGGCAAGGAAGGAGCCGAGCTTTAGCCCAGTTCCCAATCATCGATCCCGAGGCCGACTTGGCGGGTATCCTTCTCCAGGTAACGGGCTTTTTGCCTTTTCTCCTTTTGGGGTGATGGGGCTCCCCAGTTTTCCCCTTGCTTCCAGGCAGGTAGGCCCAGCTGGGTCTACGACAATTCACCTCGGAACAACTCGCCACGGGCCAAGAGTTACACTAATAATTGAAGAAATGGTGGAATAGAATCATTAAAGAAAGGATGCCGAAGGAGAGATGACAGAATGAAACATGGATGACCAAAATTAAAATAATTTAAAAAATATATATTTTAAATTTAGCAGCGAGCCGAAACGGGTTCCGCCTTTCTGACCTTCTCTCTTTCCTCCGGTCTGCTCAGTTGTTCCCACTGGCTCCAGATCCCCGCTGGCAGAACTCGAACCCGCGGCCGCTCGCCCTGGCTCTGCAGCAGACCCTCGGCCAGGAGCTGGCCCACCTGCGCCGAGGAGGCGGCTCGTCATCGCCCAAGACGGCAGCGCGGCTTCTAAAGGCTCTGGTGAGCGCCTTGAACTCGCCCCACGGAGGAGCCCTGGTGAGGGCCATGCAGCAGAACCACGTCGTGGCTTGCCCGCTCCTGCGCCTGCTGTGGCAGCACCAGGTGAGGCTGCCAGATCCCTCTCGGCCAGGGCCAAAGTCAGATCTTTGGGGTGGGGGGAGGGAAGACCCAGAGATAAGGGTTTTTGATCTATCCTCGACTTACGACCCGTTGCCGCATCCCCAGGGTCGCACGATCCAAATTCAGACTGACTCGGATTTATGACAGTGGGGGCGTCCCAGGGTTACGTGTTCCCGTTTTTGGGCCGGAGCAATGCTCTGGAGTCCTCAGTTCTTGGTCTGGTGGCCCTGCAGTTGAGATTAGTAAGGCTATGAAGGGTGAGGAACAGTGGTGAAATCCTCTGCGGATTGCCACTAGTTCGCAGCCCCCGCATGTGCAATGCGCACCAAATGCACGCTTCACACAGAAAAGGCTTAACAAGGTAAGTAGAACAGCGAGGGGGGAAGAGCTGTGCCGAGCGATTTAGATTCGCTAGAAAGCAGGAAACCGGTAGGATTTCCCCCCTGGTCAGGAACACTCTCCTTCTTATGGGGAGGAGAAGGGGCTCGTGTTGGGAGGGGCTCCTTGCCAAAGGTTGACGGATTGGAAGGTGCAAATGAGGATCTGCCCCCACAACCCCATCAAGCTTTGCCAAAGGGATGAGGAACAGGAAACTTTGAATAATCCGGAATATTTGGTTGGTTTTTAAAATTTGATACTGATTTTAATTGAAATGTTTTAAATTACGGGCCAAACTTTATTTAATTATTTTAAATTTATTTTAACTTTTTCTGTACAAATGTTTTATTTTGGCTGTTCACCACCCTGAGTCCGAAAGGAGAAGGGCGGTATAGAAATCTGAAAAATAAATAAATAGATAGATAGATAGATAGATAGATAGATAGATAGATAGATAGATAGATAGATAGATAGATAGAGTCTATGTGAGCCTTCCCTGGAATAAGGTTGAGGGGGAAAGACCGAGGGGAGAGGAGGGGGCAGGCAGAGCCAGCGAGGGCCGTAATTAAGTGGCATACAGTGGTTTTGTTTTTTATTTTATTTTATTATTTTAATCTCATTTGATTTGCTTTTATTAATTTGATTATTTGCTTTCATTTTTTTTATTTGCTTTCATTATTTGATTGTATTGTTCTATTTTATTTTTGATTTCATTTCGTTATTTGCTTTGATTTTTAAAAATGCATATGCCACCCATCTCACTGCCAAGCGACTCTGTGCAGGTCCTGTGACCAAACGTCCCGTTTCAAAGCCCCGTGGTCTGTAAAGGTGATTTTTTTTGTTTCCTGGTAGTGGAGGAACCTCAGCTGTTGGCATCTTCACCCTGGGGAGGCTTAGCAAGAAGTAGAACTTTCTTCTAACGTCTCTTTCGGAGGTCAACGGTTCTGCCTGTAACCCCATCTCTTCTTCCTCCTCCTCTTCCTCCTCTCAGCGCCATGCTCCCCAAGACGAGGCCTTCTCCTCGCTGTTTTTCCAAGTCCTCATGCAGATGTTGCAGTGGTTGAAGGAATCAGGGGTGGAAGACAGTCTTCTCCGGACCCAGCTCAAGTCCTTTGCGGTTCAGTTTTCATCCCAACACAGGATCACCGATGGTAGGAAGAACATGGAGAGAATTCGGGGGAGGGGCAGGGGTGAAAGGGAGGAGGCTCCAACTGGCCCAGAATGCAGCCGCGCGGGTGATTATGGGGGCGACTTGGCGCTCCCATGTAACACCTCTCCTGCGCGAGTTGCACTGGCTCCCGGTGGTCTTCCGGGTGCGCTTCAAGGTTTTGGTTCTCACCTTTAAAGCGCTCCATGGCTTAGGGCCTGGATATCTACGAGACCACCTTCTGCCACCGATAACCTCCCACCGGCCAATACGCTCCCACAGAGAGGGTCTCCTCAGGGTGCCGTCGGTCAAGCAATGTCGACTGGCAACCCCCAGGGGGAGAGCCTTCTCTGTGGGGGCACCCGCCCTCTGGAACGAGCTACCCCCAGGGATACGACTGATCCCAGACCGATCATGCATTCCTCAAAGCATCTCCCCAATGCTTTGTCCGACATATATGCAATCCGACATACATGTTGGATTGCAGAGCCAAACCAGACAGTTACAGAGGTGCAGATGACAGACTCAGTAATCAAGATCTGTGGACTTCAATTCCCAGAATTCCCCAGCCAGCTGGGAGTTGAAGTCCACACAAATGTAATAACTCTGACCCTGTTTAGCAGGCATGAAACCAGGGGTCTTTCCCAAGCGGAACCCCTCTTCCCTCCGTGCCGTTTCACAGCCCTTTCCTTTCTGTAACTGCAGCCCAGGCGGGGTTCTTGCACCTGGCGGATGCTCTGGCCTTCTGCCACAACTCTGAAGTCATCGGCTCCACCGTCCACGCCATTGTGGCCACCTTGAAGTCCAGCAAAACTTGGAATGTGGAACCAGAGCTTGTCAGCAAAGGTAGGGTTGCCCCCATTCCCATTTCCCCTGCCCTGCCTGCCCTTCTCCTTTGAGTCTCAGAACGGTTTTGTTTCTCCCCTTCCAGTCCTCGAAAGCCTGACCAAAACGCACTCGCCGTATCTGGAGGAGTTGTTGGTGACCCTCTTCTCTGTGGCCACGGAGATGACGCCCCATTTCCCTACCTCTGGGCCCATCTCAGTGGTGACCTCCCTGCTGCTCCAGTGCAGAGAGGAAAGTCGCATTAAGAAAGAAGCGGAGAGCTCCAGGTTGGGTTGACTCTTCCGGTTGGGTTCTTGGTCTTCCTTTCCTTCCCGTCTCCTCTGGGGACCTTGTTCCATCGTTCCACCCCCCCTGCTGTTTTCTCCCTTCAGTGTCGAAAGCGCCTCTGGTCTCTTCATCGATTGGTTGGAGTTGCTGGATCCAGAAGTCGTCAGCAGCTGCCCTGATCTCCAGCAGAAGTTGCTGTTCTCCTGGGATAAGGTGAGGATTGGCCTGGAACATCAGTCAACATTGACAAATGGCCATCCCCCCAATCGCTGGGAAGCCCTACACTGTCTGGGCTCCTTGCAATTTTGAGGATTGGCAAGTAGAATATGCATGGCCTGTACAACCCTCTCTGGGAGTAGATGCTGCAGAAGTCCGTAGGGAGATCAGCGTAGGCGAAGAAGAGGTAGATCCTGGTGGCGGAGTCAAGCAAGTCAGCAGCCTAGAATCCTTAAGGTTCTCACAAGCGAACATATTTTGGATCTAAAGCAAGTTTAGGAAGGAAGAATTGGAGAGCCCAATGCAGATTCTTTCAGAAAACATAGAAAGAAACTTAGTTCCACACATACACACAGAACTGAAGGTGCAGGAACAATTCTGAGTGTTGAGTTGTGATCAGTTCTAGAGATTTAATCTTTGCTTTGCCTCATTGGCGCTTCTGCTAGCCTGTTGGTGCCCCTTTTCTAACCTTTCCTTTTCCCTCCTCAGGGTAAAGATTCATCTGAATCGGAGCCTCTCTCCTTCCGCCCCTACCTTCTGGCCCTCCTGACTCATCAGTCCAGCTGGACCACGCTTCATGGTTGCATCAGAACTCTGCTCTGCAGAAGCCAAGAGTGCAGGTAAGGCTGCCAGGATCACCTTTTTTTTTTTTTTTAATTTGATTTATATGCCGCCCTTCTCCGGAGACTCAGGGCGGCTTACAGTGCGTTAAGCAATAGCCTTCATACTTTTTGTATATTTTATACAAAGTCAGCTTATTGCCCCCACAAACTGGGTCCTCATTTCACCTACCTTAGAAAGGATGGAAGGCTGAGTCAACCTTGAGCCTGGCGAGATTCGAACCTGCAGTAATTGCAGGCAGCTGTGTTAATAACAGGGTGCTTTAGACCACTGTACTACCAAGGCCCCTTGGCCCCTTCTATTTGTAGAAGACCCGGCCAATAATCCACAATCTAGTCCAGTGAGCTAGTAAGAAAGTTCTGTTTCGTAAAGGCCAGGTTCAGGAGACTCCATTGTGTTTGGCCCACCGCGGTCAGCGGAGCTGGCAGCAGAGTCAAAGAGTGGGGAGGTTGGGGAGGAACAATGGGCCAGTCCTGGGGGCTGGGGAAAGCTCGGACGAGGGCTCTGCATCGGAGGCAGAGAGGGAGTTAGACAGCAGTGAGGCAGAGGAACAGCTGGAGCCCGTTCCCAGTGTGCGCATGGGCAGAGCTGCCAGAATACAAGAACAACTCAAAAAGCAGGATCGACTTGGGAGTAAAGCCACACCTTGGAGGTGATTGGCCCCTCCCATAGGAAATAAAAGGGGAGCGAACAGGGAGGGGGCTTTTGCAGGAAACAATTCATTAATTCCGTGACTTCGAGAGACTCTTTACCAAAGTTTTGTACTGCGGTTGGAAACGAGTTACGTGGCAGCTTGCCAAACAAGATAAGGTGTGTTGAGAAATATTTCTTCTAAAAACTGTTTGGACAAACCTTGGTGACTGTGAATAAACATAATTCACCATCGTGTAAATAAAACAGGTTTTGCCTTCCTGCTTTTTAAGGGAGTCTAGGTCAGAACACGTTCTAGCTGACGTTCGCTCTACGGTGGGAAGGGGCCACCGTGAAGAAGGGCCTTGTCACTTTCCTGATTCCTTCTTCGTCAGATCACAGGAATGTCTCCCCCCCTCTCCCATCTCCGAGGAGACAGAATCTTCAAAGGGATTTAGCAGGCAAAAGTTCAAACTTCATCCTCCCTTTTCTATGTCAGCGCTGAGACGCTGACACTTTGATTCTTTTCTGCAACTGACAATTGTAGCTACGGCTGCTTTTTGGAAAGACAGGTTGACAAGAGGTGACTGAGAGAGCGAACAGGAAGTTGCGGGTTTCGTGGGAGAGATTGGGTTTAAGAAACCCGAGCCTTTGGATGCTGCATCCTCACTTTGATCTCTCCAAACAGTTTTGACCCAACGGCTTCCTTGGATTTCTTGTGGGCCTGCATTCATATGCCCCGGATCTGGCAAGGGAGAGACCAAAGGATCCCACAGGTATGTTTCTGCCCATCGAGATCCAGCTCATGGGATCATGCATTTCCTCAAAGCATCTCCCCAAGCCAAGTATTTGAGGCTTCTCTATGACGGGCCACCATGTTGGAATGGAGAAGGTGTGGGATTGCACCGGTCAAGGAGAAGACACATTTTGAAATAAACGGATGCCAGGTGACGTCTCCTGTCAGCCTTGCTTGGGTTGGGAGAATATCTTGGCTCTTTTTAATCCAGTGTTTCTCAACCTTGGTAGCTTGAAGATGGGTGGACTTCAAATCCCAGAATCCCCCAGGCTGGGGGATTCTGGGAGTTGAAGTCCACCCATCTTCAAGCTTCCAAGGTTGAGAAACACTGTTTTAATCCATCTGTTTTAGCAGCGTTCAAACCCAGGTAGTCCTCGACTTAACGACTACAATCGAGCCCAGAATTTCTGCCGCAGAGTGAGGCAGTTGTTAAGTGAGTTTTGCACCCCATTTTACGACCTTTCTTGTCACCGTTGTTAAGTGAATCACTTCCGTTGTTAAGTTGGTGGCACGGTTGTTAAGCGAATCCGGCTTGTCAGAAGGTCCCAAAAGGGGATCACGTGACACCCCCCCCCCCCCACTCCCCGGGACAACCGTCATATAGACGAGTCAGTTGCCAAACGTCTTGAGTTCTGATCACGCGACCAAGGGGGGATACGGCAAGGGTTGTAAGGGTGGAAAACGGCCATAAGTCACTTTTTTCAATGCCGCCGTAACTCCGCAAATGGTCACTAAGCAAAGGGCTGTTGTAAATCAAGGACTACCTGTCGTTAAACCTTTGAATTGATCCCTGCAAAGATTCGGTTGAGTTGATTCCAGCCAGTTTGAACCAGCCAATCGGTTTGATTTACGGAACTGGCTGGATCTGTGCCGTGGATCGTTTCCGAGTCCATTCGGAGGTTCTTTTGCATGAACCCTACTTTTTAAAGATCTGGATCCAATTCGGTGACTTGTTTTGATCTGAACTGAGTCTTCGATGGGTCAGTTTCGATCTTTCCGGACCGATCCGGCCCTTGAAATCGGCTCCCCTTTTGCACCGGCCTGATCCGTTTCTTCTGGCCGCTGACAGAAACGCCGCGAGGAGTTCGTCCTACGCCTGAAGACCCCCGAACTGCTGAGCTTGGTGGAGCTCATCCTGGCGGAATCGGAGAGCAGGACCCCCAACTCCAGAGAGTCCGGCTGCTTGGTCACCCAGTCCCGGCTGCCGCTTCTCCTGAGTTGCTGCCATGGGAACATGCAGAGGATCCAAAAAGTCACCGAGCACCTGATCTCCTCCATCCAGAAGTGGGGGAAGAGGTGAGCCTGCCTTGAATGGAGATCGATCAAAAAATAAAAGGGGTTTTATTTGTTTTTTGCTCTTTAACTACTAGCATGTCGAGAGACCAGAACAGGAAATCAGTTCTGCAGAAAGTTTAAAATGTTTGAGATGGGCAACAGTAACTGAATCTTGCAAGTCTGATTGAGCTGATTCTCCTGTTTCTCCTCCTTCCTCCTCCTCTTCCTCTTCTTCCTCCTCCTCCCCTTCCTCCTCCTCTTCCTCCTCCTTTCCCCTCACCTCCTCCTCCTCCATTTCTTCTTCCTCCTCCCCTTCCTCCTCCTCTTCCTCCTCCTTTCCCCTCACCTCCTCCTCCTCCATTTCTTCTTCCTCCTCCCCTTCCTCCTCCTCTTCCTCCTCCTTTCCCCTCACCTCCTCCTCCTCCTCCATTTCTTCATCATCCTTCCCGTCTCCTCTTCTTCTCCTCCTCCCCTTCCTCTGCATCCTTCTTCTCCCCCTCTCCTCCTCCTCCTTTCTCCCCCCCTTCTTCCTCCTCCTCCTCCTTCCCCTCTCCTCCTCCCTTCCTGCTCCTCCTCCTCCTAGTATCTACCTGAGTACTTGTGAATGTTATCTGGACTTAAGTGACTCTCTACCTATCTCTTGTCTCTGTGAAATCCTTTCTGGGGTGGCGTATTCTGGGCCGCAGCTGATTTATCCCAAAACTGCTTTCTGATCCTTCTGTGGTCCATCATCCAGATGTGCCTGGGATCCCTTCTTTGGCATCCAAGGGAATAAATGGCCCGTCTTTTTGCAAATCCCAGCACCAAAACCCGACCTTGGATGGGAATGCTAAAATCTTGCAAGCTCCGTTTTGATTGGCCGGAAGCGCTCCATCAAATCTTCACCTCTGTTTCAGCTCCATGGGAAAACACTGCCAAGATCTCCTCCTACAAATGTACCTTCAGCTGCCGGAGCTCTTGGTACCGATGCCCGAGACTTTGTTGTCCTGCGAAGGATCCACCGACAGCAGCCCCTGCAAGGTAATGTTGCTCTGGTTTGTCACAGAAATTTGTCACGGATTCCCGCGGGGAGGTTGTGTTGCTTTCCCAAGTTTAGAAGTCCTCGTCTCTTCCACAGCTGCTCATGTGTTCATTCACCATTTCCTCTTTTCCTTATTGATTGATTCTTCCTTTCTTCTTTATTGGCCAAGTGTGGTTGGACACACAAGGACTTTGTCTTCGGTGCATAAGCTCTCAGTGTACCTAAAAGATAATAAGTGATAAATCCTGATCCTATCCTTTCCGAGGTGGCATATTCTGGGCTGCAGCTGATTTGTCCCAAAACTGCTTTCTGTGGTCCATCATCCAGATGTGCCTGGAATCCCTTCTTTGGCATCCAAGGGAATAAATGGCATTTTATTTTATTAGAGAGAGAGAGAGATTTATATATAATAAAATAAATTTATTTTCTTGATTAAATTGGCTTGCCGTCCACCTTGCCACAAGGTGACTCTGGGAGGCCTTTTATAACTGGCTTTCTTTTATTCAAGAAAAACCACTTTGGTGTCGTAATGAAGAAGGCACCAGGCTAGAAAACCAGGAGATTGTGAGTTCTAGTTCTGCCTTAGGCACAAAGCCGGTTGGGTGTCCTTGGGCCACCTCCTCTCATCCTAGGAATGCAAACAGACAGCCTTGCTGATGACAGCTTCGAGTCCCTCCTTGCTTCATTCTCACTTCGCCCGAATCAGACCCTTGACTACAGTCAGTGATCTGATGTAAGAACAGTTCAGCCACAATTTTATCAAGAGGACAAGGAGGGTATTCCTGTTGTTGTTGTTAGTTGCGAAGTCGTGTCCTACACATAGTGACCCCATGGACAATGTTCCTCCAGGCCTTCCTGTCCTCTACCATCCTCTGGAGTCCATTGAAGCTCACGCCGACTGCTTCAGTGACTCCATCCAGCCACCTCGTTCTCTGCCGTCCCCTTCTTCTTCTTTTGCCCTCCATCTTCCCCAGCATTAGGCTCTTCTCCAGGGAGTCCTTCCTTCTCATTAGGTGGCCAAAGTATTTGAGTTTCCTCTTCAGGACCTGGCCGATATTCCTGTTAGATCTTTCAATTCACCCAAAAGAGAGGAGAAAGAGGATGAAAAGCAGAATCAGTAAAAGCTGAAGAAGCAGCTTTGGTTTACGTAAGGTAATGGGAGTTGCAAGCGAGAGTTAGCTCAGGAGTGTCCAACCTTGGCGACTTTTTAAGACTTGCGAACTTCAGCTCCCAGAGTCCTCCGTGCTGGCTGGGGAATTCTGGGAGTTGAAGTTCACAAGCCTTAAAAGTCTCCATGGTTGGATTTCCCTGGGTTACCTGTTCAATACGTCCATGTCTCTCTGCAGTTGGACAGCCTGATCCACCGGTTCATCACCCTCCTTGCCGACGCTGGTGATGTGAAGATGAACGAAGGCCGGCTCTGGGACGCCAATATGGCATGTCGGAAGCTGGCCGTGGCTCACCCCATCCTCCTGCTCAGGTGCGAGGCCCCTTGGCTCATTTGGGGGTTGTTTTTTTCAAGAGCTTATGGCCTGCAAAGACTGGGGGGGGGGAGGGATTACCTCTGCTTCCAGAGTTGCACCCCCACTCAGTCTTGTTAGCATTTTCAGGCTGCAGGTGTGAGTGTGTGACTTTGTCCTTTCTGCTCCAGGCCAGAGCTCTCCCCTTTCCCCTTTCTTTGGATATCTTGGAATGTGTGAAAGAGCAACAAAGCTCAAAAAAGGAGCTCCTCCTCTCCACAACACACACACACACACACACACCACGTTTTATGACTACAATTGGTTGCACAGCCAGCCAGATGTTTAGACTGGATTTTGGAAATGTTTATCCATGTATCAAGTCCTTGCCAAGGGCCTGGGATAGGCAGATGTAGAAGTTTGATGGGGTTAAAGGGTCTCATCGTAGGATGTAAGCTGTCCCAAGTCAGGCTGCCATTTGCAATTGACCGATGGGGATTTTGTCAATGCCAACGGTGTCAAATTGCTGCTGTTACGGTTTGTCACACAGCCAGCCAGGTGTTTAGACTGGATTTGGCACTATTATCTACCTACAGAGTCTTTCCCAAGAACCTGGGATAGGCAGGTGCGGATGCTTGGATAGCGCTAAAGGTTTCGTCGCAGGATGTAAGCTGTTCCGAGCCCAGCTGCCTTTTGCAATTGACCGATGGGGATTTTGTCAATGCCGATGGCATTCAAGTGGTGCTCCCGATATTTTGAGATTGCAATTTTTTTAATTATCGAACTTATTTAGCCACCCAACTCCACGGCACAGTGTGCCCCGCCCTCCCTGCCGGAAACCCCTCCTAAGATGGCTCCTCTTCCTCCCGTGTCCCTTCCCAGGCACCTGCCGATGATCGCCGCTCTGCTGCACGGCCGGATCCACCTCAATTTCCAGGAATTCCGCCAGCAGAAGCATCTCGCCTTCTTCCTCCATGTGCTGGGCATTCTGGAGCTTCTGCAGCCTCAAGTTTTCCAGAACGAGCACCAGGGGGCGCTGTGGGACTGTCTCCTTTCCTTCATTCAGTTGCTTCTGGTAGGGGAGGAGCTGCGGCTTTGGGGAAGGGGTGGGTGGGGGGGGGGCTGTGTCCTGCAGACAGACAGACACAGACAGACAAACGCACGCCCCAGGGTAGCAAAGAGTCCCTTCACAGCAGTCTACTTCAGATAAGGACGTCACCCAGAAGGTTGCATCGTCTCCCGCAGGGTTGGGTGATAGCTCAGAGCAAGTCCAGTTGCGAAGTATCTGGTTGCTATTCTAAGAACGACATTTGGAAGAGAATCCGTGGGGCTCAAGGTCGAATTTTGGGGTCCTTGGTGCTCTCTGAGCTTGATGGTTTTCTTGCTGACGTTTCATGACCCAACTAGGAAACTTCATCCGTGCTAAAAGGGAGGGGGGTTGTGGAATGATGGAGGAGGAAGAGGAGGAGGAAGAGAATGACTATGGGGTCCTTAGTTCTTTCTGAACCTGGTGGTTTTCTTGCAGATGTTTCTTGACCCAACTAAGCAGCACCATAGAGCAGGGCTCTCCAACCTTGGCAACTTCAAGACTTGTGGACTTCAACTCCATGAGAGTTGAAGTCCACAAGTCTTGTGAGTTGAAGCCCACAAGTCTTAAAGTTGCCAAGGTTGGAGAGCCCTGCCCTAGAGCATAGAAATCACATGAACCAAGCTGAGATCGCACCCTAGGGCTCTCCAGAATGACGCCTGGCCTGGCCTCCCACAGTTCTTCTAACTTCTTAGGCAAAATTCACAGAAGCCGGGAATCCCGGTTACTTCTGAGCAGGACTTGGGACAGCTCTCTTTGCAGAAACGGGGTTCAATCTTCACCCATCCTGCAGGTCCCCCATAACTCAAAAGTGATCCGGGCCAAACCCAGGTTGTCTGTCTAGGTGGGGTCAGTCCTAAGAAGATCCTAGAAGTTGTGGCCTCCCCAGTCTGCTTCGGAGGCCTCACCTGTGCTCGGTTCTTCTTTGCTCCAGAGCTACCGGAAATCTTCTCGCCACCTGGCCTGCTTCATCACCAAATTCGTGCAGTTCATTCACAAGTACATCACCTCCAACGCTCCGGCCGCCGTCTCCTTCCTGCAGAAGCACTCCGATCCCCTCCAGTAGGTCTCCCTTCTCGGTCCCAGTTGGGCGCTGATGGCTGGGTCAGTGTTTTCTCACGGCCTCCCCGCTTACCTTTGGCTTCTCTGCAGTGACCTTTCCTCGGACAACAATGACCTGGCGATGCTGAAATCTCTTCTGGCCGGCCTCAGCTTGCCCAGTCGGGCTGGCGCTTCAGATCGGGGAGCTGAAGATGAAAAGAATGGTGAGTCTCAAGAGTCTTCGTTGGCAGATGGTTGGGAGGTGACTCACCTGGTTGGTCCTAAAGCAGATCACCTCGGTGGATTTGCCAGTGGAGCTTTTGAATAATCAGAGGATATGTTGTTTGTGTACAAATCAGATTCCTCAACAGAACAATGGAGTGGAAGTTAGCTGCTCTGGAAAGTATCTAGCACTTAGACTTACCGTATTTTTCGGAGTATAAGACGCAGCTTAGTTTTTGGGGAGGAAAATAGGAAAAAAAAAATCTGCCTACCAGGTATTCATCTGGCTAGCGTCCTTAGTCTGGTTAGCTTCAGCACATTAGTTTGCTGGTTTTGATCCCCTGTTTGGGGATAAAAAACAGCTTCTAAAGCACAACTGATCTTTGGAGAGAGAAGCAATGAGAAAAGCAGGCAAACCACGGAGATCGCTTCACTCGCTAGCGCCTCCTTAGGGCTGAAAAAAAGCTTCACAGCTCTGAGTCGGAGGGAGCAGGCAAAGCACGGAAGATGCTTCACTGAAAAAAAGCTTCAAAAAAGCTACATTCGGAGTATAAGACACACCCAAATTTTCAGCTTCTTTTAGGAGGGAAAAAAGTGTGTTTTATACTTTGAAAAATATGGTATATACCGCTTCACAGTTCTTTGCAGCCCTCTCTAAGCAGTTTACAGAGTCAGCCTCTTGCCCCCAACAATCTGGGTCCTCTTTTTACCGACTCAGAAGGATGTAAGGCTGAGTCAACCTTGAGCTGGTCAGAATCAAACTGCTGGCTGTGGGCAGAATTAGCCCGCAATACTGCATTCTAACTACTGCACAACCACAGCTCTTAAAGAGAGCAATACAGCCTTCTCTAAACGGTTTACAGAGTCTTTTGCCCCCAACAATCCTGGTCCTCATTTTACTGACCTCGGAAGGACGGAAGGCTGAGTCATCCTTGAGCCTGTCAGGATCAAACCGTCGACAGTCGGCAGAGCCAGCCTGCAATAGGAATAGCACTTAAACTTATACACCGTTGTCTGGTTTCAGATGAGGCTGCAGCCGGATCTTTGCCCCTGGTCAGCGTCTCCCTCTTCACGCCCCTCACCCCCGCTGAAATGGCCCCCTACACGAAGAGCCTGTCCAGGGGGCAGAACGTTGAAGGTAAGTAAAAGACTCGGAAGTTGTACACCCAGAGATTCTTCAACTTTCAGGGTATCCAGCAAGCTGGGGAATTCTGGGAGTTGAAGTCCACCCCTCTTCAGTGGCCGAGGTCGAAAAACACTGCCTTAACGAAGTCTATTTACAGCCAATAAAAGCTGCCAACATATGGGGGAGCCCCACCGCAAAATGGCACTTTTTTGGTATCAGAACGAGGTCTGTGAATGGACAGCTTCCCCCCTCCTGCCATTTTCTTTATTTTTTTTATTGGTTTCAAATTGTTCCCTTCTTCTCTGTCTTCCATTTCTCAGATATCTTGGAGGTGTTGACCGACATCGACGAGATGGCTCGGCGGAGGCCGGAAATCCTTGCTTTTTTTTCTGTAGGTTAACTCTCCTCTTCCTCCTCTACTGTGTTTTTGTTGGGGGTTTCTCCGTGGCATTTTCCCTCCTGCCAGTTTTGTTTTCCCTTTGGTAGCGCCTTGATTAGAGTATTGTATTCTGCTTGATTGTTTGTCTGGGGTTAATCCCTGCTTATCTGTTGGTTGCTGGATAAGACGGATTCTGGTCTTTTTGTTCCCTTTTTAGCTTTTTATTGTCTCTTCTGAATGGCGTGTAAATGTAGTTTATGGGTCTGTTTAAAATTTTACATTCAAACAGAATTTGAGTTAAGGTTAGGGTTAGAAAATCACACACATCAGTTCTGATAGGGCAAGCCACTTGTATAAAGAGAGCAAAGCCCACTCCCGTCTAACACTGATAATATCACCTAGATGGGTAATGAAATGTCTGCAAGAAAATAACCAAGGGCCCTCCTTCTCTTCTTCTTCTTCTTCTTCTTCTTCTTCCTCTTCCCCTTCTTCCTCTTTTCCTCCTTCTTCCTCTTCTTCTTCCCCCCTCCCCCTCCTCCCCCCTCCTCCTCCTCTTTCTTCTCCTTCTCCTTCTCCTTCTCCTTCTCCTTCTCCTTCTCCTTCTCCTTCTCCTTCTTCTTCTCTGCAAACCCCCTTCCCTTCTAGCACTGATGATGTTCCCTAGTTGGGTCATGAAACACGTGCAAACGATCAAAGAATCGCACTCGGCACAAGTACTACCTACCCATGCCTTCTCTGGCGAAGCTCACCAGATGTTTCCTTCCTTCTTCCCCTTTCTCCCCTTCTCAGACTCACTTGCAAAAACTGATGAACTCTGAAGAGGAAACTTGCCGGAATCTGGCTTTCAACCTCGCTCTACGCTCCGTTCAGAATAATCCCAGGTACCGGGATGGAAATCACCTCCCCCACCCCAGAGAAGACCCCTAACCCTACTTCTGACCGTCCTGATTTAGCAGAGGTTACCTTTGCTTCGTACTATCCTCAGTACTTTTTTTTGGTGTGTGTGTGTGTCTCTTCTTTTTCTCTCCTTTCCTTTTTTCAAACCTGCAGCATCGCGGCTGATTTCCTGCCCACCTTCATGTACTGTCTCGGCAGCTGCGACTTCGAAGTCGTCCAGACCGCCCTGAGAAACCTGCCTGAATACACCCTCCTCTGCCAAGGTGAGGCCCGACACTCGTCTAACCTGGCACCCAAGTCCCAGCCATGTACCTACAATGCCCCATAATCCCTCCCCATCATCTATCTGGGTAATGGGAATTGTTATCTAGAATTTTGGAAGACTTGAAGTGTGTGTGTGTGTGTGTGGGGAATGCTGAAATATAGCATTGGGATAAACCATGCATCAGTTTTAATAAAGGCAGGTCTGTCATAACATGGAAGGGTTGTGATCCCTAACCTTTCCTTTCCCCTCCACCGCCTCCCTCCCCCTCGCAGAACACGCGGCAGCCCTGTTGCAGAGGGCTTTCCTGGTGGGCATGTACGGACAGATGGACACCAGCACCCAGATCTCGGAAGCCTTGAAGATTTTGCACATGGAAGCCATGATGTGAAGGGTGGCAGCAGATCTGAAGACGGACCTTGTCCAAGGTAGCTGGGCCAGCAACTCTTGAGAGGAAAAGAGAATTCTGTGGAGGAGACCAAAATCCACCTGCTGGAACGTTTCCGATAGAAGAAGAGACTTGGAGGATCCTAGGATTTATTCCATTCTGGATCCTGGTTTGATTGAGAAGGAAAATGTTTCCCCATCCTCATCTGTGGTCATTAGCAAAGCAGGAGGGATCATTTTATTTTGAGGATACAGAGCTTTAAAAAAAAAAATTAGGGCGCTTCGTTAAACTCTTCCGGGGGGGATCAAATCCCATCCCGTAGAACAGGGGTATCAAACCTTAGCAGCTTTTAAAGACTTTTGGGCTTCAACTCCCAGAATTCAGGGAATTGGAAGTCCAAAAGTCTTAACGTTGCCAAGGTTGGACACTTCGGCAGTAGAATGTCAAAACCACCTCCTGAGAAACAATCCGGCTGTTTTTCTTACCCTTTTTAAATTAAAACATTGTGTTTCATGTTCTTTCCCTTCGTTTTGGATTTCCGTTGTTTTTTGGTTTTGCTCCCATCACAGCCAAATAATACAGATATTCCTCAACTTACAACAACCACAAATTCCGAGAATTTCTGTTCGTTAAGTGAGACATTTGCTAAGTGAGTTGCGCCCCGTTTTACGTGCTGTTAAACGAATCACAGCAGTCGATAAAAGTCAGTAACCCGGCTGTTACGTGAATCGAGCTTTCCCCCCCCATCAACTTCGCATGTCAGAAGGTCTCAAAAGAGGATCGGCGTGACTTTGGGGGACACGGCAACGGTCGCAAGTATGAGTCGGTGAGTTTTGATCACGCGGCCATGGGGACGCCGCAAAGGTCATAAACTGAGAAACGGTCCTAAGTCACTTTCTTCAGGCCAACTTTGACGAACCGTTGTTAAGTCGAGGACTGTATAAAAAGCAAATTGGGAAGAATGATTCGTAACCATTCGTCGTGCCAAAAGTAAAACCTGCGCGCTCCAAAGAGACGGAATTAGCCAACTGTCGCCATAAGCACCCATATTTAGGGGCACTCTGCCTTAGAAGAGAATCACAGAGTTGGAAGGGATCTTGGGAGGTCTTCTAGTCCAACCCCCTGCTTAGGCAGGAAACCCTAGACGAGTGTTTCTCAACCTTTGGTAGCTTGAAGATGGGTGGACTTCAACTCCTAGAAACCCCCAGCCAGCAGCGCTGGCTGGGGGATTCTGGGAGTTGAGGTCCACCCATCTTCAAGCTTCCAAGGTTGAGAAACACTGCCTTAGACAGCTATTTCGGAACAAATGGTTATCCAATCTCTTCCACCGGACAAGCAAACTGCCTGCCCTGGAAGCATCTTGGGGAAGGCCAGGTGAAGATCCCAGGAGGATCTGCTCTGCCTTCCCAGCCTCCCTCTCTCTCTCTCTCTCTCCATCTCCACCTCGGCCGCAGCTTCAAATCCCCTTCAAGCCACCAGCCTTCTCAACTCGGAAATTGCTTCCGCCTCCGGAGAGAGAGAGAGAGAGAAAAAAAAAAAACCCGAACCGTTTATATTCGGCCGCATCAGGTTTCGGCCCGTGGCTTTAGTGGGCACAGAGGGCCTGAAATGAAATCCGAGGCTAATCACGGAGTGGTTTCCCCGGGCAGCTTAAGGATGATGAATTTGGCTTACCAGCCACCAAGTGGCTTTTAAGCACTGACTCGGGCCAGCCACCGACCAGATTTGTGAGAGCTGCGGCTGTCTCAGTGCCTGGCTTGGTTTGCTTTCCGAGAAATTGGAGGGGGGGGGGGAGAAAAAATAAGCTGGAATTCAGCTGCTTCGTTTCTCTCTCTCCTCCCCACCCCGTTTGAAGAATTCCTGAGGAAAACGGTTCCGAGTTGGAAGCATCAGTGAAGAATTCCAAATATGGTAAAAAAAAAAAATTATTCAGGGCTTCTTAATTGATTCCAATTGCAGAGTACAATACAGTACAATAGAAAAGAATATAGAATAGAACAGAACAGAATTATTCGAGAATAGAATAGAATGGAAAAGAATATAGAATAGCACAGTATAGAATAGAATAAAGAAAGGAGAAGAATAGAATAGAATAGAATAGAATAGAGAAAAGAAGAATAGAGAGAATAGAATAGAAGAAAGGAAGAATAGAATAGAAAGGAGAATAGAATAGAATAGAGAAAGAAGAATAGAATAGAATAAAGAAAGGAGAAGAATAGAATAGAGAAAATAGAATAGAGAAAGGAGAATAGAATAGAGAGAAGAATAGAATAGAGAAAATAGAATAGAATAGAGAAAGCAGAATAGAATAGAGAAAAGAATAGAATAGAGAAAATAGAATAGAATAGAGAAAGGAGAATAGAGAAAGAATAGAATAAAGAAAGGAGAAGAATATAATAGAATAGAGAAAGGAGAAGAATAGAATAGAGAGAATAGAACAGAAAGGAGAAGAATAGAGAAATAGAATAGAATAAAGGAGAAGAATAGAATAGAGAAAGGAGAAGAATAGAGAATAGAATAAAGAATAGAATAGAGAAAATAGAATAGAGAAAGGAGAAGAATAGAATAGAGAAAGGAGAAGAATAGAATAGAGAAAGGAATAGAATAGAATAGAAATTAAAGTAGAATAGAATTAGGGTAGAGCAGAGTAGAAAAGAAAAAACAATAGGAATAGGAACAGAATTCAGAATGGAATAGAATATTTTTATTATTTAGAATAATATTGTTGTATTCTTTATTATTTATAATATTTTTGATTCTTTAGAAGATTCAGAGTGTAGAATTTCAAGTAAGGTAACAACGCTTTTCAAGACTTCCCCAGGCGTAATTTATTCCCATTGCAGAACTTGTCTTCCAGGATTTGAGTTGCATCTGTGATGGGGGGTTTTTTGGGGGTGGGGGTGTTGTGGGCCCCCACAGCTCACACACATTTGCATCTGCGAAGCCCTGCACGAAAGCAGTCTCTCTCTCTCTCTGCATTAGATGGCTTCCTTGCAGGGTTTTATTAGCACATTTATTTTGCAAATTTATTGATTTATTTGCTGAAGCGAAACAGGGCACCCAGTGAATCCGGAGGGGCTCATAAATGCAGCCTCACCCACTCATACCGTTGGCGACACAACACAAAAAACAGCCAGAGCTTCGATTATCTATTCTTGGGACTGCCATCTTGACTTTTTTGACCATCCTGGGCAGATCCTTCGGCCTCCAAGCTGAGAGAGGGACCCTAGGGATGCCCGAAAAGGTACCAAGTAGGCAACTTAATGCAAAAAAACCCGTCAATAATTTAAAAACAGGAGTTGGCAACCCGTGACTTTTGGGGATGCTTGGACCCCATGAGTTTCTCCCGGTGCAATGATATCAAAAGAATATGGGAATTGTAGTCCAAAACATGGAGAAGGTATCAGAAGAAGAATAGGATAGGATGACGGCATGTGTGTGTGTGTGTCTCTCCTTTTCGGAGACTCGGGAGCTTCCGGTATTTATTTATTAATGAAATATTAGCGCCTTATTTGAAAATTTGCAGGGGTTCCCTGCTGTGTCAAAAAAAGGGAGCGCCAGTTTGCTGGAAAGGAGGAGGCTGCCTGCCGCCCCTCTGCTTAACTCTGTGTTCTGCCTACTTTCCTGCTGAATTTGCATCCGAGTGCTTCATTTATTCGGGCAGAATTCGGAGCAGGAAGTGGGGCTCCAGATAACTCTCCCAAGCGCAAAAATCCCAAGCACATGATCATCTGAGGCTTAATGTGGCTGCTTTTACCCTTGCTCTCTGTCCCCTCCTGCCAAAGCCCCTTGCCCACCCACCCCCACCCCCTGGGACCGCCCGGTGCTTGGTTTGGCTCCTCAGCAATTTCCAATAAAACTCCCAAAGAGCAAAACGGCCATCACCACCGCAATCTGCAATCTCTTTTTATTAGTGTAAAAATAAAAAGGAGCCATTTTATTGCTATTACAGCCTGTTTGCCCTTATTTGCATAATTGTTAAATGCTAATAAGACAATTAGCAATTATGGCTTAATAATTATGCTGGTGTAATAACTGTCCTATTGTATCATCATGAAATTCTTAATTGTTGCTAGGCATTTTTCTTTTTTCCTTGCAGGAGAAAGAGAGAAGGAAGGACGGAAGAGGAGGAGGAAGAGAAAAAAGGGGTGAGAAGGAGGGGGGGAAAAAACCAAGGGCCTAAAGAAAGAGAGAATTGAGGTTTTTGCCAACAAATTTAGTGCAAAGAGGCAGGGAGCTTACACACCATTTGAACTCGTGTGCAAGTTGAAGAAAAGGTTTTGCTCCGTGAGAATCAGCTAAATAATACACGTAACTCCTCAACTTACAGCCACAATTGAGCTCAACATCTCCGTGGCTAAGCGAGACCGTTGTTAAGTGAGCTTTGCCCCATTTTATGACACTTTCTTGCCACAGTCGCTAAGTGAATCGCCACAGATGTGAAGTTAGCGACACAGTTGTTAGGTGAATCTGGCTTCCCCAGTGACTTCGCTCATCAGAAAGTCGCCAAAGAAAATCACATGACCTCGGGACATTGATGCGGCCCGTCGTAAATATGAGTCGGTGGCCAAGCATCCAAATTTGGATCATATTATGACCATGGGGATCCTGCAACAGTCGTTAAGTGTGAAAGAAGTCACGAGTCACTTTTTGTCAGTGCTGTTCTAACTTGGATCACTGAACAAACAGTTGTAAGTCAAGGACTGCCTTATTGAAACATGTACATAGGAGGTGAAAGCAGCTACAGTTCGTGAGCGCAAGAAGCCTGTAGCCAAAAGGAGGGAAAACAGAGAAAAAAGGAAAGAAAAAAAAATCTCCATTCTTAACGAAAAAAAACCCCCACAAAATCGAAGGAGCCAAAAACACTCCATCACTGGAGATTTTTAAGAAGAAACAAGACAGCCACTTCTCTGAAATAGTATAGGTTCTCTGCTTGAGCTGGGGGCTGGACTAGAAGACCTCTAAGGTCCCTTCCAACTCTATTCTATTCTAATATTCTAACTCAGCCTTCTCGGTTAAGAATTAAAGCCCAGAAATTAGGAATTGTGGTCTGGACCCTCTTTTTTTTTCTTTTTCTTTCTTTTCTTTTCTTTTAAAGGATTGTAGCTGGAAACCTCACCTAACTTTTCACCAGGGAGTTGTGCTGAACGTAACCTCCTTGTAAAGGAGATTGATTTGGAGAAATCAAGACCAGATGCCCAGTTAAAAAGTTTTGGAATTTTGGAGCAAAGGGAAGAGGCTCCATTTCCAAGCAGGAGTTCTGCTTATTTTTAAAAAGGCTTCGTTCCCTTTTCTAAAAAAGGGAACGAAGGAAAAAATATTTTTTCGAACAAAACGAAAAAACATATTTTAAAAAATTTAAAGTTAAAATTTGGACCTCGACCTGCCCCAAAGAGGTTCCTCTTTATCAAAGAAGACAAATTGAACTAAAGTTTGGTCCATTTTGGGGACCAAATCCTCAGGAAGGATCCAAGGAGAATCTCCTTCAAAATTGCGAGGCCAGGCAGGATGACATTTTCTCCAAAATAAACCTTTTCCTCTCGCAAAGCCTTGATCTCGTCTTTGGCAAAAGCCGCCGGCTGCCAGTCGGCTCTTTGGCCTCATCATATTAATTTAGCTCTCGCATCAGAGCAGAAGAGGTTAATGGGTTCATATTTGAGGGTGATCTGAAGCCGAGCAGCCACTAAATAACGATTCTGGTTTATTACTGGCCCACAATTACACACACACACACAGGGTTTTAATTGCCATTTCCTTGATCATGATTTGCAAAGCAAATTTCAGAGAGAGGGGCGATCTCGAAGAAGGGAGGCGAAGCCCGTTTTTTTACAAGAATTGCTGGGAGGAATTGATTTTTTTTTTAAACATTAACAGAGTTGGAAGGGACCTTGTAGGTCATCTAGTCCAACCCCCCACGGGCTGTAAAAGCACCGTGAAGCGGTATATAAGTCTAAGTGCTATTGCTATTCTGCCCGTCCTGTCTGGTTACAAGCTTCAGGAAGTGAGGTGTCTAGTCTAAGGAAGAGAAGGATTAGGGGTGACATGCTAGCAGCCTTCCAATATGCTTTGCCTATTTTCTAATGTCTGTGGCAGGTACAAACAACAGGTGGACTCCAATGGCTCTGTTGTGATGGTCATCTTGACTTTTCTGCTCAGCCCTGGATTCTCCCATAGCTCGAATTGGCTCTTAACCTTTTGGCTAAGGGAGACTTCCTTTCAAAAGATCTTCACAGCTTTGCACATTAACAGATTAACGGAGTTGGAAGGGATCTTATAGGTTATCTAGTCCAACCCCCCGCTCAAGCAGGAGATCCTACACCATTTCTGGCAAATGGCAGCCCAATCTCTTCTTGAAAGTCTCAAGTGATGAAGCTCCCACAACTTCCGAAGGCAACTTTTGTTCCATGGGTTGATTGTTCTCACGGTCAGGAAATTTCGCCTTATTTCCAGGCTGAATCTCTCTTTGTTCAGCTTCCATCCATTGTTCCTTGTCTGGCCTTCGGGTCCCTTGGAAAATACCTTGACCCCCTTCCTCCTCTCTGCAGCAGCCCCTCAAATATTGGAAGATGCTATCCTGTCTCCCCTGGTCCTTCTCTTCACTAGACTAGCCAAGCTCAGTTCCTGCAACTATTCTATGTTATGTTTTGGCCTCCAGTCCCCTCATCATCCTCGTTGCTCTTCTCTGCACTTTTTCTAGAGTCTCAATGTCTTTTTTATAGTGTGGTGAGCAAAACTGGATGCAAGATGCTAGGTGTGGTCTTACTAAGGCTTTATAGAGGGGTATTAGTACCTCAATTGATCTTGATTGAATCCCTCTGTTCATGCAACTTTAGGATTTTCAGGTGGGCTTCAGAGTAGTACCTTCCAGGTAGTCTTTGATTTACAACTGTTCATTTACTGACTGTTTGAAGTTACAACGGCACGGAAAAAAAAGAGACTTAATGACTGGTCCTCGCACTTATGACCATCACAGGATTCCCCACGATCATGTGATCAAAATTTAGCCCCTGACGTGTTCACAACAGTTTTAGTGTCCTGGGAACATGTGATCTCCACTTGTGACCTTCCCAGCTGGCTTCCGACAAGCAAAGTCCATAGAGGAAGCTGGATTTGCTTAACGACACTGCGATCCACTTAACGACTGCCGTGATTTGCTTACAAAGCTTGGCAAAAAAAAAAAAAGGTTGTAAGATTGGACACGAACTACGTCACAACTGTCTTGCTTAGCAACGGAAATTCTGGCCTCGTAGGTCAAGGGGTCCCTGTATCTCTCTCCCGAAACACCCCAGAATCCTCCTTTTCAGAATATGGAAGAACGGAATTATTTTCAGTGTTTTATCAGATATTATGAGACGTTTTACACAACGCGATGTGAAATGCAACCACCGCATTGCCAGCCTTGCAAAACAGAACACAACTATTCCAGAGCTGATGTCCTCCTTTTATTCGCATTGAATGTGCCTGGAGAATATTTGCGCATATTTTTAAGGCATAGGGGACGTGGTGGCTCAGTGGCTAAGACACTGAGCTTGTCGATCAAAAGGTCGGCAGTTCAGCGGTTCGAATCCCTAGTGCCGTGTAACGGGGTGAGCTCCCGTGACTTGTCCCAGCTTCTGCCAACCTAGCAGTTCGAAAGCACGTAAAAAATGCAAGTAGAAAAACAGGGACCACCTTTGGTGGGAAGGGAACA
This sequence comes from Pantherophis guttatus, assembly GCF_059756535.1. Lineage (NCBI taxonomy): Eukaryota > Metazoa > Chordata > Lepidosauria > Squamata > Colubridae > Pantherophis > Pantherophis guttatus. The sequence continues at coordinate 21,109,454 of NC_142076.1, forward strand.
GCGTTCCGTGCGCCTTCAGCATTGAGTCATGCCGGCCACATGACCACGGAGACGTCTTCGGACAGCGCTGGCTCTTCGGCTTTGAAACGGAGATGAGCACCGCCCCCTAGAGTCTGGAACGACTAGCACATACGTGCAAGGGGAACCTTTACCTTTACCTATAAGGCTGAGATGAAGACGAGAAGGGACAACAGCAAACAGCAGTAGAGTCAACGCCGGGAAGGAGGAAGACTCCCACGAATGCATAGATGCCTTGAACCCAGGGCCAAGCACTAGGCTGGAGCAGGCCTTTTAAAGCAACCCAAAACTTACAAAGTTTTATTAGTTAAGGCCAGTCCTGAGCTAAAACCTCTGGTGAGCTTTCCTCTCAGGTCTTCTGCCCAGCTCTCTGGATTTCTTGAGGTTTTATCTAAACGCCGGCAGATGTGACCGTGGCTTCCTTCCCTTGGCCAGAAGGAGAAAGTCTTGGGCGTCCATCTCTTTTCCGTCAGCCGCCGACATCCTATTTATTATCCCTGGTGTAGAGCAACATATGGTAAATCCTTATTACAAGAGATTCCTATAAACGGCGTGGAGGATTAATAATGCATTTATAACACAACTTTGCTTTGGTATGAAGTGATCTATAAACACATAATAAATGTTTTATCGTGTTTTTGCAGCCTGTTATAAATGATGAATGGGCCAGCTCTGGATGGCCCATCAAATATTCATGCCGCATTGTTTGCGCCGGGACTGTTTGGGAATCCATTAATAATCCAATGAATGGGGCTGCTTTACAAAAAAAGGAAGGAAGGAAGGGAAAAAAGGAAAGGAAGGAAAAGAAGGAAAAATAGAGGAAGGTAGAGAAAGAAGAACAGAGAAAGAAATGTATGCAAGGAAGGAATAGAAAGGAAGGAAAGGGAGGAAAAGAAGGAAGGAAGGAAAAGAAATGAAGGGAAGAGAGGAAGGAAAGGAAGGAAGTTTGGGATGGGGCCCAACAGCCATTAAATGCCTTTCCTAAACCTGACCATAAAGTAAATAGGCTGCCCGGTGTCCAGTAATTAGAAGGAAGAGAACACGGTGAATTATTTGTAAGGCTGGTTATATATTAATGCATATTATCCATAGCATGCCCATAGAACAATCATGAATATATTATATGGCATGTATTATTAATCCTTTCCACCCAATTTATAGTCAGCCGCGTTTCAGAAGGGAGAGGGGACAGGCCCCTCGTGTCATGTCGCCTGCCACAGCCCAGGCAGGAGCCGAGGTTGGGCTTCAACCATCTATTTCTGGGCTTTTTCTGACATTTTGTCTGAATTGCAAAAAATCGAGTTTTTTTCCCCTTCGTTGTGTGGCTCTTGGCTCCTTGGCTGGGAGCAGAGAAATGGACCTAAGAGAGAAACGAGGAGAGGAGCCCCTTTTTGTTATTCTCCATCAATTATTTTTTATTTATTAAATTTATACGGCGCCTGTCAAGAGACTCCGGCTGGCTGATTTATATATTGGGCATATCTATCTATCTCCCTCTTTCTTTCTCCCTCTCTTCCTTTCTCTCTCTTCCTTTCTCTCCCTTTCTCTCCTTCTTTCCCTTTCTCCCTCTCTCTCCCCCCTCTCCTCTTTCTCTCCCCCATTCCCTCCCTTTCTCTCTCTTTCTCCCCCTCTCCTTCCTTCTCTCCCTCTCTCCTCTTTCTCTCCCCCACCCCCTCCCTCCCTCTCCCTCCCTCCCTTTCCCTCTCTTCCTTTCCCTCCCTCCCTTTCTCTATCTCCCTCTCCCTTTCTTTCCTTTCCCTTTCTCACTCTCTCCATACCTTCCTCCTTCTCTCTCTCTCTCTCTCCCTCTCTCTCCTTCTGTTTCTCCCCTCCCACTCCCTCCCTCCCTCCCCATAGTAAGACATGGACTGTGCCAGCAATATATCCTACATAAAAAACAGCTGATTGCAAAGATCAGTATCCAGGCAGGCGAAGGGAACTAACATGTCTAGAAGCCCCCCCTTTTTTTTTTTGCCATGAAATTCATGGCAATCCATGAATCCTCTCAATGGAAAAAAGGGAAATTTTGCATTCCCAGAGAATAAGCACAGATAGTTCTCAACTTAACGACCATTAATTCAGTGATTGTTTGATGTTACAATGGCATTGAAAAAAGAGCCACTTGAGAACGGTCCTCACACTTATGACCATCGAATGCAAGGAACCACCAGTTTATGGTCATTCATTTTCAGCTTGAGCCAATGAACTTTCTGCTAAAACTTTTCACCCCAAAGTTCTTGATGGGAGGCATTTACAGCGGAGGCCTGTTCACACCAGATCACTCATTGTGCAATCACGGCTTCCTTGTGCGATTGAGACACAACAACTGACATGACCTTCTAGGACAGGGGTCTCCAATCTTGGCAACTTTAAGCCTGGCGGACTTCAACTCCCAGAATTCCCCAGCCAGCTTTGCAGGAATTCTGGGAGTTTGCAGCTTTGCAGGAATTCTGGGAGTTTGCAGCTTTGCAGGAATTCTGGGAGTTGAAGTCTGCCAGGCTTAAAAGTTGCCAAGATTGGAGACCCCTGCTTTAGGAAACATTTTCCGAGTGCTTCGCACGTGTGTCTATATTAGCCAGTTCCGTCTAGCAGTTCGGGTTAGGCTAGAAACCAGGAGGCCGTGAGTTCTAATCCTGCCCTAGACATGAAAGCTGGCTGGGTGACTTTGGGCCAATTAATTTGCAGATGGTGAATTCTTAATCCCGCCTTAGACATGAAAGACAGCTGCCTGACTTTGGGCCAGCCTCTCTCGCTCATCCCAAGCCACTTCACAGGGTTGTTGTGGAGAAAAGAAGAGGAGGCAGGAAGGGTATTAGATACCTTCGTTTCTTTGCCTAGTTTAGAAAAACAATAAAAGCAGGATGTGAAATAAATAACCCATTCCACCAAGGGCTAGCTACCCCCAAGTAACTAAGAGAAGACCAACTGTGACTAAATAAATAACTCTGCCCTGAGTCTTTGGAGAGGGGCGGCATACAAATTGAATGAATAAATAAATAAATATTTGCATGAACTTTCCCAAATCTTTCTTTCCAGAAATTCCCTGTTCCTCCTCTGAAGTCCTGTGTCCACTTGGGCCTCAGCTGCAGGAGAATTGGGGTGCATTTGGATCCAAAAGCCAAATTAACTCCCCCTCCTCCTCTTCACAATCCCCTTTCCCTTCTAGCACAGATAATGTTACCTAGTTGGGTCATGAAATGTTTGGAAGAAAACTACCAAACAGAGAGAGAGCATCAAAGACCCCACAATCATCATCTTCTTCTTCTTCTTCTTCTTCTTCTTCTTCTTCTTCTTCTTCTTCTTCTTCTTCTTCTTCTTCTTCTTCTTCTTCTTCTTCTTCTTCTTCTTCTTCTTCTTCTTCTTCTTCTCCTCCTCCTCCTCCTCCTCCTTCCTCTTCCTCTTCCTCTCCTTCTCCTCCTCCTTCCTCTTCCTCTCCTTCTTCTCCTCCTCCTCCTCCTCCTCCTCCTTCCTCTCCTCCTTCTTCTCCTCCTCCTTCCTCTTCCTCTCCTTCTTCTCCTTCTTCTCCTCCTCCTCCTCCTTCCTCTTCCTCTTCCTCTCCTTCTCCTTCTCTTCCTCCTTCCTCTTCCTCTCCTTCTTCTCCTTCTTCTCCTCCTCCTCCTCCTTCCTCTCCTTCTCCTTCTCCTTCTTCTTCTCCTCCTCCTCCTCCTTCCTCTTCCTCTTCCTCTCCCTCTCCTCCTCCTCCTCCTCCTCCTCCTCCTCCCCCAAAAGGGCCTGGGTCAGAGCAGGACTTCATGCAGAATCCCAACGGCGGGTTTTTAAATGCATCTTTTTAACTGGGAAGTGACCAGCAGCACCAGCAGCTCCCCACTAGGCTGGAGTCGCTCCGGGATCCTTTTTGCGAAGTGTTCCGTTCGGGGAGGGGAGGGGGGCTCGCCAAGTCGCTTTGGGGCTCCCTTTGCGGACGGGGGGGGGACTCCCCAATCTGCCTCTTGGCCTCTTTTGGCCCCCGGACCTTGCAAAGCCATTTTTACAGCTGCGCTCCAGCAAACTGGGCCAAACTGGTCTGACCCGCCCTTCCCCCACCCCCGGGTTCCCCCTCCAGCTTCAGAATCCGGGGCTCGTTTGGATGCCCTCCAGGAGACCCAGGCCGGGTCCGGCTCGTGCAAAGGCGGCTCGCCTGCCTGCTGCGCCCTTCCCCGCGTCGGAAGGCGGAGCCGGCGCTTCTCGGCCGGGCCCGGTCGGTCGCTCCCGCCCCGCCGCGGCCATTGGCGGCTCTCCCTTCCCGGCTCGGCCGGCCCGCAGATCCGGAGCCTGCGGGGCTCCGCTTGGACAGCAGCGCCGGGCTGGGCGTTTGGAGAGCTCCGCACCGCTCCGGCCGCCCGTTGAACGCCGCTGGCTTCGGTGCTCCTGCTCGGGACTGCGGGGGATCCTCCTGCCCAGGGAGATGCGCGCTGGCCGGCTGGATGGCGGCCGGGGCTGGGCCGGGGGAGCCTCCCAGCTGTGCGGCGGCCCCTCCGGCCGGGAGGCGAGGCGAGGCGGGGGCGGCGACTTGCAGGAGGCGTGAAGATCCCGGCGGAAAGTAAAGTTCGCGCTGCCCGCGGAGAAAAAGTTCTTGTTCTTCTTGTTCTTTTTTTTTTTTTCCTTTCCCCTTTTTCCTTTCTTTTTTTGGAAAGAGGGAGAGAGAGACCCGGGGAAAGGGCCGCAGCCCCCTCCTCTCTTTCCCAACTCTGCCTTTTCCTCTCCAGAAAGAACAGCCCGGCGCCTCTCGCTGCCGTGTTCCCCACTCCTCCTTCCTGCTTTTCTCCCCTTCCCTTTTTCCTGCTCTACCCTCCCCACTCCTCCTTCCTGCTTTTCTTTTCATCCCTCTTTCCTGCTCGACCCTCCCCACTCCTCCTTCCTGAATTTCTTTCCATCCCTCTTTCCTGCTTGACCCTCCCCATTTCTTCTTCCTGAATTTCTTTCCATCCCTCTTTCCTGGTCGACCCTCCCCACTCCTCCTTCCTGCTTTTCTTTCCATCCCTCTTTCCTGCTCGACCCTCCCCACTCCTCCTTCCTGCTTTTCTTTCCATCCCTCTTTCCTGCTCGACCCTCCCCATTTCTCCTTCCTGCTTTTTTCCCCATCCCTCTTTCCTGCTCGACCCTCCCCATTTCTCCTTCCTGCTTTTTCCCCCATCCCTCTTTCCTGATCGATTTCACACCCCCCCTTCCCCCGCTCTCCAACACCCCCGCCCTCCCCCCCCCTCCGCAATTCAGGATGTCGCCCACCCAAGCCCTGCAACTCTGGTGCAAACAACAGTGCGAAGGCTACAAGGACGTCTCCGTCACCAACATGACCACTTCGTTCCGGGACGGGCTGGCCTTTTGCGCCATTCTGCACCGCCACAGGCCGGACCTCATGTGAGTGACGCCGGGGTGGTGGTGGTCCCCTCCCTGGGTGGGGTGGGGGAAGCATGGAAGGAAGGGAGGAGGAGGACCGCTCGTTTTTCCCACGCGGAAGTTAAGGGGAGCTTCCAGCTCCCGAGGCAGTCTACCCCTAGAACCTCAAAAGCTGCAGATCCTTGGTCCGTCGTGCTCTGTCTTGGCAGGACCGATGCCCAGGCTGTAGGGCATCTCCCAGAGGGTACAACCACCGCCCCATCCCACGCCCTTCGGATTTAAGTGTGTGTATGTGGGGGGAGCTCCCAGTTTGGGATAAACCTTTGCAGAAAAGGGTGTGTATGTGTGTGTTTGTTTAGGTGTGGTTTGATGCCCCAAAGCTGCACCAAAGAACCGTCTTGGGGGTGGAGGGTGTACTTAGGAAGGAGTTTGCATGGGATGTATGCATTTCTTCCATTTTATTTGGATCTCGCCTTTATTATTTTTGAAAAGGATGCATTGAAAAGATTTGCCCTGACATTTTCCTCAAAGGGTGGTGGCATTTCTATGTGTGGCTTCAATGTTTGCGTTGGCTTTATTTTGCTTTCTGAAATGGCCAAGGATGAAAGGAGTTGCTCCAATATTACAGGACGTACCAAAAGCCAGGTCCCATAAACAGTTTATTACAGCATATAAATTCCATTAAATGTTCAAATGGATTTCTCTTTTCTGATATATATATATATATATATATATAAGCTTCCTTACGCATGTGATCCCTGACCTTTGAACATTGCTATGTGCAGCAGCAGCATTTTCTCTGGGGAAAACATAATTAATTAATTAATTAATAAAGCAGACTGGGATTGGCTTATCGGACCTGGCCTGTAGTGAACTCCATATATGTGTGAATTTTATACATATATAAAATAAGATTGTATTAGATGGGTGGAGGGATGGAGGGATGGAGGGATGGAGGGATAGATAGATAGATAGATAGATAGATAGATGATAGATAGATAGATAGATAGATAGATAGATAGATAGATAGATAATTAACTAATTAATAAAGCAGACTGGGATTGGCCTATCGGACTTGACCTGTAGTGAACTCCATATATGTGTGAATTTTATACATATATAAAATAAGATTGTATTAGATAGATAGATGGATAGATGGATGGATGGATGGATGGATGGATGGATAGATGGATAGACTGACAGACAGACAGACAGACAGAGATATAGATGAGAGAGAGAGAGAGATGAGAGAAAGAGAAAGAGAGATGAGGGAAAGAGAGATGAGGGAGAGATGAGAGAGAGAGAGACAGACAGACAGACATATAGATGATAGAGAGAGAGAGAGGAGAGAGAGGGGGGGGATTCTGAACTGTTCTGACACCACTCTTGTAAAACAGACCAATCAGATTATTACTTGATCCAAATATCCCCTTTGAATCCAGGGTGAACTTGGAGTTTTCCCAGTTAGAACCAAGTCCAGTATAATAACACCCATTATATGGAATAGTATTTTTTTCCCCGTAAATAATAATTTTTTAAAAATAAGTTTAAGGGCTAGCAAGTATTTGTCATTTCTTTACACATTCTACGTGTGTCCCCTTCGCAGTAAGAACCAGACAGAAAAGTCATTTATTTCCCAATTTTCCCCACCAAATTTCACCCGTCTGACGTCATTCTCGGTGCAACCACAGAATCAAGAGTTTGTGAGCAACAGGGAAACTCTCTGTGGCTGGACACATATTTGTCATTTCCTTCCATGTGACTGACCCCAGTGAAGAAAGGACCATCCCCCATGGAATGCTAAGACCGCTGGGAACAAAGCAATCATTCTTATCTCTGGTTTGTATCTCCTTAAGAGAGCCATAGACTGACTGACTTTCTTTCTTTCTTTCTTTCTTTCTTTCTTTCTTTCTTTCTTTCTTTCTTTCTTTCTTTCTTTCTTTCTTCCTTCCTTCCTTCCTTCCTTCCTTTCCTTTCCTTTCCTTTCCTTTCCTTCCTTTCTCTTTCTCTCTTTCTTTCTTTCTCTCTTTCTCTCTCTTTTTTCTTTCCTTCCTTCCGTTCCTTCCTTCTTTTCTCTCTCTCTTTCTTTTTCTTTCTTTCTCTTTTTCTGTTTTTCTTTCTTTCCTTCCTTCCTTCCTTTCTTCCTTTCTTTCTTTCCTTCCTTCCTTCCTTCCTTCCTTCCTTCCTTCCTTCCTTTTTCTCTCTCTCTTTTTCTTTCTTTCTCTTTCTTTTTCATACAAAAAAGGAGTAAGAAAAAAAGAGAGAGAGTTAAAAGAAACAACAGACCTAACACACAAAAACACACATTAACTATGGGGAAAGAACATAATATTTATCCCAATGGGGAAATCATTAAACTCGGACGCCATAAAATAACATTTAATCACAGTTGATATGGTTGAACGCGTCTTATCTAGAACAACCTTTGACAGATAGAAAGTCAACTGCCAACTTCTGGTTCTGGCTTGGGCAGGGCCTGAATCAATTAAAATTAAATTAAATCCCCAGCAGAATTCTGACAGAGTGTTTTCCCTTGATGTGCTAAGTTTCTGCATGCAGGGATGGATTAGAGTCACCTGGTGGGAAGATAGGCAGCAAAGAAATTTAATATATACATAAATAAAATGTATCTCCCATGAAGCTTCTGGGAGGTTAGAAAATTGGCAGAAAACTAAACCAGGACAACTTTCAAAATGCAATTCGTAATATTTGGGTTGAGGTATGATCTGGAGAAAGTCCATTGCCCTGTTGATCAAATGTGGCACCTTCTAAATAATTTTGGGTTCAGTTATGGTGAATTTTTCTAGCTCGTCTTCAGCCCAAATAAAAGCAAAGTAACTTCCAGAGATGGGAAGGTGGAGAGGAGAAAAGGGAGAAAATTAGAGGAAAGCATGGCAGCCAACATTTCTTTTAAAAAAAGGTTTTGACTTGTTTTATAACTTTAAAATTATAAGATGCCCAGAGTCACTTGGTGGCTTGCTACAGAAATTGAATAAATAAATAAAAATGAATTTTCACATCTTCGAGGTTATTTTGTGGTTGTTCCAAGGAGATCCAAAAATTCAACATGGCTGCTACGACGGTCTGATCCAAGCCCCGCCCACTTTTTATGGGCATCGCAGGCGCCATCTTGATGTTTTTGACTTCTCGGCCATGCCTTGGGAGGCCACCCGGTCCTTAACGCTTCAGACCATCACTGCCTGTCTCAGCTCAATGAAAAATACCCGGAAAGCCCCTCGTTCTTGTTTGTCTTGAAATAAAAACATTAATTTCAGAACAGATGTTTGCAATGACACTTGGAATGGCGGGTTTAAAACAAACAAGGGTTTGTCGGGGATGGGAACGCTCTGCGTCTCCCAGCTGATGTTTAGACGTCTTCCGCTAACAGGCCTGACAACTGTTGGCTGTTTACATTTAGATGTGACAACGTTTGTGAGCGAAGCAGGCGAGGCAGAGGGTGGGGGAGGCAGGAATGGAGATGATCAGTGGGGTGGGCTTCCTCCTCTCCTTAAGATCTCATCGCTGTCATGTCTGGGGCGAGTGAGACCGGAGGGAGCCCACTCCCCTCGTGTCTTCCCAAGAGTTTTGTGGGTCAAACCGGAGCAATATTTTCAGCAACCGGTTCAGGTCTCAACACGATGGATCTGCCCCAGAGGTGGGTTTCAGCAGGTTCTGACCAGTTCTGGAGAACCGGTAGCAGAAATGTTGAGTAGTTCGGAGAACCAGTAGTAAAAATTCTGACTGGCCCCGCCCCCATCTATTCTCTGCCTCCCGAGTCCCAGCTGATGGGGAGGAAATGGGGATTTTGCAGTAACCTTCCCCTGCCATGCCCACCAAACCACACCCACAGAACCGGTAGTAAAAAATTTTGAAACCCACAACTGGTCTGCCCGATGCATCACTGGACTTGAAGGTCAGACCACCTCCTGGGCTAAAGCTCCTGTGGACAGAAGGCTTGGTTGTGAAGATAATGTTGTGGTGCCAACATCTTTTGTGGGTGGAAACTAATCAAGGAGAGAAGCAACTTAGAACTAAGGAGAAATTTCCTGACAGTGAGGACAATTAATCAGTGGAACAACTTGCCTGCAGAAGTTGTGAATGCTCCAACACTGGAAGTTTTTAAGAAGATGTTGAATAACCATTTGTCTGAAGTGGTGGAGGGTTTCCTGCCTAAGCAGGGGGTTGGACTAGATGACCTCCAAGGTCCCTTCCAACTCTTGTTATTCTATTCTATTCTATTCTATTCTATTCTATTCTATTCTATTCTATTCTATTCTATTCTATTCTACCTCGTGGATGTTGGGGTGTCACCTTTTGATATTTAGCTCCTGTGTGTTGGGAAGTTACATAAGTAACTCAAGAATATTGTAACTCAAGAAGTAACTCAAGAATATTGGGTTTGTTTTCCTGATTTTCCTTACCTGGAGCAACCTGAGGTTGGTAGAAGACCGAAAGGGCAATGGTTTCAATCTTCCAAATTCTTTCTGGTGAATTTCTGACAGATGTGAGATTTAAATCAGGGCTTCATGGCCCAACTTGGCTGATTGTCAGGTCGTAGTGATGGGCCAACTCCTTTCAACAGAGTAGCTGGCTTACTCCTTCTGTATTGGCAGAACTGCCCTGAATCTGGGCTGAACAGATACCCTTGAAAATCAGAATATTATTCACATTTGGACTGGGTCTCCTTGTAAAATCCTGAGCCCCAAGAATTCAGTAAGACATTCTTTCATTGATATGTACGTTTGTTCCCTGTTTCCTTAGATTTATTGTTTACATCGCCAAAACCCAAACTGGAAATTCCATCTCTCTCCAATTCCTTCTCGCCCGTCTTCTGGGTGTACCTTCCTGGTTGTTACCCAAGAGATGTGACTGTTCAAACCTCCTGCAGGCGTTTAGTCTAAATTCTGTTGAATTGTTTTCTGCCCTCTTAGCAGCCTGTGTTTAATTTTTATTTACACGAATGCTGTTGCAGTAAAAAACAAACAAAAAAAACAACACCCTGTATTGTCCAACCAAAACTATATATTAACACAAGGAGAGTTTAATGCCACAGGAGGCGGGTTTTCTTGGTTCCAGGTGGTTTAAATAACTCGATTCACACTACGGAGAATGCCAGCCAGTTCAGTTTCTGCCTGCATGATGAGATTTAGGATGCTTGCAAAAGCACCCCTTTTAGACAGCTGTGAATATAAGATTTCTTTGTGGATGGATGAGATTTTCCAGAAGGTAGATCTGGATCTTAGAAACTTGCAGCAGGCATGTGGAATTGTTAATTAGAAGTTCACACTGGATCTTTTTTCTTGAAATAGTCGTGTAAGGGCAGGTAGATTCCTGCAGGATGAAATAGCTGAACTGAATCACGACTGTTACGGGAAATTTTTTCACGTGGTTACAAAGACTGTTTAGACAACTGACCGATCCATTGATTCATTGTTCTCACAGTTAGGAAATTTCTCCTTAATTCTAGGTTGGACTTTTTTCTCCCATCCGTTACTTCTTGTCCTGCCTTCAGGTGCTTTGGAGAATAGGTTGACTCCAGTGGTGAAATCCAATTTTTTTTTTACTACCGGTTCTGTGGACGTGGCTTGGTAGGCGTGGTGTGGCTTGTTGGGCATGGCAGGGGAAGGATATTGCAAAATCTCCATTCCCACCCCACTCCAGGGGAAGGATACTGCAAAATCTCCATTCCCACCCCACTCCAGGAGAAGGATACTGCAAAATCTCCATTCCCACCCCACTTCAGGGGAAGGATACTGCAAAATCTCCATTCCCTCCCCACTCGGGGACCAGCCAGAGGTGGTATTTGCCGGTTCTCCGAACTACTCAAAATTTCCGCTACCGGTTCTCCAGAACCTGTCAGAACCTGCTAGATTTCCCCCCCCCAGTTGACCCCCTCTTCTTTGGGGCAGCCCCTCAAATATTGGAAGGCTGCTATCATTTCCCTCCTAGTCCTTCTCTTCCTTAGACTAGACATACCCAGTTCCTGCAACCATTCATCGTATGTGTTATCCTCCAGTCCCCTAATCGTCTTTGTTGACTGAGTCTGTCTTCCATCATCATAAGGAATGTAAATTCCAGGAAAGGAAGATTTCAAGGAGAATGTTAGGGAAAAACATCCTAAAATTAAGAATATGCTGCCTGCTTTGATGGTGGAAAAGCTGGCTTGTGAGGTGTAGGGAGAAAGTTTGGCCTGGCCGGCACCATGGTGGAGCAAGGGATCCTGGCCTGTTGTTACTTCCTTCTCTATAACTTTTGTTTTTCTTTCTGTTTCAGAGACTTCACTTCCCTGAACAAGGAAAACGTCCTTGAGAACAATGCACTGGTAAGGTGGTTTTTCCCTTCTCTTTTGCTTCCTCTTCATTTCCCTCGAGGCTGCTTTTCTTCCCGTCTCTTTTTCCTGCGTGCCTTGACCTCAAGTAGATTTGATCAGAACAAGCAGATCATAAAACAAATACTTAACACCATTAACTTTCCTTTAAAAAAAAAGAAAGAAAGAAAGAAATAGCAGTTTGCTTGCCCTGCGTAGGAATTACTCAATTTTTCCCTGGGCCTTTTTCTGTTTGTTTGCAGCGTTCGTGAGCTGCGTTGGTGGAAGAGGTTAAATATCTGATTCAGGGGACTTGAGATACCCTGAATATGGACGGGCTCCAGGTTGGAGGTCTGGAGGGAACCCCAAAGTCTATCTGGAAGAGGTCAAACCTTAAAAATAAGGGGGAGATCAGGTGGATTAATCTTGAAAGTGAACTCACATTCTCCTTCAGTTCAAGGCAGAGTCTAGAAAAACCAGTTTGGCAGGATTTCCAGCGCCGTCAATTTGCATGGAGGGAAAGTTGTCCTAGGGTGAGGACTTTTTATCAATGTCTGCACCGCCCAAAGCACCAACAGCCGCTGCCATCCTGAACCCCATTTTGGCAACAGCGTGGCTGCTAGGGTTGGTTATTGATCGGGGTCGGACCAAGTTGACGTGGAATGATGGCTGATGATTTACCTTATGCTAGCTTAGTCTTGACTTGTGCGCCTGGCGTTTTGTGGTTCTGCAGCGTAGCTTTGCTCCAGCCAGGTTGGCCCCAAACCACAAATAAATAAAAAAATGTAATTTGAAGTGGACGGGAAGATTGCGAAATATGGTGGTATGAATGTAGGTACGTATTTATGGAAGTTTAAATTCTTGAATGCAAGTTTTACAAGGGGAGAGAGTCTTGATGCATCTATCTATCTATCTATCTATCTATCTATCTATCTATCTATCTATCTATCTATCTATCTATCTATCTATCTACCTACCTACCTACCTACCTACCTACCTACCTACCTACCATCACCATTTAGCAACCCCATAATCCCTTGCGGTGGGGGGTGGAGTCTGGGCAACTGAATGGAGCTAGCAGAGTGTTTACTGGCCGGATGCCCTTCCTGTCGCCAATGAGGAATTTTGTTCTGCAGATATATTCTCATTGTGCCCAGAGAGAGAAATATCTGCCTGTACCAAGGATCGAACTCACAGCCTCCTGATTGTGAGGCGAGAGCTCCACCTCTCGGCCACTGCACCACTCCGTCTGTCCATCCATCCATCCATCCATCCATCCATCCATCCATCCATCCATCCATCTATCTATCTATCTATCTATCTATCTATCTATCTATCTATCTGTCTATCTATCTCTTAATCTATTTCTCTATCCATTTTTAATCTCTCTATTTCCATCTATCCACTTCCCTCCATTTTCTTTCTCAGTCTATGCTTCAGTTTCTCCATCCCCCGTCTCCATCTCTCCATCTTCCATTCTTCTCCCATCTCTATCACCTATTTCCCTCTCTGTCTCTCTCTCCTTCACCATCTCCCTCTCTCTCTCTGTGTCCCAGTCTCTCCATCTCCATCCCCTTCTGCTCTTGTCCCAAGGACAACAGGTCAATCTTAGTCCTTTCCCCTCCCTTTATTTTGCCCCTCACAACCCTGTAAAGCAGATCAGATTTCCAATCATCCGAGGAACCTCCTTGAAAACCAAACATCAGATTTATGTATCCTTTCACCCCTGGCCTCTTGCCAGTCCATTGGACTCCCTTGTCCCGATCTGGCCGCCTCCTGAAATACATTCCCCCTTTCGTCTGGAAACCAGATCCCCCTCCGTCCCCCTTCCTTACTCTGTCTTTGGAAACCTGAGATCCTCGGATGTGGAGTGCCTGGGAAAGCCAATTGTTGCGAGGAAGAAAAGGCTCCCAGATGTGTTTGTGAGAAGGAAGGACCACCCATAGTGTCTGTGCCGAATCCAACCCTCCAAGCGTGGGTCGAGGGCTGGAGGAATGGAATGTCCTGGGGAAGGAGCTGGACCTCCACGTTGAGTTTCCGTGGCCTGGCCAGCCTTCGACTCCTTGGAGCCAAGCTTGGAAATGAGATTCTTTTCCGACCGCACCAAAGAGCCTTTTTAATGAGGACTAGAAGACTTCACAGACTGTCGTCTCGGTCGCTGGATTCAATTTGCACGTGCCGGCTTCTCTTTCGCTCCCGGTAGATGGAGGCTTCCACCCGTTTGGTGGTGTTTAACTCTGTGGTGAAAACTCTCCTTCACATCAGGGTTGACTTCTGGGGTGTCCTTCCCAGGCCGGGTCAATCCACTGTTCTTGGCAAAAGTGTGGGAACTTGACAGAAAGTGTGAAGTTGATGGAGAACAGTTTGCAAAACGCTTTCTTGGTTTCTTCAGCCTGCCAAGAGGACACGAACGGGTTCCGGTGGAAGGAGGCTGTTCCCGGGTGATGGTTTTCCCTCAGGAGACCAGGTGTCAACAACCTTGAAGCTGGCCTGGCCGAAGCCATCTTGGAGCTTCAGTGTTGCCACACCGGAGCTGAGGGATAGGGAGGGGGGATTAGAGACAGCTGGGGTTGTGTAGCCAAAATAAAATACTTTCTCTTGGGAACCAAGGTCGTTCTTCACACCTGACCCAAGGAAGGAGGAGTGAGGTCACCAGGCCACCAGACCGAGCCTTGATTGGTCCATGTGACTGATTGATTGATTGGGCTTGAGGAAAAAAACTTTTACTTTTAATTAGGTGAAAACTGCAGGAACCTTCAGAGTCGGTTTTCACCAGATCTGTGCCAATATGATATATCATTTATATCTCGGAGGACCTCTCATGGACTATGAATGCTGACATGCTTGTGAAGAAGGCACAGAAGAGGCTGTACTTCCTGAGAATGCTCAGGAAGATCAATCTATCTCAGCATCTCCTTCTGTCCTATTATCGCAGCACCATTGAGTGTGTCCTGACATACGGCATTCTTGCATGGTATGGGAGCAGCTCTGTAGCGGACAAAAAAAGCTCTACAGAGAATCATTAAAACTGCCCAGAATATCATCGAGCTCCAGCTACCAGCCCTGGACGACATCTTTGAATCTCGCTTTGAGAAAGTTGCACAACATTCTGAGAGACTCTTCCCATCCTGCTCACAATCTTTTTGGACTGTTGCCTTCTGGCAGAAGATACGGAACAATTAAAACTCGGACCGCACGTCTTCTGAATAGTTTTTATCCCAGAGCTATTATCAACAATGAACTAAAGGGCCACCATCAGTGAGCTGTTGGACAGCATTACTTGGTCTGCTGTGTGGATGTTTGGGTGGTTTAGGGGTGGGGAATTGTGGTGGGTGGGTGGCTGTTTGGGGATTGTTATATATGTTGGACCTGGTCTTTGGGTGTTAAGTGAATTTTGTTGTATGGGTATACTGTGTATACACATACAATGACAATAAAGTTATTTATTTTATTTATTTATCCAATAAAGCTGTTCTTTGAGGGATTCATCTGCCTTGGAGTTCTGCTTTGTATGGGTGTATTACAGGACTGGGGACCTCAAGTCGTGCGTGGATTTGGCTGTCCTACAAAATAATTTGGCCACGGATCTCCGCTCGGTTAAAGAGAAGGGACATCATCTCAACTTCTCTGTTCGCATCTCACAGGCTTTCCAAGTTGCGGAGAAGGAGCTGGGCATCCCAGCTTTGTTGGACGCTGAAGATATGGTGGCCCTCAGAGTGCCTGACCGGCTGAGCATCCTCACTTACGTCTCCCAATATTACAATTACTTCCACGGCAAGTCACCCAGTGAGTATCTCTCTCCCTCCCTCTCTCTCTCTCTCTCTCTCTCTCTCTCTCCCTCTCCCTCTCCCTCTCCCTCCTTCCAGGTTTTGGACTGATGGGAAGTCCTGTCCGTGCTGGGATGGCTCTTAAGAAGCCTCTGAAAAATTTTAGAGGATAGGAAGGATTAAACAAGAACAACAACAACAAAGGAAAACACCCAAGATGCAGCTAGTTTGACATAAGCCATGGAATGGTCCTTCTCAGCCAGGATAGCTAGAGATGGAGCTTCCATGGGTAGAGGCAGTGTTACCTCCAAGCAAAACTGGAGTGGTAATGGCTGAGAACGTTGGAGAGGAAGGGGAGGGAAGGGGAGAAAAGGAAGGGAGGGAGGGAGGGAGGAAAAAAGAGAGAAGGAAGGAAGGAAAAAAGAGGGAAGGAAGAAAAACAAAGAGGGATGGAAGGAGGGATGAGTGGAAGGAAGGCCTCTTTAAATTGGAGAAGAAATATTGATTAAAAAAAAACCCAGATGATTATCTCAAGCAAGCAACCATCAGCCTTGATGATAAAAGGCAGGTAAATCAGACTGCATTTGGTACCAGTTTCGTGGACTAAGATACCCAATTGTGCCCTGGATGTGTCTTTTATATGCCCGCTCTGAGCTTTGATGTCCTTGGCATCTCAATTCTGTTTCTTTACCCGCAGTTGGAGGGATGGCTGGAATCAAACGCCCGGCTTCCCAACCCAGTGAGCAGCCAACCGAGAAAAAAGTAGTTCCTGAGCCGAAGGCCCCGAGTTCAACGCAACCAGCCAGGCGACCTCTTCATCTTGAACCCAAAGCAGAGCCAGCTGTGGTGGGGCGTAGGCTGGGGATGGATACCTGTCCGACAGCCGAAGTACGTAACACCGTCCTTTTGTCCTGGAGGCTGATTCTCTCTCTCTCTGTGTATATTTATGACAGCTGGATATTTCAGAATAGAACCTCCATGGATCAACAGAGTGTATCTTAGGTCTTTTTTTTTTAAATCGGAAATTGGCAAAAAAAAAAAAAAACCCTTGCAAATTGTGATATGATTGCAGGATGATACCGCCGGTCATAAATGCGAGGCTTAACTAATCGGAACAGAGAATGCTTGGGAGCTGCTTAGAAATCTCTTAGTAAAACAGAGGAGGGTCTTTGGCTTGATGGAGCGGGGGGAGGGCTCCTTTTGAATCCCTGTTTTCTCCTGACTCCCAGAGACGGGTCTTAGCCGAGAAGAACAATGCCCAACCGAGCAACTGTGCCATCTGCGGAACTCATGTCCACTTGGTGCAACGCCTCCTGATGGATGGGAAGCTGTATCACAGGAATTGCTTTAGGTATGGGTCTCTGGAGGACTTGATCAGGGGCTGCGAACCGGTAGCATTTCACCACTGATCTGATCCCCTCTTCGTTGGTCACGATTTGTCCCAAATTTCGCTTCCAGGTGCCAAAAATGCTCCAGCACTTTACAGAGTGGAAACTACAAAGCCGGACTTAACCCGGGAACCTTCCTTTGCAACCGCCACGCGGGAGCTGACCTCCCTCAGGGTCCTCCTGTCCAGGAGAGCCGGACGGAGAAGAAGACCATCACTTCCAAGACCCCTGCAGGGAATTGTGGGAAGGGGCTGGAACCAACGCAGGCAGCCTCGCCGGTGCCCAAACCGCGTAGGACCTTCCAAAACAATGTGATTCCCCAACCGCCAGCCACTCAGGAACCGTCCAGTTCCCGGAGTCCTAAAACCAGCAGGGTCTCCACGAGTCCGAATTTCCCTCGGTTGCACCCTCCTGCCCCAACGCCGGACCCACCCGGGGCTTCCTCTTCGACGGAGGTGCGCTCCAGAATCCAGCAGGCTCGGGAGAAGTTTTTCCAGGCTGATCCAGGCTCTTCCGGCTTCCCGGCGAGAAAACTGGAACCGGCGAGAAATCCCAGCTCTCTTATCCAGCCTGCCCAAGTCCCTGAGAAAACCCCCTTCTCTCGAACTCAGGTCCCCATCAGCAGCAGCGACAGCAAGAAAGACGAAGCCCGGAGCATCCTTCAGCGCGTCTTACCAGGACCGCAGCCCTCGACCAGCCAGCCGGGTGGGGTTGGTGCTGCAGTGCCCCGATCTTTGGCATACAACAGGTGAGCCTTTGTTATTCCACCAGCATATACTTACTAAGATTATTTTTTACAACTAACTCAAGGCAGCGAACATATCCAACACACCTTCCTCCTCCTATTTTTCCCATAACAACAACCTTGTGAGGTGGGTTGGGCTGAAAGAGAATGATTGGCCCAATATCACCCAGGTGGCTTTCACGGCTAAGGCAGGACTAGAACTCACCATCTCCTGGTAATTGGCTCAAGGCACCCAGCTGGCTTTCATGGCTAAGGCGATACTAGAACTCACCTTCTCCTAGTGACTGGCTTAAAGTCACCCAGTCAGCTTTCCTGGCTACGGCTAGAACTAGATTAGACTAGAACTCACCATCTCCTGGTGATTGGCTCAAAGTCACCCAGCCGGCTTTCACAGTTAAGGCCGGACTACAATTCACCATCTCCTGCTTTTAAACCTGGTGCCTTCACCATTAGACCAAACTGGGTTTCCTTAAATTGCAGGTTTAAATTTGCAAAGAGGGGTGTTGGTGGGGTGGGGGCAACCTACCCTGGAATGGACAAGAATGCAACTTTACCTCTCATGGATTGATTGATTGATGATTGATTGATTGATTTAATTTATATACTGCCCTTCTCCCAAAGGACTCAGGGCGGTGAACAGCCATAATAAAAACAATGTACAAAATAGAATTTAAAAGCAGATTAAAATAATTAAATCATAGGCCGAATTTAAAACTCTGATTGGATTTGGTATGGGATCTGTTGGTTATAATTTTATTTCTTTATTACATTGATATGCTGGAAGAAGGCAGTTTTTGAACTCGCTTCCCATGCTTTGCAAGGATTCTGTCTATTCTTCACTCAGCCAAGAAGCTAATAATCGTCCTTTGCTTCCAGCAGCCCATCTTCTCCTGCCCTCTCCGGTTCACGGGGTCTTCAACTCCAGAATCCCCCAACCAGCAAACCCTTTAACAAGCCAGCTTTTGCAGACACACCAAAAGGGGCAGAAACATCACATCTGGTTGTGAGTCTCCCCAAGGATCCTGGCCACAAACGGGGGGTCGGAGCTGAACCCCAGAACCAAATCAAGGATGGGTCCATCCGCACATCGGCCGACACTGGACGTAAATCGGACACCAAGGTGGTTAAAGGTAGGAAGCAGCCGTCCCTGTGCCTGCAATGGGTTGGGTACAACTCACAATTTAAATCCCTGATCAAAGACAGTCCATTGAATGGTTTCAATCTTAGTTAATAACTCAAACGTGCTTTTTTTTTTTTTTTTCCCAAGAGGCAAATTGGACTTTCTGGTTTTTCTTTGAAGATGTTTCGCTTCTCATCCAAGAAGCTTCTTCAACTCTGAGTGGCTCCATCCCTCCACCATCCAGTCAGAGCCGAAGAAGCTTCTTGGATAAGAAGCAAAATGTCTTCAAAGAAAAAGCAGAAAATCCAACTTGCCTCTTGGGAAAAACACTTTGGGGAAAAGAAGGAAAGGAGAAAAGAAGGAAAGGAGAAGGAAAAGAGGAAAGGAAGGAAGGGGAAGGGGAAGGGGAAGGGGAAGGGGAAGGGAAGGGAAGGGAAGGGAAGGGAAGGGAAGGGAAGGGAAGGGAAGGGAAGGGAAGGGAAGGGAAGGGAAGGGAAGGGAAGGGAAGGGAAGGAAAATGTCTTCTCAGTCCTCCAGTTCATGGTCGTGACCAGCTCATCCAAGAAGCTTCTTCAGCTCTGACTGGATGGTGGGGAAGGAACGAAGGAAGTGAGAAAGAGAAGGAGGGAGGGAGGGAGGGAAGGAAGGAAGGAAGGGAGGAGAGAGGGAGGAAAGAAGGAAGAAATGGAAGTCTATGGAGATTCTCAGTTATCCAAGTCATGGTTGTCCCAAAGATGTTTTTTTTTCAAGAGGGAAACTGGACTTATCTGGTTTTTCTTTGAAGACGTTTCGCTTCTCATCCAAGAAGCTTCTTTAGCTCTGACTGGATGGTGGAGTTGAAGAAGCTTTTTGGATGAGAAGCGAAACGTCTTCAAAGAAAAACCAGATAAGTCCAGTTTCCCTCTTGAAAAAAACAGCACCACTGGGACAACCATGACTTGGATAACTGAGACTCTCCATAAATCCTAGTTAATGTTTCAACCGATGATTCTCAACCTGGGCGACTTTAAAATGGGGGGACTTCAACTCCCAAAATTCCCCAGCCAGCTGTGAGACGGGATGGATGGAAGCAGCGCTCAAACCCAATTCTACCCGTTTTGAAAGCAATAAATCTCGGTTTATTGACCAAGAAGACCTCGGTTCTGTAAGCTGCATACTTTTTTTTTGCAGTATCAGCATGTTTGCACATCCGCCCCGTAATTTCACATCACTCCGTGTGGTGGTTGGGACTTGGGAGGAAGAGGAGGAGTGCAAACCTTGAATGCTGGTTTACGCTTCACCTTCCTTTGCGTGTTTCTCATTCAGCGAAAGGTGTCCGGGGGCCAGAAGAGAAGTTGGAGAGCCCGGAAGACTGGAGATCGAGGCTGAAACCAGTCAAGTGAGTGCTAAAAAAGAGGGAAGGTGAAAGAAGTTTTTAAGAAGATATTATCCAACATCTTCTTAAAAACTTCCAGTGTTGGAGCATTCGCAACTTCTGGAGGCTTCACACGGTTTTGATTCTATTTGATTTGCAAAATCCGGTATGGATCTGCCCAATTCTGCCTTCCTGGGCACAAAATGTTGGTTGGTTTGGGGGGGGGGTGTCGGTGCCAACAGCTTCTCTCCTTTCCTGCAGACCCCCCCGCCAGGACGAAGCCAAGCTTTCCCCAAAAACTACGGATGTTCACAAGATGGAGATCAATGTACAGGTGAAACCGGGACAAAACGACCACAAGCCGTCTCTTTCTGTCATCTCCCCAGCAATTCCCAATTCTGGTACGACTAGACCTGCTTTGACGGGATCTGGGGGATCCTGGCGGTTTATTTCCCCTTTGGGCTTCCAAAACCTTTCAAGCAAGGCGCTAGTCCTCATGAAGGGGAGAGAACTCTTGATAGCTCAGTTTCTTCTATTTTGGCCTGCCTGTTTGGCCCCTATCTGGGGTAACTTTGTCCGGTCCTGGCCACGCCCTCCATGAGAAGGATCTCGCCCATCGGGATAGCTGAAAGCTGAATTTGAACTCAAGTCCACGCTCATACGTTGGGTTTTCTCTCTCTTTTTTTTCCCTTCTTCCCATAATAGCACCGCTGGCTGTTCAACCCCAGAAGAAGAAGCTGTTGGTGGCACATCTGGATATCTCCAGTGGTTGGCAAAAAGGGAAGGTGTCATGGGAATCTCAGCCAGCCACTGCCAAAGCAGAGAAATGGAGCTCGTCAAAAACAGTGGTTGCGCCCGGTCAGTTTCTCTCAAACTGAGTATCTGACATTGCTGAACTACAGTTCTCATCAGCCCCAGCTAGGAGAGCCATTGCTGAGGGATGCTGGGAATTGTAGTTCGGCAACATCTGGGAGGCCCTCGGACAGCAAGTGAATCTTTCCTTCTTTGTTTTCAGCCCGGCCGTCCTCTCCTGGAACCTTCTGGAAGCCTCCGAGCGATCAAGTGATGTCTCCCACCAAGGTAGGCTCTGGATTCCAGCCGAGCTGCCGGCCTACCTTGCAATATTGTCGGGAGGCCAAACTTTTGCTTTCTGCCGTGAGCCTCAGGGTGGTGAATCCCGTGTCTTTCAGCTCCACCCGGATTACGTCCCCGAGGAAGAGATCCAGAAGGAAATCCGGCAGATTGGAAGAGATCTGGACAAGCTGGAGCAGAAGGGGATTTCCTTGGAGAAACAGCTGCGGGCTTGCGAGGGAGGTGAGGGGGTCCTGCTTTTCCAGTCTTCTTTTGAAAAGAGGTTTGAAAACATCCAGGTTTCTAGTCCTCATGGAGGCCTGGAAAGCGGAAATACGTGGCTTCTGCTTTTTCCTTCTTTAATAGCGAACAAGATTAAGAGAAGTTTTCCAAATTGGGCAATTTTTCCATCTGCAGAGGAGCAGGTGCTGGGTTCTTTTCCCACCTGGCCTACCTCACAGGGTCTGTCTGAGGTTCTTTGGGATGGAGAAGGCCTCGTTTGACTTTTTCCTTGGGTCTTGTGTACAGATGATTCCGAAGATGCCCTGATGGTGGAGTGGTTCAAACTGATCCACGAGAAGCAGATCTTGATGAGACGGGAATCCGAGCTGATGCACAAGTGAGTGAAACTGGCCGGTTCATGGCCGGTTCTGGGCAGCCAGTTGCCGACTATATAGGATTTGGGCTCACTTTTTAAACCCAACAGAGCAGGACTAGGGATCATTACTCATTACAGGTAGTCCTCGTTTAGTGACTGCCTTGTTTAGCGACTATTTGCACTCCTCATTTAGCGACTGCCTTATTTAGCGACCATTTGCAGTGAGGACAGTGAAAAAAAGTAGCTTTGCAACCAGTTCTCTCTTTTTAAAAAGGGCTCCCTTTTTAAACCCAACAGACCCTGACTAGGGATCATTACTCATTACAGGTAGTCCTCGTTTAGCGATTGCCTTATTTAGCGACCATTTGCAGTGAAAAAAAGTAGCTTTGCAACCAGGCCTCTCTTTTATGACCTTTGCAGGTCATTGCTGCAGAGCAAAATGAAAGCTAAAGTCAAAAGTTTTGCTTAGCAACCATTTCGCTTAACGACCAAGTTGCCAGTCCCTTGTGGCCGCTAAACGAGCACATTCGCTCTTTCTTTTCCTTTCTTAGCCCCTCCCTCCCTCTTTGACAGAAAGTTGTTTTTTGAAATGGGAATATTTTCTTTCCTTTTTTTCCCCACTTTTTAAAACTCTTTTCTTATTTGTTCTCTTTTCTTCTGCCCTGTATTTTTTTCTTTCTTTTTTTGAAATTATTTTTATTGCATGATAAAATTCTACTAAAAATATTTTTTTTAAAAAAAGGAGGAGAAGAAGAAGAAGAAAAAGATGTAGTAGAATCCTTCCAGCAATCAGTTCAGGAGGCTGCAAAACTTTGGACCGGCCTCATGTGCGAATCTGGATCCCTTAAAGCAGGGGTCTCCAATCTTTGCTGGCTGAGGAATTCTGGGAGTTGAAGTCCACAAGTCTTAAAGTTGCCAAGATTGGAGACCCCTGCCTTAAAGTACCATTTCTCTCCTGCAGGATAAACCAGCAGAAACTGGAAGTAAAACAGTGGGATATTGAGACCGAACTACGGACTCTCATTGGCAAAGCCGGTGAGTATCCCATCCATTCTCTTCTTGGCAAGATTCAACCTATTTTGTAACATAGCAAAAATGTCAGAAAACTCGGTGGAGAACGAGGAAGGAGAAAGAGAGATACAGGTCCCATCCCGGTTCTAAGCCCATTATCCTGAAGGAAAAATTGAGAAAGCAAGCTTGCCTTCCATCAACTATGATGTCCAGAACTTCAGAACTTCTTCTGTCCTCCTTTCCCTAACAGTTCCTGGATCTTCTTCCCAAGGAGACCCATGGTTCCCGACACAACTCTTGTGGGAGAGCCTTTCGACGTTTTATGTCGGGGTTACTATTTTTTTTAAACATATCATTCTGGTTCTTCCCCCCCCCCCAACTCCGTCCAGATTACTTGAAGACCTCGAAGGAGAAAGCTCGAGAGAAGGAACTCCTTGACTCGTACTTGGACACGGTCAACAATCGGAACAAAATTGTAGAAAACCTGGATGAGGACAGACTCAGGTACGAAGGGGTGGAGGAGGGCAGGAGGACTAGAGGGACAAGGGCCCTTGGTCTCCCAGCGAGGTTGGCTGGGGAATTCCGGGAGTTGGAAGTCCGCACGTCCTAAAGTTACCAAAGTTGGGAAATTGGGCGGAAAGAAGCCATCGCTTGCCCTGCGGTTTCGCAATTTCCCCATTTCTTCAGAAGTGGCTACTTTGAAAAAGGAACTTCCTGGCCTGATGCCTTTCGTAGGGAAGGTCAACAGCCCTCCTGAGAGGCTTTAGGAGCTCCTTCTGCCAAACAGGAGTCACAGGTCTGACTTTTTGGCAAGAGCCTTGGAGTAATTAGGGATGATTGTCTGTAGTTTCTGGCTGCGGTGGCGTTGCTAATTGTGAGGATGAGTTCCACTGGGCAGATGAAGCTGTGAATACTGTACAAGGAAGCTGTTTGCTCATCCGGCAGGGGCGGGGCTCTTTCTTCTCCTAAAACTCTTAACTAGCTTTGTTTACGTTTATTTGGGTGTGTGTGTGTGTGTGTGTGTGTGTTGTAAAATGAGCAGCGTCTTCAGGTCTGCTTTTTGAACGGGTGAAGAAGGAAGTGTAGTGGAATGTAGTCTGGATTCCCAGCAGGGAGGGGCCACGTGCCAGAGGACCAAGAGACAGCAAAGTTTAGAGCGTTTGTGTGAGAGAATGGGGATGAAGACGGTTCCTCCTCAATAGTTCCCAGAGTATATATATTTAATGGTGAAAGTCATCTGCTGTAGTTTGGCAAGATTTCTGTCTATGGGTGAGGAACAGTAAAAAAAAAAAAAAAAAAAATCAATAAGGAATTTGGTTCAGAGAGTTTGTGTGAGAGAAAGAAGGTGAAGGCAGTTCCTCCTTAATAGCTCCCATGTTTTAGATTCCATGTTTTATGCAAATAATCTCTTTTAATTTGGCAAAAATTCTGTCTGTAGGTAAGGGACCTTAAAGGAAACTCTTTAGACGAATCTCAGCACACCTATCTTGTTTTCGGGGGCCTGACAGAGGAAGTAAGATTGAGCATCCTTTTGGTGATTGTAGGATGCTTTTAAATGAGGAGGAGCATTTAATACAGGATGGCAACCAACAGCCTCCTTTAGAGACAAGACTTTCCACATCTCTGAATGGTCCATGAACGTAATCCAGAATTACACTCCTCAGAAGCTTTTGATTGAACGTAGCCCACTGAGGTTCACCAGTCTTTTTTCAGGGCGGCCCCCAAATCCATAAATGGCTTTGTTTTTGTTTTTTCCAAGGCAGAATTTTGGGGAATTGATGCCTTGAAACCTTGAACCAAGGGGGCGGGTTTGAGAAAGATAGTGTGCTCTTGTCATTGCTTGGAAGTGACTTCCCTTGAGTGGACATTTTGGGTATGGAGCTCAATATAGATCCGGTGGACCTTAAAAGGAACTCCAGCGCTGGCCAAGGGATTTTGGGGATGTCTAGTTCAACATCTGGAGTGCTAGCACTGCTCCAGGGGTTGGACTATCTACTCTGCTTCCTTCTCTAGGGAACTGGAAGAAGATGAGATTTTCGTTGACATGATCAAAAAGTTTGGTAAGTCTCAAACCTACAAAGCCATTTGGGTCAAGACGACTTTTATCATACCTTTTTTTCACGGCTGCTGTAAGTTCAAACGGTTGCTAATTGTAAGTCGAGAACTATCTGAATAGAATATAGAATGACAGAGTTGGAAGGGACCCTGTAGGTCATCTAGTCCAACCCCCCGCCCAAGCAGGATGGGGCAGTCCAGTCTCTTCTTGAAAGCTTCCAGTGATGAAACTCCCACAACTTCCAAAGGCAACTTCTGTTCCATCGGTTAGTTGATTGCTCTCACTGTCAGGAAATTCCTCCTTATTTCTAGGTTAAATCTCTCCTTGTTGAGTTTCCATCCATTATTCCTTGTCTGGCCTTCCAGTGCTTTGGAGAAGACCTTGACCCCCTTCCTCTCTGTGGCAGCCTCTCAAATATCGGAGCACTGCTTTCATGTCTCCCCTGGTCCTTCTCTTCTCTTCCCTAGACTAGCCATGCCCAGTTCCTGCAACCGTTCATCGTATGTTTTAGCCTCCAGTCCCCTAATCACCTTTAGCTGCAGCTCTTACGTAATGACCGATAAATGGTTTAAGAAGCTATTTCTTCCCCACAGGTGTGTCTCGAAGCCCCCAGGAAAACGAAAAAAAGAAAAACAAGTTTGGCTTTTTCCGAATATCAAAACCCAAGAACTGAATCCACGGGGGGGAATGCAAACAAAAGAGCTTCATCACCTATGGATCTATTTGCTGTTCAGATAACTTTGTTCCTAAGAAGGGATAAGTTTTTGGGCTGCCCCACAGAGGGGGGAAAAATGGAAGCAGAAGGAGATCTCCCAGGAAATGCTTGGATAGTGAGGAGCAAAGCCTTGGGGGGAAAATATGAATGCAACAATCCCTTTGCCTTTTGAAACATTGGCCAAAAATTCAAGTGAAGTTTGAGCGTCTTCAAACGAAGCTTTTCAGCAGCTGAGAATCAAAGATTTTCCAGGAATACCTTTTTCTCTATCTGCAGGAGAATTTGGGGCACATGGCTGCACCCCCCTCCCATTTTTTTTCCTGGCAGGACTGTACCATTTCATTTTTCCAAGAAGAGAAAAACTTCGCTTCCTACTTTGGATCAAGCAGCAATAAATAAGATTTCTTTCAGTTCCTCTCCCTGCAAGGATTTCGGTGCGATCCCAGGGAGAAATCGCTTTCTGGACACCAGGTGGCGCTGTAGCTCTCAGCAGGCCTGTTTGCAAGCAACTTCAGGAAATAAAAAACATTCTCAGGAATTTTCATTCAAAAATCATCACAACTTTCACCCCATGTGCTTCTATTTTCATGATTCTGAAGAACCAGATTCACTCCAGAACTGGCCTGTGGGATGATCCAAATGGGCTTTTTTTACTTTTGTACATTGTAATAAAACTAAAATGTTTTATGATTGACAGTTTGTGAATTTGGAGGAAAGGAACGGTAGATGTCCAAACTTTTTGTAAAATGTAGATGTCATCTCCTGGCTGGCCCAGAAGGTTAAGGGAAAGCCATTTGGCAGAGGAGGAGGAGGAGGAGGAGGAGGAGGAGGAGGAGGAGGAGGAGGAGGAAGAAGAAGAAGAAGAAGAAGAAGAAGAAGAAGAAGAAGAAGAAGAAGAAGAAGAAGAAGAAGAAGAAGAAGAAGAAGAAGAAGAAGAAGGGCATTTGTAGATCAAGAGGGAGGGAGGAGGAAGAGGAGGAGGAGAAGAAGAAGAGGAAGAGGAAGAAAAGAAGAAAAGAGCATTTGTAGATCAAGAGGGAGGGAGGAGGAAGAGGAGGAGGAGAGGAAGAAGAAGAGCATTTGTAGATCAAGAGGGAGGGAGGAGGAGGAGGAGGAGGAGATGATGATGATCACCTCTTTCAATCAGGAGCATCTTTTTATTAAAATGGTAACCTATTCAGATGTTTGGAGGGGTTGGTACCCTTGTTGCTAAAGGTAGAGAAATACTTGAAATAACTTGCCAGATAATTGACTGAGAAAGGTGCAGTTGAGGTCCAGGTAGACCAGAAGCACTTTTGAGACCATCTAGCCACTAAAGCAGTCTTGTTGGACTTAGCTGGGAGAAAACATTGGATGGGATTCAGTTGGATTTGGTTCTTCAATAACTAGAGTGAAATTCTGCTTTGGGTAGGAGAAAAAAGCATCTCCTTTTAGGACCCTTGACCCCTCTAAGTGTCACGGAAGTCTAAGGAGATGGAGATGGACCAGCTGAGTGGTGGACTTGACCAGGAAACCATGGAGACATCAGACTAGAAGCTGATATTTATCCAGAAGTTGGTGCATGACCTGAAACGGACAAGGGTTATGAGAAACCCAATGCTGATAGAAAAACTAGACATTTGGGGCAGAAGAGCTAGAGAAAGATCATGGTGGGGACCAAGCATGAAGATTAGGGCTTTGATACAACCTGGCCTTCAAGGATTGCCCCATTTGTGTCAACTGACAGGGTTTGGGTGGGCCAAAAGGATGGAAACTGTGGCTCCAGCTTCTTGGAATGGACCTAAACCACAAGTGGAACACCAAATGCATGAGTTTAGGAGACTTTCTTGAGGGACATTGCTTCAAGTAAGTTGGCCAATGGAAGACCAAGCCCAACAAAGTCCAGTAAACCTCAAAACCTTGACCCAAAGTATGATCAAAGCCCCTTCCCCTATTTTCTGAAGATGTTGGAGTTGGTGAGAGAGGCCGGTGGGCTTTCCCAGTATCTGGAGCCTGCGTTTTTAGCCAAAAATAAAAATAAATAAATAAACGGAGAAGTAATGCTTGGCAGTCGAGAAGCAGCAGATGCTTCCTCCCTGCCTTTCGTTCTTGCCCTTCTTTTGTTTGTGTTCGTTTTATGCGTGCGAGTGTGTCGTTTCAATTTAGGCAATGCTCTTTTTCCTCCGCAGCATAAAACATTTAGCAATGAATTGATTACGATTCTGTTTGATTGCCGGCAGTGAGAACGAGCAGCAAGTGAGCAGAGGAAGCAGGGATGACAGACGGCGGAGGGAAAATGTCGGTTTCCAGGCACCCATCACAACAGCGCCAAAATCTTGGGTTTCTATCTTGTGAAACGTTGCTCCCAGCAGCGCAGTTTTCTGCTGAAGTGGGAATATTCCGGACGCAAAGCTTTTAGGACATTAGATAGACATCAGATGAGGCTCCCTGATCAAACTGGACGGATGAAATTATAAATTCACAACCATCATTTATTTTATTTTATTTTTAAAAAAGAAAAAAAAACCTTTCCGTTCTGTTGGTGGAAGAATTTGGGAAGGTTTGCAGTTGCACGTGATGTGTTTGTGCATGTAGAAATTTGGGTCTGTGCATGAATTTAGCTGCTGTGGTCCAAATTTAAGAAGTCCAGTTGTTCCCAGCTTGGAGCAGATCAAGCGAGATGGGTCTTCCGTGGTGCTTAAGAAGGAGCAATCTGGTTCAGAAGGTAGCTTGCATCTCCTAGTTGCTCCACACCTATGGTTGCCCCAAACACTAAACTTCTCCTCCTTGTGTTGATGGATTGGGCAAGTCTCCACTTATCTTGAGCTACCACGTCATCCAGATGGCAAATGATGGCCACAAAGTCATCTGGATCTACACCTAAACCAATCATTTACCTCCCCTCCTGGGATCAAGTCTGGTGAAGCTTCTTCATTCATGGTTATCCCCGTCTCCTCACTGAAATTGACTTGATGGTCTTCAAGAAATCATCCTCCCTATTGATTAGGATCCCTAAATGGATGTGACACCCAGATGATATTGGGTTAGATAACCCAGGATCTTCCAGATCTGGCTCAAAAACAGTCCAAAGTATCTTGGTAGCTTATCTGTGGATAGATTGGAGAACTGCGTTGTGTGTCTTCCCGGCTCAGATATTTCTACCAGAAGAACCGATAACGTGACCATAGATGGAGTAGGAACACTTCCAAAGTCCAACCCTGTCCTAGGTATTCGACCAAGGCAAAAGCCCTCAATGTCGACCTTCTGAGAAGACTGAGACTTTTTTTCCCCGTGGTTGGCAAGCAGCTGGCAGGCAGAATTAAACCTCGAGGCTGGCCAGACTCCGTATAAATATGAAGAATCTGGCTCTCTGCCCAAACCAGCAGACTGAGACGTCCACCTCTGTGTCTCAGGATCCAGCTGCCAGCTCACACTGCTAATTCTGGCAACTGTGGTCTGGAGAACAGACAATGGAGGCCTGCATTTGGCTTCTGCGCCTTCCTTTGGCCCTCCTGGCTTCTTTTTATAAGAGCTGTTTGGGAAGACGGTAGCAAAGAGAAGTGGAGAACTGCATTTCTCAAACTTGGCAACTTTGAGGTCTGGACTTCAACTCCCAGCATTCCCCAACCAGCATGAGGTGGGGAAACCCTGTTCTCAAAGAAAAGATTTTTCAAAATGACCATCAGAGCATTAGTATTTCCTATATTATTATGACTCGCTCTGATCCTAATTAGTTAGACGTCCTATTCCCCCTCCCAACTTGAAAATAACTGGAGAGAATGGGATAGCATAGGGCAGGCTTCTATGGGGAAAGCCTCATGGGGAGAAGGGACTAGAAAGACTGAGGGAGAGAAGGGGAGAGGAGATGTTTCTGTGGAGCCAGCCTGAGGGAGAGGAGAGGCTTCTATGGGGCAAGGCTGAGGGAGAGAAGGGGAGAGGAGAGGAGATGTTTCTGTGGGGGCAAGGCTGAGGAAGAGAAGGGGAAAGGAGAGGCTTTTGTGGGGCCAGCCTGAGGGAGAGGAGAGGCTTCTATGAGGCAAGGCTGAGGGAGAGAAGGGGAGAGGAGAGGAGATGTTTCTGTGGAGCCAGCCTGAGGGAGAGGAGAGGCTTCTATGGGGCAAGCCTGAGGGAGAGAAGGGGAGAGGAGAGGAGATGTTTCTGTGGGGGCAAGGCTGAGGGAGAGAAAGGGAGAGGAGATGTTTCTGTGGAGCCAGCCTGAGGGAGAGGAGAGGCTTCTATGAGGCAAGGCTGAGGGAGAGAAAGGGAGAGGAGATGTTTCTGTGGAGCCAGCCTGAGGGAGAGGAGAGGCTTCTATGAGGCAAGCCTGAGGGAGAGAAGGGGAGAGGAGAGGAGATGTTTCTGTGGAGCCAGCCTGAGGGAGAGGAGAGGCTTCTATGGGGCAAGCCTGAGGGAGAGAAGGGGAGAGGAGAGGAGATGTTTCTGTGGGGGCAAGCCTGAGGGAGAGAAGGGGAGAGGAGAGGAGATGTTTCTGTGGAGCCAGCCTGAGGGAGAAGAGAGGCTTCTATGGGGCAAGCCTGAGGGAGAGAAGGGGAGAGGAGAGGAGATGTTTCTGTGGGGGCAAGGCTGAGGGAGAGAAAGGGAGAGGAGATGTTTCTGTGGGGCCAGCCTGAGGGAGAGGAGAGGCTTCTATGAGGCAAGGCTGAGGGAGAGAAAGGGAGAGGAGATGTTTCTGTGGAGCCAGCCTGAGGGAGAGGAGAGGCTTCTATGAGGCAAGCCTGAGGGAGAGAAGGGGAGAGGAGAGGAGATGTTTCTGTGGGGGCAAGGCTGAGGGAGAGAAAGGGAGAGGAGATGTTTCTGTGGGGCCAGCCTGAGGGAGAGGAGAGGCTTCTATGAGGCAAGGCTGAGGGAGAGAAAGGGAGAGGAGATGTTTCTGTGGAGCCAGCCTGAGGGAGAGGAGAGGCTTCTATGGGGCAAGCCTGAGGGAGAGAAGGGGAGAGGAGAGGAGATGTTTCTGTGGGGGCAAGGCTGAGGGAGAGAAAGGGAGAGGAGATGTTTCTGTGGAGCCAGCCTGAGGGAGAGGAGAGGCTTCTATGAGGCAAGGCTGAGGGAGAGAAGGGGAGAGGAGAGGAGATGTTTCTGTGGAGCCAGCCTGAGGGAGAGGAGAGGCTTCTATGGGGCAAGCCTGAGGGAGAGAAGGGGAGAGGAGAGGAGATGTTTCTGTGGGGGCAAGCCTGAGGGAGAGAAGGGGAGAGGAGAGGAGATGTTTCTGTGGAGCCAGCCTGAGGGAGAGGAGAGGCTTCTATGGGGCAAGCCTGAGGGAGAGAAGGGGAGAGGAGATGTTTCTGTGGAGCCAGCCTGAGGGAGAGGAGAGGCTTCTATGAGGCAAGGCTGAGGGAGAGAAGGGGAGAGGAGAGGAGATGTTTCTGTGGAGCCAGCCTGAGGGAGAGGAGAGGCTTCTATGGGGCAAGCCTGAGGGAGAGAAGGGGAGAGGAGAGGAGATGTTTCTGTGGGGGCAAGCCTGAGGGAGAGAAGGGGAGAGGAGAGGAGATGTTTCTGTGGAGCCAGCCTGAGGGAGAGGAGAGGCTTCTATGGGGCAAGCCTGAGGGAGAGAAGGGGAGAGGAGAGGAGATGTTTCTGTGGGGGCAAGGCTGAGGGAGAGAAAGGGAGAGGAGATGTTTCTGTGGAGCCAGCCTGAGGGAGAGGAGAGGCTTCTATGAGGCAAGGCTGAGGGAGAGAAGGGGAGAGGAGAGGAGATGTTTCTGTGGAGCCAGCCTGAGGGAGAGGAGAGGCTTCTATGGGGCAAGCCTGAGGGAGAGAAGGGGAGAGGAGAGGAGATGTTTCTGTGGGGGCAAGGCTGAGGGAGAGAAAGGGAGAGGAGATGTTTCTGTGGAGCCAGCCTGAGGGAGAGGAGAGGCTTCTATGAGGCAAGGCTGAGGGAGAGAAGGGGAGAGGAGAGGAGATGTTTCTGTGGAGCCAGCCTGAGGGAGAGGAGAGGCTTCTATGGGGCAAGCCTGAGGGAGAGAAGGGGAGAGGAGAGGAGATGTTTCTGTGGGGGCAAGCCTGAGGGAGAGAAGGGGAGAGGAGAGGAGATGTTTCTGTGGAGCCAGCCTGAGGGAGAGGAGAGGCTTCTATGGGGCAAGCCTGAGGGAGAGAAGGGGAGAGGAGAGGAGATGTTTCTGTGGGGGCAAGGCTGAGGGAGAGAAGGGGAGAGGAGATGTTTCTGTGGAGCCAGCCTGAGGGAGAGGAGAGGCTTCTATGGGGCAAGCCTGAGGGAGAGAAGGGGAGAGGAGAGGCCGGTCGTAACTACTTATTAATTTTCAAACTCTAAGTATCGATTTATCAAGCCCCATCACATAGTTTCCTAGCGGAGCAGGGGTATACATAAAAAGGAACCAGCATTTTGTTGTGTCTTCCGGGCCGCATCCTTCAAGTCATTCTGCCCTTTAAATCAAGTATGTTTGGAGTAAACTGTATATTTTAAAAAAAAAAGATTGCATAAAGTTTGGCCCTATAAGGAAGGAGAAGCAGGATATTTTTCAGGTCGTGGTCCATGGTTATGTGCTTATTCAGGGATACCCACCCAAACACACCTTTAAGTCAGCAACTGCACAAACCTGTTTTTTTTAGCCAAGCCGGCCAGTGGGTTGAAAGGAAAGAAGCCAGAGCCATTTTCCTCATCTTAGGGGTGACTTGAAGGAACATCTTCACTCACCTGGCCTGACCAAGCTTTCTGGAGGCCCCGGGGAAGATCTCCAGGTCTGGGGTGGGGCAAATAGAGGGGACTCTACTTGAATGCCCCCTGTGGAAGTTTGATGGCTGTCAAGAGTAAAATGCAGACGTGAAATAAGGCTAAAGCCCGTATCAAGGGAGTCACTTAATTAACTGGTCTTGATCAAACAGTATGAATTAATAGCCCACGTTTGAGAGTGAAACGAAGGCAGTTAAAGAAAGTGCGTTCAGCTGCCGTTTGTCCGTTTCCCTGAGCAAGGACTTTGAAGTCAAATGAAGTTGGGACAGGGAATGGTCTGGAAGACAGGAAAAGAGAGGAACAGGAAGGAAGAAAAGGAAGGAAGGAAGGAAAGAAAGAAAAGGAAGGAAGGAAGAAAAGAAAGAAAAGAAAGAGAAAGAAAAGGAAAGCAGGAAGGAAGGAAAGAAAGAAAAGGAAGGAAGGAAGGAAAAGAAAGAAAGAAAGAAAGAAAAGGAAGGCAGGAAGGAAGGAAGGAAAGAAAGAAAAGGAAGGAAGGAAGGAAAAGAAAGAAAGAAAGAAAGAAAGAAAGAAAGAAAGAAAAGGAAGGCAGGAAGGAAGGAAAGAAAGAAAAGGAAGGAAGGAAGGAAAAGAAAGAAAGAAAGAAAGAAAGAAAGAGAAAGAAAGAAAGAAAGAAAGAAAGAAAGAAAAGGAAGGCAGGAAGGAAGGAAGGAAAGAAAGAAAAGGAAGGGTTTCCTGGTTGAATCTTTCTGGGGAGACCAGCCAGACAAAAATCACAGCCTTTCCTTCCCACTTTCGGTGTCCCTTCCGTCTTTTAATTTCCCACCCCCTTCCTCTGAATGCAACCTCTGTCTCCATCCCAGCAGAGGAGTTCCCAACCTTGGCAGGTGATATCAGGAGCAGATACGGAGGCCGGTCCAGCTCAGGTTCCCAACCCCAGGGCCATCTGAAGGGTCAAAGGGCAGCCCCTCTCCCCACTTCCCTTCCCCCCCCCACTTCCCTCCCCCCCCTCACCCTGCTGCTGTATTTCCCGGCTGCCATTCTGGAGGTGATAATATAATTCACGTCAGAAGAGTTAGTGGGCTGAAAATGAATTGGTGGAGTCAATCCAGAGGGTATAAATGAATTAGCATGTAAATGAGCACACTTGCTCTACATAGTTCCTGTATTGCCTGCAGCTGTAAATAATTCCAGGGATGGAACCAAAAGCTGAAAACAGCTTCATTTTGAGTCCTCTTCTCCTTCTCAGGAGCGTTTGCAGCAGTGTGACCGAAGGACACCACCTTTCCTGAAGGTAGAGGTTTAGTAGAAGCAAGCCTCTCCCCTAGAAGGCCCGTCCTCCAAGTATTATTTTGCCTGTCCCTCTTCCCTCTGAATCTCACATCCCTGGCAGAGCTACCTGCTTATTCTTCCCCTTTCTGCGTGAACTCCTACAGCCAACCAGGTGTAGAGACCCACTGAGGAAGCTACAAGACCAGCACGAGAGGAGGAGAACCTCTTTGGGTTTGCTCTGAATCCCAAAAGGAGCTTTTGTGAAGAGACGAAGGAGGAACATCTCCACGGGAAAACACGAGTACGAGATAGCCACCGATGCACCTGGCTTCCACAGCCTAATTTGTTCCTCTCTAAAGAGGAGCCAACGTCCAAGAGTTCCTAGAAGTTACGTCAGAACATTCTACAGGATGTAGTCATTGGACTACAATTGGCCCATCCTTGACTTTTGGGGCCCTTGGCTTCCTTTGTCTGATGCAAGTTGAGGTCCATCAACAATATCTGAGGTGCCGCAGATGCCTGTTTCCCCGACTTACATTCTTCTCAATCTCAGGCAAGAGAAACTTCTGGAATAATTGTTGCTACGTTATGACGGTGAAGCTCTCAGAAGGCCAGGAAATGGATAGAAGAAGGCCCGATTCTGGATAGCCAAGTACATCGTGAAGAGCTTCAAGTCATAGATATGACGCTGAGCCAAGGAATTTGAAGGACGGAGTGGCTTTGGAAGTCTCCAAGAATGGGCAACCTCTAAGTAATGACCCCAAAATATCTACTAGGGGATTCTTGATGTCTGCTGGAAAAGTAAGTCTGGAGTCAACTTTCCTCACCTGTTCCCTTCTTCTAAACTTCATCAGTTGGATATGGACACTGATGGATGGCCAACCTCGCTCTTTCATCAGGTCAGTGTTTCAGGTCCGGGCGCAAACTAGCTTTCCCAGACATACTGGGGAGCGCTGATGAAGACAGATGGAGTTGCAACCAGTCCATTAAATTGTTAATAAAGGATATTACTGCCCCCTCCCCTTCATCGGGGAGCTGCAGTGACACCTTATAAAAGTCCATTAAGAACTAATCCAATTCAATAGCCCAGATGCAGGACCTCTCCTTCCCCCAGACCAAACGGAAAGGGCGGGGGGATATCGTATTCTCCATTTCTTAATTTTTTTTTTTTAAAAAAATAATAACAAGGAAAGCTTCTTCCTTGGCTAAAAATTAACCAGCAGCTTTTAACCAAGCGTTGTTGTGTTGTGTGGGCTTCTGGTGTGTATGTGTGTCTACATCTCCATCGTCGCCTTGTGCTGCCTCTCTGCGCTCATTTATTTACAAGGCAGAACTTCCTGGCAGGCGAAGTGATTCAATTTGCAGACAGATACATCAAGCACTTAAGGATTTTGCACGGGGATGGATTGATTATTTATCGTGTTATCTTGCCTGAAGACGGCTGATATGGCAGTTGCTCCTGCTATCTCTCGCGCTGCCTCGTGTTTCCTGCAAACCCCCCCTCCTTTTTAGTGTCTTTCTTCCTGCCAAAAGCTGCAAGGCTCGGGGTGGATGCGTGTGACAGGCGGAGGGAAGCCAGGGGTGCATGTGTGCGCACGTGTGTAAGGAGGGAAACCCGGTTGCGAGCTGCAAAAAACCGGAAAATTCGGCGGCGGAGGTGAGCTCTCCATTGGAGGGTTGGGATGATGCGTTGGCCGGATGCTTTTGGGAAGTGGGTGGTGGGTTGGGGGTCTTTTGCTCTGGGAAGAAAGAAGGAATGCAAAGAAGTCCTTCTCCAGAATGTCAGCCCTGTGAGGTAGGCCGGACAAGATGCACAACCAGGAGGCACAGCTGTATCTTTAGTGTTAAGTTACACTAACCGAATCTCGAAAGCAATACTTCCTTTATTTTGACGGTGGGGTGCTTGGTGCTCTCTGAGCTTGGCCTGTTTCCTGGCAGATGTTTTATTACCCAACTAGGGAACATCATCAGTGCTACGAGGGAGGGTGGTTTGCACGGAGAAAGAGGAGGGGAGGAGGAGAAGGACTCTGGGCTCTTTGGCGGTGGGCTCTGAGCTTGGTTTTCTTGCAGACCTTTTCTGACCCAACTAGGTAACATCATCAGTGCAAGAAGGAAGTGGGGTTTGCAGAGAGGAGGAAATATTATCTTCTATTGGTTTCCTTTTACTGTCTGGAAAACTGAGGGAAGGAAAGTCCCTTCTGAAATGCTTTCTACGCCCTCCTTCCTTCTGTGGGATGAAAAATCTTTTACATACCAATTGTCCACTCTGTAACTGTCCTTCCTGTTCCCTAAGGTCATTCCACAGCTGGAAAAAAAGTGTGTGTGTGTCAGGTGTGGACATCCACACCTGGGGGAGGGCAGAATAATAAAATGCACATTGTCACCCTGGTCATACGTGCAGAAAGGGCGAAGGTGACATCCTGATACACATGTCCTCATTTTTTGACACCATCCTGGCTCACTCTAGTCGCCCTGGGGGGGTCAGTCTAGATGTCCTCCTTTGCACCGCTGTGATTTCTCTGCCCATAGGGGAAATTATTTTCTGTCCCCAGGCTAACGTAACCAGGTAAAACTGCACAGTGCAGTGGTGCAGGAAAAATACGATTAATATCCTTGGCACCCCTGATCAACATCGGGAAAGGCTCGGTGCCACCTTTGATATCAATATTTCATACGGGCATAAATATTCATATATTGCAAGGCTGTAATTGCCACCGAAGTCCGTTCTGCGTGTCAACTTGCAATGAAACAGGCCCGGTTGGCAGTCGGCGGGCAAAAACGGTGGTTGCTTTGGCTTTCTTTTAAAAAGACCCAAAAAGGGCAGAATTAGAACCCAGGGCCTGCCAGTCTCACAACGAATGAAATCCCACCGAGATGGCCAGGAGAGATCGACAGGGGAACGAGAAGAGGGCATTTCAAGATGGGCACCCTGATGCATATCCAATACCCATGTCCAGCAGTGCCCATCTATCAAGAGCTGACGGGGTGTCCAAAAAAAGCTCCAAAAGTTATGATTGACACCCCCAAAAGAGGGGGGGAGGGGCTCTATTCCTCCGATGCCAACTACCATCTAGATTTTTTTTTTTTTTGACCCAGCCTGCGGACGCCTCTGAGTGTCAAGAGGGGCTGAATCAGAGTGCTGGCGAAGGGAGGGCCGTTTCAGATTGCCAGATGTCCTGGCATTGTTCATAGGAGAAATCGTAAAACGAGCATCTGGATGAGGGAATTTGGAGCGTTCCAAAGGGGTGCTTCGCGGCCTTGCCCCCCCCACCCCCGCCACCTTGCAAAGTTCAACCCGAGCATCCCCCATTGGCGCCTTTGGAAGAAGTCGACCGTCAGCTGCCAAAAAGGCCCAGAGGATGGGTTGGAGGGCCCCCCAGAGGCCACCTAGCTTCACCCCTGCCGGGAAGCAGGTTCAGATCCCCTTCTGCTCCGGGGAAAACGAGTTTTTGCTAGCTTTTGAAGGGGCTGCGTTTGCCTGAACACAGGGCATGCTTAGAAGTTCTGCGTGGGACAGATCTTAATTTGTTTCATGCATCGCTTTGAAACATTTGTTTTCGCCTGGCATCAGGGTTTCAAGGGTGGAGCTTGCCCCAAATAAGCCAGGGGGCAGAGGCCTTGGCAAAGCCCAAGCAGAGCTGTGCCTCGCTCGTCCCAATTTGGAAGGAGCCAAGTATTACTATTACTATTATTATTATTATTATTATTATTATTATTATTATTATTATTATTATTATTATTATTATTATTATTATTATTATTATTTAACCTTTAGTGAGATTCACAGCCTTTGAGGCTGGTTAACAGCTCAGCAGCTCGAGTCCTAACCAAGGACCTAGGAACTGTTAAGGTATCGTCGGAGGATGTAAGCTGTTCCGAGTAAGGTGGTTTTTTGTAGAGTCAAAATGTTCAAGTCCGGCAAATTCAGAATTTCTAAATAGCGGGGTAGCCCTTTGGGTATTGCTCCAAGGGCTCCAATTACAATCGGGACAACACACGATTTCTTTTTCCACAGTCGCTCAACTTCAATTTGCAAGTCCCGGTACTTTGTGATTTTTTCTTGCTGCTTATCTTCAATCCGTGCATCACCAGGTATTGCAATGTCAATGAACCATCCTTTTTTTCTTTTCAACTATTGTTATGTCAGGTGTGTTGTGGACCAAGTGCCTGTCAGTCTGAATCCTAAAGCCCCACAAGATCTTGAGTTTCTCATTCTCTAAAACTTTCTCAACCTGATGTTCCCAGTGGTTTTTGCTGTACTCAAATCCAAACTTCTGGCACAATTTCCAGTGAATGATCTTAGCAACACGGTCATGGCGTTGTAGGCAGTCAGTTTGTGAAATTTTGCTGCACCCGCTGATCAGGTGGTCGACTGTCTCTTCTTTTTCATTGCAGAGGCGGCATTTGCTGTTGGTGGTAACATGTTGAATTTTTGCCTTCATGCAGTTTGTGGCCAGGGCTTGTTCTTGAGCTGCACTGATGATGTTACCTAGTTGGGTCATGAAACATCCGCAAGAAAACAAGCAAGCACAGAAAGCACCCCACAGTCCTTCCTTCCTTCCTTCCTTCCTTCCTTCCTTCCTTCCTTCCTTCCTTCCTTCCTTCCTTCCTTCCTTCCTTCCTTCCTTCCTCCTCCTCCCTTCTAACACTGATGATGTTATCTAGTTTGGTGATGAAAAGTCTGTAAGAAAACAACCAGGCTCAGAGAGCACCAAGGACCCCACAGTCCTTCTGTTCCTCTTCCTCCTCTTCCTCTTCTTCCTCTCTCCTTCTCCTCCTCTTCTTCCTCTCCTCTTTCCTCCTCCTCCTCTTCTTCCTCTCCTCTTTCCTCCTCCTCCTCTTCTTCCTCTCTCCTTCTCCTCCTCTTCCTCTCTTCTCCTCCTCCTCTTCTTCCTCTCTCCTCCTCCTCCTCTTCTTCCTCTCTCCTCTCTCCTTTTCCTCTCTCCTCCTCCTCCTCCTCTTCTTCCTCTCTCCTCCTCCTCCTCCTCTTCTTCCTCTCTCCTCCTCCTCCTCTTCCTCTCTCCTCCTCTCTACAAATACCCACTCCCTTCTAGCACTGATGATGTTGCTTAGTTAGTCAGAGGGCACCAAGGACCCCACAGTCCTCCTCCTCTTCTTCCTCCCTCCCTCCTCCTCCTCCTCCTCCTCTCTGCAACTCCCCTCCTAGCACCGATGATGTTACCTACTTTGAGTAAGGAAGCGTCTGCAAGAAAGCAACCCAGCTCAGAGGGCACCCAAGGGTTGGTCTTTTCTCCTTGTGAGGGTTTGCAGGAAGAGGAGGGGAAGGGAGGGGAGGGGAAGGGGGAGGGGGCTCCTTGCAAAGCATATGCCGGCCCAAGGCAACGTACCACAAACCGGCTAGCAAGGGAGGGGCGGTGGGTGGTGCGTGGGCTGGGCTGGGCTGGGCTGAATAAGTAGAAGCGCTTTTATCAGCTTAAAAGTGGGGAGGGGGGCCGAGGGGCTTGAGAAGGTACGCCAGTTGGTGTGTTGATTTTGTCGGCAGGCAATATTGTGACGGCTCCGCTCACACTTAGTTGCGGAGATGCTCGGGAGGTTAGCGGCATTCGGGAAGCCAGCTCGGAGCTGGAGAGGAGAGGATTTGGCACAGAACCTGGGGGGGGGGGTGGGATAGGGAGGGAGGTGGGGGAGGAGACCCTTTTCCTGTCGAGGAACAGACGGTGCCTGGAAAGGACCCCAACAAAACAGGAGCAGAGGAGGAGGTGGGTGAGCTGCGTCTCCTCCTCCCCCCTCCCACGCCTCTCCAAGGTTAGGACCCCCCTTTTCATGCAGAGGAAAGGAGCAGAGGGAAGGGAAAGAGGAACCCCCCCCCCCCGTCCCAGCAGTGCAGTTTGCTTTTCCCTGCAAGAGCCTGCAAGTTTCTAGACCTCATGGTTGGAAAAGTGGGTTGAAAACGGTCTGGGGCGTTCAGAAGCCGGAGAGGTTGGTAGCCAGGAGATGTGGGCGGTGGGAGATCTTGTGGGGATCCTTTTCTGCAGCAAGGAGAAAACAAACCAGCCTAAATTATGCAGAAGACAATAATAACAGAATGGGTTAAGGTGCAAGAAAGGTGCTCTTTTTTTGGAGCCTTTGTTCCATGATTTCCATGATTTTTATACCTCTCTTGGCTTGGTGGCTTGGCTCACTTGGCATGGTGAAGACATAGAGAGGGGAGGGCGATGCCAGTTTAGGATGGCAAAAAGTCAGGTTGATTTTGACTTTACGGATCTTTACAGATTAACAGAGTTGGGAGGGACCTTGTGGGTCATCTAGTCCAACCCCGCCCAAGCAGACTTAGAAAAGGGGCTCCTGGACCTCTCTTGATCTTGAATCGGATGCTTTCTCCTGCTGCAGCTTCCCTCGTTGGTTTCTTGGAGACCCAACAAACTCGCATTGACCTGACCTTATTCTCATCATTGGTCCATTTGAATTTATTTTTATCCCACCTTTATTATTTTTATAAATAACTCAAGGTGGCAAACATGCCTAAGATTCCTTCCTCCTTCTATTTTCCCCATAACAACAACCTTGTGAGGTGGGCTGGGCTGAGAGAGAGAGGGATTGGCCCAAAGTCACCCAGTTAGCTTTCATGCCGAAGGCGGGACTAGAACTCCCAGTCTCCTGGTGATTGGCCCAAAGTCACCCAGCTGGTTTTTGTCCCTAAGGCGGGACTAGAACTCACCGTCTCCTGGTGATTGATTCAAGGAAGGGAAGTTGACTCCGAAGTTTAACCTCGCTGGCATCTCCAGAAGATGCTGGATTTTTGCCATTGGGCAGCTTTCGGCCTTTCCTGTCTGGGGGCCCATCTTCCTTGGGGACTGCAGAGAGTATGCAGGGGCCAATGTACCCTCTGAGAGGATTCATTTGTGTCCCCTGCTTGAAAAGACACCCTCCCTGCGCCACCTCACGAGAGGGAATCCTGAGGCTGCCTGCGTGAATATTCATGGACCATCTGCACACCCAAATGCCCAGGGGCCGGCTCAGCTGTTGACGTGGGACCATCACCCTTCAGGCTGGCTCGGCTCCAGACCCCAAGAGCAGGGAGCCCTTCCGCTTGCTTCCCCCATCAAGGGGCTCCAGGCGGGCAGCCGAGCTTCGCCTTGGGTCTCTCCACCTCCCCACCCCTGCCATTTGGGGAGGGGGTCCCTGTCATATGACGGGGCCCGTCAGCTGACAAAAGAGGATGACTCAGCCGGCAGCTGCCGGGGCCCGCCTCGAATAATGACAAAAACAATTAGCAGTCCGAGTGGTAGCCTCTCCTTAATTATCTCCTCCGAGTTTAATTAACTAGCTAAATTATCAGCAGTAATGTAGGCATTAATTATGTCAAATTACAGTGTAAAAATCACTAAGTGTGGAAAATGTCAATTCAGCTACGATCACCTGCCGGCTAAGATGAGCGGGTGTGAGGAGGTTGGCACAGGGAGAGTATCGGACAGGGATGGGACCCTTCCTTCGCCTGGCCCGGCCTGGCCTCCGGAGAAGGGCAGGATCCTGCTGGGGTCCATCCCCCCCCCCAGAAGGGGAGGGGAGCCAGGAGCGGGGGGTGTGTGTGTGTCCCAGCCTGCTGTAGACGTGGGGAGGAGACAGATAGATGATAGACAAACAGACAAACAGACAGGCAGACAACAGAGAGAGAGAGAGATAAATTTCTGCACAAATATAATTTTGCAGCCACGGGGGACACGCTGGTCTCAAGCGGGGTGTGTGTGTGTGTGGAGAGCAAGAGTGAGTTAAGAGCGGAGCAGTTTTGGCAGAGTGGA
This sequence comes from Pantherophis guttatus, assembly GCF_059756535.1. Lineage (NCBI taxonomy): Eukaryota > Metazoa > Chordata > Lepidosauria > Squamata > Colubridae > Pantherophis > Pantherophis guttatus. The sequence continues at coordinate 21,150,619 of NC_142076.1, forward strand.
GGGAAGCCGACAACGCAGCTCCCCAACCAGATGGTTGGCTGCCGAATTATTAAATTATGAATATTAATACAAATCAGACACGGAAGAGGTAATAATTTTGCTGCCCTACAGAAATAATTAACATAATTTTGATAAATTGCCGGATAAGAGAATCTAAAAATTGAGGTAGATTTATCTTAATTAACATCTTGGATTTGTTCCGAAAGGTAAATTGTTCTGCAGGGGATTAAGAAGAGACAAGGAGCAAGAGTCTCCTTTGGCTTTAGAGAGTCAAGATGGGAAGCTTCCCCTGTTGGCTTCTATCCAAGTTCTGTGGAGGACACCAAGGAACACGATGGACCCAATTCGCAGATGTTGTCTGGAAAAACTGAGGCCACATGGGGTAGCCATTGGCCTTGACTCTATCGCATAATGCATGGTGATTTGTTTTCTGCAAATGATGGAGGGTTGGATGAGATGTTGCAGGGTGGAAGATCATCCTAGTCTTATTCCAAAGCTCCCTCTGAATCCTTGGGTATCGATCTGGAAGATCATGGGAGAATGACTTTCCCATGGGAGAAGGTGAGAAGGTCCAAGGGGGAAGGTTCAAGAGAAAAGGTCCATGGAATATAATTACCTTTAGGGATTTTGCTTTATGTTGGTGAGAAGGTCCAAAGGAGAAGGTCCAAGGGAGAAGGTCCATCATGGAATATAACTAGCATTGGGGATTTTGCTTTATGTTGGTGAGAAGGTCCAATGGAGAAGGTCCAAGAGAGAAGTCCATAGGACATCATGGAATATAATTAGCATTGGGGATTTTGCTTTATGTTGGTGAGAAGGTCCAATGGAGAAGGTCCAAGGGAGAAGTCCATAGGACATCATGGAATATAATTAGCATTGGGGATTTTGCTTTATGTTGGTGAGAAGGTCCAAGGGAGAAGGTCCAAGGGACATCATGGGAAATAGCTAACTTTGGGGATCTTACTTTATGCTGTGTTGTGCATTTGAGCATTATTTTGTGCAAGAGTTTGTCATGGGAGGTTGGGCTTGTCTTTCGTAGAAACATCATTTCATCTCTATCCTCTTTGAAGGCCTACCGAACCAGCCAAACTCTCTGGCACAATAATAAGAAATTAAATATTAGGTCCTTTACAACATCATCTTCTCCACTCTTGTAGTTCCCCTCAAATCTACCCGCCAAATGCTTCTGGAAGCAAACCTTAAGCCAAGAGACATTTTCTGCTATTTATCCCCAGCAAGCATCTGGTGTGCAAAGGCAGGTGTGCCCAGAGTTCTAGAAAGGAGGGAAAAAAACCCATACATTTTAGTAGGAAAAACAACAACAACAATGCAGAAAAGCCTAGTTGCTTCTCTTCAAGACAAATCCATCTGCAAAAAATGATTTCATGATTTTTCTAGGCATTTACGGATCATTTATTTTGTGACAATTTAATAAAAGATTTCGAGGAATTGGCCCCGGCATTAGCTGAGCTTCACCTGTACAATTTTAACCACTGCAGAGGAAAATGTAGGTCTTGAACCCTAAATTTCATTCCATTTCATGTACATTTAAGTTTCCTTGAAATCGGGGGTGAAATGCTCCCGGTTCAGACTGGATCGCCTGATCCGGTAGCGATGGCGGCGGGTGGTTCAGAGAACCGGTAGCAAAAATCCCCCTGCCCCCCCCCCATGCCCAGCTGAGCCGCGCAATCATCAGAGGCTTTTTTTTAATGTTTAAAAGCATTTTTTCTACAACCTCTTGGGCCGAAAAAATGCTTTTAAAAGTAAAAAAAAAGCCTCTGATGATTGCGTGGCTCGTCAGAGGCTTTTAAAAGCATTTTTTCGGCCGAAGAGGTTGTAGAAAAAATACTTTTAAAAGAAAACAAAGCCTCTGATGATCAGGCAACTCAGCTGGGATCGTCAGAGGCTTTTAAAAGTTAAAAAAAAAAAAGTTGGCCATGCCCACCCAGTCACATTACCCCTCACCAAGCCACGCCCACAGAACCGGTAGTAACAAATTTTTCATTTCACCACTGCTTGAAATCAAATATTGGTCATGCGATTCTTATCCATTCATCTGTTGGATCGTATTACGGGAGGGAAAACTCACCATTTTCTCACCACTTTGAACGCACCAACTAATATAAGTTTTCAAGGATGCAATTTCTTGAAACGAGGAGAATGTATTCAACAGTGATCGTCCTGACAAGGAGCCTTAGGCCCTAAAATGAAAAGCTGCGATGCTATAGATTTAAAATAACTCATGCAACTTTCCGGATTTAAACTAATTCATGCAATTTTTGGCGGTTTAAAATAATCTATACAACCTTTGGGGTTGAATATAGTTCATGCAACATTTGGGGCATTTACAATCATCCATGCAACATTTTGGATTGAAAACAATTCAGGCGATTTTCAGGATTTTTTTTTTTAAAAAAAAACAAATCATGCAACATTTGGAGTTTAAAACAATTCATGCAATTTTCTGGATTTAAAAGGAACAAAGTTCCTGAAAAGATGTGATGCTGTAGATTTAAAAACTACTTATGCATCTTTCTGGATTAAATAATAATAATAATCCCATGCGATGTTTGGGGTTTAAAATAATTTGTGTAACTTTTCATGGTAGGAAAAACTATGGTAGGCAAGAGCTGACAACAACTTGACTGATTGATTTGGTGAATTGATTCATTCCGGATCTTAGAATGGCAAAGCATTCCAGGTCTTGAACTGTTTTAGAGTCAGACAAACAAGCTAAAAGCATCGTGCGAGAACACACACGTGCTTGACCTCCAGCTCCCCTCAAAAATGGAGCCATTTCCCGAAGATTAAACTGGCAATCGGTTTAATCAGATTTCTTCCCCTGAATGAGAATTCGAGCAACGTCTTTACTTTCGAAAATGCAACTCTCATATAATCCCCCAGATTCTCAACCTGCCAGGAATGTTGGTTTTCAATTTCCAACACTCCTGGCACATCCGTAACCCAAGACCGTTCTAAGCTGGACACCGGTTAACTTGCCGAAGCTCGACAGCCGCCCGATCCCTCCATCCGTCTTTGGTGCAGGGACAATTTGGCTCCGGGGGAGGGAAAGGACGGGAGCAGCTGAGCAGGAGAACTTGGCAATTGCGGAGATGTGATTGTGGCTCCCCTGGGCTGCGTTCCTCATTTGGAAGCCGGCCCAAAGGCCTGGATGCCCCGCGCTGCAGCCTTGCTTCACAGTCGGCACACACCCTTGGTGGCGCGGCGAAGATCAGGTGGCGAAATGGAAGGCCGGGAAGCGACATGTCTGGGCGGTGGAGAACGTAATGTTGAAACGAGGGGAACCCCACTGAGGAATAATTAAACCGCTCCGTTCCACCAGCTTCCCCCAGCTGGGCCTTGTCAGAGCTTGTCTGAGTTCATGAACTTCCAGGGTGACCTGTGACAGCACGTTGCGCGAGGAGGCGGTTTGCCGTTCCACACACGGCGAGGGGGCCAGGGGACAAAAGCAGAGATCATGGAAGGGGGAGGTTGCAGGAGGCCTACTTACTCATCCCGCCGGGATTTTGGCCCTCATGACATGGAATGAGGATCTAGGTTCTAGGTTTGTATCTAGGTTCTGTCCATTTGAAAAGATACCACGGAAGTTGTAGCATCCTTGGATGCTGATTTGATGTCACCGGCTAAGCCAAAGAACCATTGGCGTGCGTTGACCGGTATGGTTTGAAGGTCATTGTTCATGGTTCTGGAGTGTGGAATGATCTCAAACCACCGTTAAACAATTCCATGGGATTCCAGACTCAACGTGTTTTTGAGCATTCAAGTTCTTCTGACCCAAGACCTTAGCATCAAGAAAAAGCCTGAAGATCTTATGATGGTCCTGGAGGAGGCCTAAGGGTTCGTGTAGAGTTGGAGATGCCAAGGTCTTCTAAGGAGTCTCAGAGTGCAGCTGTAGCAGGTGGAATATCCAACCCTTGCAATTGGCCCACCAATTAGTCATGAAGCTACAAGAATTTCCTTGAAGAGCTCAAGAAGCCCTTCACGACCTTAAGGTTCTCCATCTAGGAAGGGAGGTGACGTCCAGGTCTCTCCTTTGGAGCTCTCCAGGGTACTGCAACTACATTCCTTTCCAGAATCAAGTGGGTGACTTAAGGTTTATGTTCTTTAGTGCTCACAACCCTACGGTCCTTCCTGGCAAAGTTAAGCAGTATCCATCATAATCCTTCAGAAGCTGAGTTTCAAGAGGCAAACCGGCCCTCACCCCAAGTTCACCTCAAAGAAAGAAAGATTAGGGCAGAATAGGAAGTCCTTTTTGAGGGCTGGATGTCAGAAGTTTTTACCGATGTCCCTGGTGAATATGTTTGTTTGTTTATTAAATTTATATGCTGCCCATCTTGTTTAAGATTTCTTATCCTACAGAAGACAGGGAAGGAGACTGTGAAAGGGACAAGCGTTGTATTTATGACATTCCTTGCTTCAAGAATTGCCAAGGTCTTCCTTAGGTGAACTACGCTTCCCAGGAGCCTTGGTTCAGCACGGGCAACAGCAAAGAATGCTGGGGAAATGCAGTTTCCTGCCTTGAAGGACCCCTATCCAAACTCCCATTTAAGCACCGGGAATCAGGAGAAGAGAGGGTCGAGGCTTAGAAGGGACCCAACCGTCTCCAACATCTGGAGAACATCCTGGCCAGCAGACCTGCTACAAGCTGCTGAATCCCACCCAGCCTTCTCTGCTAGGATGCTAAGGACCAGTTTCTAATAAATAGCCACCTCTCCTCATGGCTTCCTTGCCTGTAAACCAACACACCCCGAGAACAAATTAAAAAATAAAGAACCAGAAGCCCATTTCTGCAAACTTTGGAGGAATGGCAGGCCTGATTTCCAGCCAACCTTGTTCGGAATGTGTTCCGCGTTCCCTGCAACAGATGGGAGCGATACCACAAATATTCAGGGGTCTCCTTGGATCTCTAGCCCAGCCTATAAAGCTTTTCATAAGAGGAGAAAGTTTGAAACGGGCTGTCCTGGGCCTCGCTTGTCACTTTCTGGCTGTTTCTCTTCCTTTTCTCTCTTTCTCTCGCTCTCCCTTTTCTTCTGCTGGGACTTCAGGCAATCCTGTTTCCCCCAGTAATGATATAATTACTTCGCAACATGCTGCAGAAATAGTTAGGGAGATGGCTAAAGCTGGTACAACAATACCGACATGGAAAACATTAATTTCTGGAGTTCTTTTAATTAATTCATCAGGACTCACGCTGGGCGGGATGATTACGATAAAGTGTTTAATTACAAATTTATATGTAATGATGCACTTTAATTACTTTGGACTTGTACATTATTATTGGGCCTTTTTCCCAAGTTTCCTGGCACCAGATCCGTGCCGCAAACAAGAGGCAACGCCGACGATGCCTGGTGCCCCTCAATTATTTACGTGGCGTTGGGAGGCATCCAGAGATGATGGATGAAGAGAGAAGCTCGTTTCCGAAGCTGGAGGGGTGGCCTGGGCAGTGCCAAGTCAGAATTTGGGGTCCCTGGGCAGAGAGGGGGTCATTTGGGGAGGTGGGATATTCTGGGATATTAAAAGCAGGCAAGCAGTAGTGATTTGAGTGGTGCCAATCGTCCCATCAAGTAGGGTGCAGGGCAACTTTGATGATATTACCTAGTTAAGTAATGAAATGTCTGCCAGAAAAAAACGGAGTTCTTGGAGCACCAAGGACCTCCCAGTCCTCCTCCTCTACCTCCTCCTCCTCCTCCTCCTCCTCCTCCTCCTCCTCCTCCTCCTCCTCCTCCTCCTCCTCCTCCTCCTCCTTCTCCTTCTCCTTCTCCTCCTCCTCTCCTTTCTGCACTTCCTACTTCCTTCTAGCACTAATGATGATACTTAGCTGAGTTATGAAACATCTGCAAGAAAACCTCCAAGCTCAGAGAGCACCAAGGACCCCACACTCCTCCTCCCCCCTCCTCCTCCTTGCAAACCCACTCCCTTCTAGCACTGATGTTGGGTCATGACACATCTGCACGGAAGCCTCCAGGTTCAGAGAGCCCCAAGTCTTTTGAGGGCCGCTTCCTGATTTCTGGCAGTCAGAAATTAGAGCAAAATGGAGAAACGAGAGACCCTTTTGCGGAGAAGGTAGATCTTCACAGAGGTGACCACTCTAGGTGGATCCGCCTCCTGTCCCCTTCGGCCCCAACCTTCTCCTTCGATTCTGTGGTGTGTCCCAGGGATTGGAAGCCCGCAGACATCTTGGAATACCAGGTGGGGCCGCCTGAATGCAATCCCAAGGACGGGCATCTGTCTTCCTGCCCGATCGATCCGGGTAATAGCAAAACCATGCCAGCCTCGCCAATGCCAGATGGTGTCTGTGAAGGCTGCCAGCTCCCAGCTGAACGGGACCCTCGGAGACCCTCCGAGAGCTCGCGTCTGCCGCCGGCCTTGCCAATTGCAATGGCATATGCTGAATTTCGCCCCTACACCTGTTGGCGGGCAGGATTCGCACGGGGATTCTGGCAGCCATGGGGAAGGGGAAGGGCAGTCAAAGAGGCCCCTCTGGAGAAGGGAGAAAAGCTGAATCATCAGAGGGATAGAATCAAGATCACGTGTAGTGTTAATATCACTTTATAGTGCCTTGGTAAAGCACGCTTGGAATATTTCATCCAGCTTTGGTCCCACAATATAAAAAAAGATGTGGAGACTCTAGAAAGAGTGCAGAGAAGAGCAACATCTGTGCTAGTCGTTCCCGACTCTAGGGGGCGGTGCTCATCTCCGTTTCAAAGCCAAAGAGCCAGCACTGTCCGAAGACATCTCCGTGGTCATGTGGCTGGCATGACTCAATGCCAAAGGCACGGAACGCTGTTCCCTTCCCACCAAAGGTGGTCCCTATTTTTCTACTTGCATTTTTTTAATGTGCTTTCGAACTGCTAGGTTGGCAGAAGCTGGGACAAGTCACGGGAGCTCACCCCGTTACGCAGCACTAGGGATTCGAACTGCTAAACTGCCAACCTTTCGATTGACAAGCTCAGCATCTTAGCCACTGAGTCACCACATCCCAAGTTTTATTAGTAAACTTCAAAAACCTAGAAACTTTGGCCGGGTGCAGTTCTATAAATTCTCACCAGCAGGTTTTTTTTTTTTTTTTAAAGTGATTTTCCTCTTTCTCTTGACTTGGGAATTAGCATCTTTTTGAGAGGAGCCAGAAAAAGAATTGGTGGTTTTCCTGCAAAGGAGAAATCCTCACCAGGTTCTTAAAACTTTCTTATTTTTCCTCTTGATGCTCAATGGAATAGAAGGGCAGAGAAGGGTTTTTTTTTTTTTTTGGTTTTGGTTTTTTTTTAAAAAATTTCCAAAGTTAAAATGCAAAATAAAGGAGAAGAAAAAGGAGAAACACACTGACAACCACCAGACAGCAATAATAAAAATAAAAATAAACCCTGTGTACAAAAAGAAAAAAAAAACAAATGACAGATATATCATTCACACTGATATTAAATATAAAATTTGAATGCTGAAAAATATATGAAAAATATCTGATGAATTCTCCTCCCCTTACATAACAGGTTCACAAGCAATTATATTATATATTCAAGAATATATTTTTCTTTATTCTTCAGCAAGGAATTGCGCCCCGTTTCCCAAGAAGCGTCCCAAACAGCCAGATCTATAAGCGAATATAAAATATGATGAACTAAAATTTTTAAAAGAGCAGATCAACTGGAAAAGAGCCCAAATAAAATGATTTTTTTTTAAAAAAAATCAAATGGGTTGACTATAACGATCATCAACTCAATCTCGCTTTCAGTTGCCTTTAAGTCAAAGGGAAGCGTTTGAAGGTTTAATTTATGGAAAAGAAATGGCCTGGGAAACAGATCTGTCTTAAGACTGATTTCTTCCTATCACCCTGTAATCTGCCAGCCAGAGACAGGGGATTCATTTTTCTGACAAATGGTTCTGCATCCCACTTAGCAACGCAGCAGTTCTAATTTTCCTCCTTGTCTCCTTTCCAATGGTGTGATAGCAAAAGGAACAGTAAAAGGAACCCCTTTTCATCAGCTGGGACTGTTTTCCTGCCCGTCTCTAAGATAACCCTGCTCCCAGGAGTAGCTAAGCCAGGGGTATCCAACCTTGGCAACTTTAAGATCTGTGGACTTCAACTCCCAGAATCCCCCCAGCAAGCCATGCTGGGAGTTGAAGTCCACAGGTCTTAAAAGTTGCCAAGGTTGGATACCCCTGAACTAAGCAAAGCTTGAGAATTCTGCTTTGGGGGAAATCTGACATCCTGTCTGTTGGTGGCCCACCACTTGAGACCCCACGGTGGAACCTGGTGGTGGAACTCCATGCAAAGCTCAAACAAGGGACGAAGTCCTGCGGTCAACCCTCACATGAAGTTCAAGATCAGTTTGGCCAACTCTGGATAGTTTCCCGCGAGTCCCTCTTTGAGGGAGATGGACGGTTCGCAAATGTGTAAAATAATAAAGAAATAAGTAGCTTCTGCAACGCTCTTTATTTGGGTGCAAGGTTACTATTTGATGGACAAAGCAGAAGTAGGATGAGGCCATCACAACCACTGCGGTGGCTTTCAACTCACTTGACAGCTTCTGGCCACCAAAAAAACTACCTTTAATTCAGAAGTAGGTTCCACTTGTCTTTACTACCGGTTCGCAACGGGAGCGAGCGAGCGCTTCTGCACATGCGCAGAACATCCATGATGACGTCCGGGTGGGTGGGCCACCATTACTACCGGTTCACAAGAACCGGACTGAACCGGGAGCAACCCACCCCTGCTTTAATTCCATCCCCTCTTCCATTTATTCCTTTCCTTTCCTTCCTTCCTTCCTTCCTTCCTTCCTTCCTTCCTTCCTTCCTTCCTTCCTTCCTTCCTTCCTTCCTTCCTTCATCTCTCCCTCCCTCCCTCTTTCTTTCTTTCTTCCTTCCTCCTTCCCTCCCTCTTTGTTTCTTCCTTCCTTTCTCTCTCCCCCTTCCTTTCTTCCTTCCTTCCTCTCTCCCCCTTCTTTCTTCCTTCCTCTCCCTCCCTCTTTCTTTCTTCCTTCCTTCCTTCCTTTCTCTCTCCCCCTTCCTTCCTTCTTTCCTTCCTTCCTTCCTTCCTTCCTTTCTCTCTCCCCCTTCCTTTCTTCCTTCATTCCTCTCTCCCCCTTCTTTCTTCCTTCCTCTCCCTCCCTCTTTCTTTCTTTCTTCCTTCCTTCTTTCCTTTCTCTCTCCCCCTTCCTTCCTTCCTTCCTCTCTCTCTCCCTCCCTCTTTCTTTCTTCCTTCCTTCCTCCTTCCCTCCCTCTTTGTTTCTTCCTTCCTTTCTCTCTCCCTCTTCCTTTCTTCCTTCCTTCCTCTCTCCCCTTCTTTCTTCCTTCCTCTCCCTCCCTCTTTCTTTCTTTCTTCCTTCCTTCCTTCCTTCCTTTCTCTCTCCCCCTTCCTTCCTTCCTCCTTCCCTTCCTCTTTGTTCCTTCCTTCCTTCCTTCCTTCCTTCCTTCTTTCCTTCCTTCCTTCCTCTCCCCCTTCCTTCCTTCCTTCCTTCCTTCCTTCCTTCCTTCCTTCCTTCCTTCCTTCCTTTCTTTCTTTCTTTCTTTCTTTCTTTCCCCCCCCCGCACGGCATTCAATTAATTTTAATTCGCCACGTGCAGCTACTCTAGGGGGTAATTGCTTCATCCTTGGAAATTGTGCAAACTTCAGAGGCAGGCACCGTTTCTCCTCTTAACGGGCTTTAAAGAGAGAAAGCCTTGTTTGAACTCTGCTGGCCTGCCTCATTTAATTCTTCCCTTTGTTGTTAATAATAATATTTAGCATCTAAAGGAGCACTTTACGTCTTCAAAAGTGCATTGTGTAGGTATTAAATAATGAAATGGGCTGACCCTTTTTTTGTGCCGCGAGGAGAGGCGTTTAGGCGGGCTCCTTTGGAGGGGAGAAATTAAGCGCCGGAGTTGAGAGACACGGAAAATTCCACAACAGATTCATGCCACGTTCTTATCAGGTGTAGGATTGACTTTGTGGCTTGTAGGGTTCTTGAGGAACCCAGCAAAAATTATTGATTATTTGGGCCTGGGTGCAAGCAGAAGAATTGGGGGACTAGGATGTTTTTAAACTGGGGAGGGGGGTTCCCCTGCTTTTAATAACAGCGATAAAGTTAGATCTATTTTTTTGAAAGAACGAGTTGGGTTGACTCCCAATGCCTTCATTTCATTAGAGTTGAGAGCATTATTTCCTCAAGAGTTGTCATAACTTTATGGAGATGCCCTCACGGTCCTCTCGGTGGCAGTATAGAAGTAGACTTATTTTTATTTTAAAATGGAAATCTCTTGGTGGTCTCTCATCCTGGTCGTAATCCTGGACTGATCCTATTTGATTTGCCAGAATCTGTGCCCCAAACTGTGTTGTTGATGCATCATCAACTGAGGATCACTACAACAGAAGAAGCTTGAAGTCTGTGAAGCACTTGGGAGGAAGTGGGATTCTCTTGGATTTCCAAAAGAAGGTCTGAGTCAATGCAGCAGCCATTACACAGCACCCTGGCACACATATGTTTGTGCATGTGTGTGCTTGTGAGACAGAATGAATTACAGCTTCACCCATATTGCAGACGTTTCATGACCCGGCAAGGTAATTTCATCAGTGCAAACCTCATTCCTTTCTAGCACTGAAGATGTTGCCTAGTTGGGTCATGAAACCACCAAGTTTAGAGAGCACCAGGAACTTCACTTCCTTCAACCCAAAGTGACAAATATTGTCTTCTATCAGGATAGCTTTACATTCTAGGCCCTTCTTGACGGATCTTTGCAAGGACTCATGAAACAAGCCATTCGTGCAAGGTTAAAAATTTGGAAGCTCTGATCTTCAAGATTCCGGAGAGGAAAAAAGTAAACAGGACGTCGGGATTTTTTAAAATGCAGAGTATGGAATTCTGCTTTGCTTGTAAGCACCGTCTATAAGGCATCTGCGGCCGTGCCTTTTTCCGATCATGGGTCTCCAACCTTGGCAACTTTATGCTTTGGCGGACTTCAACTAGAGCCAATTCCCTATGATTTGTGGGAGGAATCCTTCCCCTTGCGTTCTAGGACAGGGGTCTCCAACCTTGGCAACTTTATGCCTTGGCGGACTTCAACTCCCAGAATTTCCCAGCCAGCTTTGGGGAATTTTGGGAGTTTATTTATTTATTTATTAGTTCAATTTATATACCACCCTCCTCCGAAGACTCAGGGCGGCTTACAATGCACTTATAGCAATAGCCTTCATTCTTTTGTATATACCTGTTTATTAGGGCTTTTGGCCCCCCATAAGCAGTGTTTCTACAAAGTCAGCTTATTGCCCCCCACAATCCGGGTCCTCAATTTATCTACCTCGGAAGGATGGAAGGCTGAGTCAACCTTGAGCCTGGTGAGATTTGAACTCGCACTAATTGCAGGCAGCTGGCAGCTAAGTGCTACATAACAGCACTTTAGTCCGCTGCACCACCAAGTTGAAGTCCGCCAAGGCTTAAAGTTGCCAAGGTTGGAGACCCTTGTTCTAGGACAGTGATGGCTAACCTTTTCCGGCCTGAATGCCCAAAGTGTGCATGAACCCCCAAAATGTAATGTGCACCACCCCACACACATGCGCCCACCCCCCATGCATGGACAGCAGAGACCCAATGACCAGCTATCTGGTGGAAGGCATGTGCACATGTGCGGCAGAGCTGAACTGGGACAGAGAGGGTGCTGTGTGCCACCTGTGGTACACATGCCATAGGTTCGCCATCACAGTTCTAGGACATGTTTTCAGCTGCTCGGTCACGTCTACAGCACGAGGAACCCCTGGGGGTCTCCCACCCATGAAAAAACCCAGCCTGACCCTGCTTAGCTTCCCACCAAGCTCAGTCCCGGTTGTCCTATTTCAATTTTCTCTTTCAGCCAGTAAGCAAAATGACCAATAGATGGCGCCCTGCTGTTTCTTAACACCGACGTTTGTAGCCATCTTCCTGGAATAAGCTTTCAACACAGGATGCTGGTTAGCAGAGGCTGGGCATTTTCAACCATAGCAGTTTGGGGGTGAAAGGCCAGATTATCCTGTCTTGGTGGATTAGATCACCATAAAGCCCCCTTAAGGCAGGAGTTTTCAGCCCACGGCTGGTAGACCAACGCCAGAACAACTTAATTTTTCCCACTGGGAAAAATGGTTTGGTGGCAACTAACGGTGACATTTGAGAAGTTTCCACGCGAGTTTTCAGTTTGGTCTCTGGATGTGCTGCCAAAATCCCAGCCTCCCCCAAATTCTCTCCCCTGCAGCAGTAAAGATGGAGTTACATTAAAGAGCAATGGACGTATACCCTTAATACTGTCGTAAGATTTTTGCTCTCAGGCTCCTAAAGGTTGTAATGCAGTGGTGAAATCCCAATTTTTTTCACTACCGGCTTTGTGGGTGTGGCTTGGTGGGCGTGGTATGGCTTGGTGGGTGTGGCAGGGAAAGGATATTGCAAAATCTCCATTCCCATCCCACTCTGGAGCCAGCCAGAGGTGGTATTTGCTGGCTCTCCGAACTGCTCAAAATTTCTGCTATTGGTTCTCCAGAACCTGTCAGAACCTGCTGGATTTCACTCCTGTTGTAATGGTATTACTCATGTCTGCCTGTCTATTGACCACAATTTGGATCAGGTTGCCCTGTAGACCATAATCTTTTTGATTTTTGACCATAATCCCTTTTGAAGATAACTTCCACTTTCCCCCCCTCAAAAAAAAGTGTCATGAAGAGCAACAAAGATGATTAGGGGACTGGAAGTGAAAACATGTGAAGAACAGTTGCAGGAATTGGCCATGTCTAGTCTAATGAAGAGAAAGACTAGCATCTTCCAATATCTCAGGGGCTGCCCCAAAGAAGAGGGAGTCAAGCTATTCTCCAAAGCACCTGAGGGCAGGACAAGAAGCAATGGGTGGAAACTAATCAAGGAGAGAAGCAACCTGGAACTAAGGAGAAATTTCCCGACAGTGAGAAGAATTAACCAGTGGAGCAGCTTGCCACCAGAAGTTGTGTATGCTCCAACACTGGAGGTTTTTAAGAAGAGATTGGACCACCGTTTGTCTGAAATGGTCTAGGGTCTCTTGCTTGGACTAGAAGACCTCCAAGGTCCCTTCCAATTCTGTTATTCTGTACGGCAGAATTCTGATTAGGTCTGTTCATAATCAAGTTCCATTGAAATCTTGCTAAGGGAAGATAGAGCTGCATTTTTAATCGGCTGGCTATCCCAGGACTCTGATTTATGTTGGAGATTTTGAGAGTAAAGTTCTTGCTTGAGAGAGGGTGTTGGGCCCATGGAAAGCTTGCAAGAGTCAGAGCAGGAAGATTACATCAGCTCCTTTTTCTTTCCAGCATAATCAAATGGCAAAAGAACATTGTGAGTGCCTCTGTTGCAACTAGCACCATCTAGTGACAAACTCACATAATGGCATTATCCACCAGGAATGTTAAGAGGAATATTGACCAAACATTTAGCCTGTTTTGATGAGGAATGCTTTTCGGTCTTGTGAAACCTAAACTTTGCATTTCAGATGATGAATGTAGACAAAGAGGAAGCAATAGCAGGGAAACTGCCCTCCGCTTACTTTAAATGGAAAGGAAGTTTTTAACCCAACGTTTGCAATTCCATCTTCCAGAAAAGATCAAGGAGCTGGCGGCCATCGGTCAATCCATCATTGATTCCGTTTGGCAGAAATCACTTGCCCGTCCTTTCTGAAAAACAATCCAATGAAGTCTTGGTCTGGCATATCTTGGACTCTGGGGAATTGCAGCTACATAAATCTTGAGCCACAAGTACAGGAGCATTAGACTAAATGCAAATGGCAGAGGAACAATGCAGGGATTCTGTGGTGCAGAGATTCTGTGGTGCAATGCAGAGCTGTGGTGGCGTAGTGGTTAGGATGCAGTATTGCAGGCTAACTTTGCCCACTGCCAGCAGTTCGATCCTGACCAGCTCAAGGTTGACTTGGCCTTCTGAGGTGGATAAAATGAGGACCCAGATTGTTGGGAGCAATAGGCTGACTCTGTAAACCAGGGGTCTCCAACCTTGACAAATTTACAACTTGTGGACTTCAACTCCCAAATTCCTCAGCTAGCTGGCTGAGGAATTCTGGGAGTTGAAGTCCACAAGTCATAAAGTTGCCAAGGTTGGAGACCCCTGCTGTAAACTGCTTAGAGAGGGCTGTAAAAGCACTATGAAGCTGTATAAAAGTCTAAGTCCTATTGCTAGTCCTTCCTTCCTTCCTTCCTTCCTTCCTTCCTTCCTTCCTTCCTTCCTTCCTTCCTTCCTTTCCATCCCTTTCTCTCCTTCTTCAGTTTCCATCCATTGTTCCTTGTCTGGCCTTCGGGTGCTTTGGAGAATAGCCTGACTCGGTCTTCTTTGTGGCAGCCCCTGAGATATTGGAACTCTGCTATCATGTCTCCCCTGGTCCTTCTTTTCATTAAAGTAGACATACCCAGTTCCTGCAACCGTTCTTCATATATGTTTTAGCCTCCAGTTCCCTAATCCTCTTTGTTGCTCTTCTCTGCACCCTTTCAAGAGTCTCCACATCTTTTTTATAGTGTGGTGACCAAAACTGGATGCAGTACTCTAGGTGTGGCCTTACTAAGGCTTTATAGGGTGGTATTAGTACCTCCCTTGATCTTGATTGTATCCCTCTGTTAATGCAATTTAGGATTGCATTAGCTTTTTTGGCTGCTGCTGCACATTTAGCTGACTCATATTTAGCTGGTTGTCCACTAAGACTCCAAGATCCCTCTCACAGTCACTGCTATTAAGCCTTTCACCCACTCACCTACTCAGCACATGAGAAGCAGTTCAGTCTCCTCACCTAACAGGAACACCCAACGAGTGACGTGATGCTACCATGAGTGCTAAGGAGACCCACCGTGCCATTTCTGAGCTAGTTTCCTCCTCTTTCCATGTGGATGGTTACTTGCCTTTTGTCTGTCGGGGCGCTGCGGAATCTGAAAAGCACAGTGACAAAATGAAGTGAACCGACCCAATTAAAGCCCATCAAGGGGTGACAATCCCGTCTCGGTTCTCCCCAGCGAAAATGGGTGTGGTGGAACACCTGCATTGGGTGGCCTTTACTACTGTTAACGTCTCTCCCGCAGGTCAGATAGCTCATACTGTCAGCTCGGTGAAATTGTTCAAACATATATAATATGCTCTCAAAACATTGCTTAATTAAATTCCGAAGAACGTCGACGCACAAACAAAGAGGACGGGAGAGAGGTTAATGCAAAGGAATCCGAGATCTTCCATGGTTTGCAGAGAGGAGAGAAGGTGGGGAGGGAAGAGGGGGAAGGTGGATGGTGGTGGAGTTTTGGATAGAAGGGATGACCAGCTGGAGTAGGAATCTGCAAGCTGAAGATGCGATTCAAGGGACCCAAGAAAAGAACGCAGGAGAGAAAATGGGCATGGGAAGGAAGGGAGAACGTTGAACAAGAAAGTTGTAAGATGGTTGAACAAGACTTTGTTTTCGATCAACCGAAGAATGTAAGACCAAAAAAAACCTCTTCTACAACAACCCAAAACTGAAATAATAGAAGATTCGTGACCAGTACCACCATTAGAATTTTGAGCTTCCTCCAATGGTTGCTCCAATGCTATTTGAGGGTCTCCCATGATTTGCTTGCACCATAATTTCTTGAGCATCACCTGTCCAATTAGCCGTGTTATTTGCTAAGAAGCAGTTGGTGGAATTCCTTTGAGCTGCTTGAGGTTGTAGTTTCCATTAAATAGTCAACGAGATAATTAGAAGTCCAAAATAATATTGTCCAACTAGTCCAATTTTGGAACATGGTACGCTTTCTAGCATCTCATTCCACCTGGATCCAAAAGGCAGAGGGGACATTGAGACACAATCTAATGATGAAAGAAAGATTCTGAGCTTTTCACAGAAGGGAGAACAGTTGGTGCATCCTCTACTTTTTAAGTTGATACTGGAGTAAATGTACAGATTGGGGATGGCCTGATGATTAAATGAATGGGACATTTTGAACTTGGCAAAATTCAGCTCGAAAAAAAGAGCTTTGGAAAAAGTTCTCCTTCTCCTGCTTGGTAATATCAATTGAAGTAACCAGTTCGTAGAAAAACTGACTTAAATACCCTCTCATTCCATGCTGATTCTGCCTATAACATGGGCTCCGTGTTCGTTCAGAGGCAACTTTTGACTAGAACGATTTCTGGATGGATAGCGTCATAATTTAGTTCAGCCACTAGGTTGCGCTGATGTTAATAAAGGAAAGCAAACGTTTCACCTTAGTCTTGTTAGTCAACTCTATTGTTTGTAGAAGCATGAGTGTTTTCTCAACCTCAGCAACTTTAATATATAACTTTAATTCCCCAGGGGGATTCGGGGAGTTGAAGTCCACCCCTCTTAAAGTTGCCAACGTTGAGAAACATTGGGTTAAGTCCTTCCCCATCCTTATTACATCGCTTTCCAAGAGCAGAAGGCGCCATTTTAGTCAGCAAGTTTGAACGTTCCAAAAATATATATTTTCAGGAGTGAGCCCCCCCCCTCCCCATCCCTCTCCTCCTCTCTCGGATGTCAGCACCGTAATAATCGGCGGAATAATAAATAAATAACGTGTTGATTGTTCAGCATCCGTTAATAGGAGGGCGGGCATGCGGTTGGTTGTCGTTTCAATGCGGAAAGATTGATATCCGGGCGCGCACTGCTAGTTAGTGGGGAGGGGGGGCCGGGTTTGTGACGCCCCACATTTCTGGGACGTCGGCCTGTTGTGCCAAGCTCAGCTTCCTTCAGCACAATTATCCTGGTATTATGGGGATGTATTAGCCCCTGTTTCAGCAAGCGCTTTGTCTATATTACGCCGTATATCATAGAGGGATGCCAAAGCACCGTAAATAATTCACCAATATGCAGACAAATGGAAGGGCAGCATTTGGAAACATGGCTAATCTGGGGCATTATTTAAACATGGTTTTGCTTCCTGCCCTGCTCAGGTCTTCCTTCCTTCCTTCCTTCCTTCCTTCCTTCCTTCCTTCCTTCCTTCCTTCCTTCCTTCCTTCCTTCCTTCCTTCCCTTTCTCTTCTTTCCTTCCTTCCTTCCTTCCTTCCTTCCTACCTACCTTCCTTCCTTCTCTTTCTCTTCTTTCCTTCAGTACTTCCTTCCTGGTTTATTTTTCTTCCCTCCTTTCCTTCTTTCCTCCCTCACCCCCTCCTTCTTTCCTTCCTTTCTTCTCTTTCTTTTCTTTTCTTTCCTTTCCTTTCCTTTCCTCTCCTCTCCTCTCCCCTCCCCTCTCCACCCCTCCCCTGCCCTCCCTCCCTCTCTCCCCTCCTTCCTCGTCCTACACATATCATTTTCTTCCATTTCTGTATTACACAGCTTCAAAAAGAAATAGAACATTTGAATCCTTGAGCATCTAACGCTCAATCTTTCCAAAGTCAAAGGAGAAATATTATTTTGGTGCTTGGAACGAAGCTGGCCATCTGCTTTCGCTCTCTGAAACAATGACCGAAAAATTATTTTTAGAACGTGGAACCATTTCTCTCTCCCCTCTTCCTCCCTCGACCTGGCCCCACTTTCCTGCCAAACCGTATATCAGTTTGTTCTATAGTCTCTTCTGTGAGAAGGATCTAAAAAATCCCTTTGCAAACACAAGCGAAGGCTTAGCCTCCCCTTCACCCGGCATTAACCAGTCATTAATCCCAGTTGAACAGATGAAAGAACAGTAACCAGGAAGGTGCATTTTGCTCATAGTCAAACAGCAAAAGTCAGACAGACTATCCAGGTTTTGCAAAGAAATTCCTCACTTTCCAGGCAATGAATGACAGCTCATTTTTTCCCCTCTGTATCTCTGTTGCATGTCCTGTTCAAAAAAAGAGAGAAAAGATTACTTTTGTGCTTAAGAGCTCCCTGGATCCTTAGATAAAGTTTAGGGATGGCAAGTGAATTTTTTTATATCAACCATGCTATAGTAATAGATCACAGTGTTGGTGAAGATCTTTTTCCTTCCTTCCTTCCTTCCTTCCTTCCTTCCTTCCTTCCTTCCTTCCTTCCTTCCTTCCTTCCTTCCTTCCTTTCCATTCATCCCTTTCCTTCCTTCCTTCCTTCCTTCCTTCCTTCCTTCCTTCCTTCCTTCCTTCCTTCCTTCCTTCCTTCCTTCTACCTTCAGCGGTGTTGTTTCCTCCACCTTCTGGAGAAGAAGACCTCAGACAGAGAAAGGTCAGAGAAAGGCCAAAAATATCAAGATGTCCCATGCATATGCTAGAACTGGCCCATTTGTCCAGATCAGTGAACATTTCCACCCCTATGTCTTCCTAGCAATCCTCCATCATCATCATCATCATCATCTCTTCTTCTTCCTCTTCTTCTCCTTCTCCTTCTTCTCCTCTTCCTCCTCCCTCCTCCTCACCCCTCTCCTCCTCCTCCTCCCTCCTCCCTCCTCCTCCTCCCCCTCCCCCCCACCTGGCAATCCTCTCACACTTTTATGGGTTCTTCTCTCTGTTTTCATCTCTTCTTTATGGGTCCCAGCAGTGACAGTTGCCAAGGGACTGCGTGGCCGTTACTGTGTAAGATGCATGGATCAATTAACTCAGTTGCTGGGTTTCACTTCTGAATCAATTAACTGGAACTGAAATTAACTAAAAATATCCTTTGCTTATTAACAGACTGAACTAATTGCTATAAAAGGTGGAGGGGGAGGGGGAGGAAGGGGGAGGGACAGATCCTCCGATTTATCACCATCAATCTCTCTCTCTCTCTCTCTCTCTCTCTCCCCCACCCGCATCGTTATCGCAGAGGTTCCTCTCTTGCTGAACGAACTAATAACTCTGAACATCACATCATGAGGCTGTCCTTTGATGCTAATGCTCTTGACGTGAAGACTTTCAGATTGGTCTCTCCGATTGAAGCTGGTCTACTCAGGTTGGGATGATTGACCCAATAGGGCATTGAGGTCCTAAACAGGTTGTTCCTAAATTAAGAGAAGGTCCCCGTCTCGGAGGGTGGAGGTGAAGGGTCTCTGGTGGAAACACACCGATCCAAGTTCTGGTGAGCTCCATTTGACCCCAAAGGTTGTCTTCCTGTCGATTTTTTTGTAGCTATTTGACAAACCGTGGGTTTTACTTGAATTCCTGGAGAAGGATGACAAGCAAAGGGCTCAGAGTTCTTCTTTAGCTTTTGGTCCATGGGTTAAGCTGCCCTCTCTTCAATGTTTTGAAGTGCACGCTTAAATGTACCTTTAACCCTGGGGGCGGTAGAGCAGAAGGACATTTCATTTTGGCCAAGTTCACATCATTACTTGACCAAACGAAGTCCTCCACAATTACTAGTGAAAAGAATGGCTGAAGATCTATCCTATCTGAAAGCTCCCCCATCTTCTTCATTGGCACCAACTCATCTCGGGGAGTCAAACGGTCCCACCCAACTCTACGTTTAATGTCCTTGCTCTATCGCGATTTGTTCCTTCTACTCCTCCTTCAAGTTGCCAGGAGAATGCCACCTTCCATGAAACTGGAATCCACTCAACCAAAGGATCTATGGAACCTTTGGTGAAGACACCCAACAAGTCTATTGGCGTCCATTTCTCCAGCGTTTCCCTTTTTCCCCTGTGCCATCAGCCATCTTGGCACATCCTGATGCCCCCAATGGGTGAGAAGAACCAAAGACTGGAATTCCCTTTGAGATCTCCACAGCTCTCTTTTTCTCGTTCACTGGTTTCTTTCTGGCCTTCCAGCTTCTGGCCACCTTCTGAGCATGAAAAGAGAAAGAGACCCTTCTCTTTCCTTCCAAAGAGCAGGCATCTCTTTTTTTGTTCAATGCGTTCAGACTTCCCTCCCCGCTGTTGGCTCTTACAGGCTGAGTGTGTGTTTTGTAATTAAGCAGTTAATTGCACTGGAGTTCTTGATTAGCTTTGGGGGATGGTGATGTGCTAGCAGGATGAGATGTGTACAGTTCAGAATCATTTACAGAAATTGGAGCTAATTTTGCTGTCTGTGCTTATTACTGCATTAATTTAATTTGGGTTGCTTTTAGCTCATTAACACATCTAATTAATTCGTTGACATCACTATTAAGATGTCTCTTTGAAATTGGCGTCTCCAGATAATCAGGATGGAAGAGGCTGACAGATCAGGCGCGATGCTGGCTGGGAAAAGGAGGAGGGGGGAGAAACAGAAATAATAATAATAATAATTTTTTTAAAAAAGCAAAAAAGGGATGTCCGAGGCCAGCTAATGAGTTCTCCATTGGAACGGCATGGTTTCTTCAACCTGGCACTTTTGGAAGGCTTTGCCGAGGCATTTAAGGAGTGTGTGGGGCAGAGGCCCACAAAGGGGACCTTTGGTGATAGAGACAATATTTTCATTTAGGAAAGAAAACAACATTCTGTGTAATTCCAAGGTCCCATACGTGTCTCTCCTTCCCCAGATTTTACCTGTCACGAATTCGGTGCTCTCTCAGCTTGCTGGTTTGCGTCATTACCCAACAAGGTAACATCATCCAAAATCAACTATCAATAGACGACAGGGAGATCTATCACATTGATAAACCTTTCAGAAGAGACAACACATAAGCTAAGAAGGAAACCAGCAGACCAGAAAGCATGCTCTGCAGCAGCCTTCGCCTAGATAAGCAGGGATTAACCCCAGATAAACAATCTAGGAGAAAACGATCAAGGCACTACAACCATCACCAACCCTGGAAAGCAAGCTGTTGTATAGAAACAGGGAGAGAACCCCACCCTCATCAGCACTGATGATGTTACCTCGTTCCCCATGCAACGTGTGAAGCAGATTTGCATCTTTCTGGTCCTGGAACATCTCCTTCCCTTCTGTTTCCTGACTCAAGCACCAGGCCAAAGGAAGCAAGTTGTACAACCAACCAAGCCTTCCAGATGCCACCAAAGGAGAATTCTGAATCTCTGTCCACAGCTGGGATGAAAAGTGGGATTTGAACCTTTTCATTAGCTGAAGAAGAGACAATGTGGTTTGTTGAGGGCATCATCCACCTATCCTACCCAGAAATTCCTCCAAAAAGTCCTACCACCACAATGACCTTCAAGGACTCGTTTTGCTTTAGAAGCTTTAGGTCATTCTCCAAATGCCCATAATAAAGACAAAATAAAGTTTTGTCCTCTTTATTTAATCTCCTCCGATATTAGCCACTCTGCTCTTTAGTGTTTCATTAAACCCTTTAGTTTAATAACAGGCTCCCTCGGGGCTCAAATCCAAGACCACGTGAATCCTTGGTAAACAGATGCATCAATTAACCTCAGAATCTCTCGGGCACTATTAGAAGTGAGATGTCCTCAGAAAGTGCATATGGTTGCAATTAGCCTTAAAATACTTGTGTGCCAATAGTTTTCAGTTATTTGTGTGCTCCCGGATCGATCTAACTTATGTTTTGCACATTAAACAACTCTTCTTACTTCATCAATAACTTAAATGTTTAAATTTATTAACTTTTTTTTTTGTTTTCCTTATCATGCTGGGTAAAAACTCCAACTGTTGCTCACCCAACCACTCCTGGTAACATTTTTGTTCATTTTGATCTCCTGAAATTTAAAACCTTATAAAACCAGCAACTGCCTCTTGCCAGAGATATTAAGGAAGACAGACCTGAGTTTTCATCCATCACGCTTATTCCATCCATCCTTTTCAGTTCTTGCAACCTGCTTCCCTGTAGCTCATAATTTCTCAACCACAGTGATTCGTGGATGAGTGTGGACTTCAACTCCCAGAATTCTCATCAATGGCCATGCTACCTCAGGAATTCTGGGAATAGAAGTCCACACAGCTGTACAGTAGTGGCCAAAATTGTGGAAACCTTTTGGGAAAAGTGTATTTTCTAATACACCACTAATAACACCATTTTTTTTTAGTAGTACCATAAAATGATATATCAATGGGAAGATAATTTAATCAAGAATGTAATGCAATAACTTTTATGAGGGATTTTATTAGAAGAGCAGTTACAGTATAAAGAAGAAAAATGAAACACGTAGAAAAAAATGAGATATACCAAAATGATCACCATAGAAAAAAACGAGATATGCAAAAATATCACGTTAATCCTTAGTTGGGTAATCTTTAGCATGAATGATGGCCTTACAACGTCTTCCCATGGAGTGAACCAAGTCTTTGAGTTCTGCATCTGTTCCAATGTGAAACCAAGATTGAAGAATGGCTTCTATTAACTGGGTTTTATGGCAGGGTCGCTTCTGACTAACAAGTTTCTTTAGTCGGCTCCATAGATTTTCAATTGGGTGAAGGTCTGGGCTATTCCCAGGCCATTCATTCCAGCAGTGGAATAGGATTCTCTTGAAACTCCCCCCCCTCAAAAAGTGGTGTTATTAGCCATCAAACCTCAAAAATACACTTTTCCCAAAAGGTTTCCACAATTTTGGCCACTACTGTAAGTGTCCAAGATTGGAAACAGAACATCGCATAATTCAGTAGGAGAATATCCATTTCTGCATCCAGAAGACATCAGTTTCCATGTCTAACCAGATTTGGGGAAAAAATGTTGCTCAAAGAGCCCTGGAGATCCAAGGCTTGAAGTCATACAACGTGGCAAATCAAAGATGTTTGCCCGTGTCTTCCCAGACTTGGCTGAAAATCTTGATCGAGGCTTCCTATGTTGTGTGAGTGCAGCCAATGGCAGCTTATTCAATAAACCACGGCCAAGAAAATGGTAGAAATGGGTGAATTCAGCCAAAAATAAACAGCGTGTATTTTTAAGGGTGGTTTTCTGCAGTTATATTTTTAACGCTGTTTTTAATTATCTTGCTAGCAGCACGGAGTGCTTTTTAAGTGGAAAACTGGGATAAGCCTCTCTTAAATAAATATAAGACTTTAAAAAGCAGAGGGGAGGGGGAATCAGCATTGCTGTAACATTAGTTGTTTGGGGAGCCCCAGGTTCCAATCTTGCTAGATGTTGTGAACCACCTCTCCACTCCGTTCCCATCTGTCGCTCATTGTCTTTTCATTTTGTTTGGAGTCTTTTCAATCGTATCGTATCTCGAAGAAGAGAGATTTGGCTTTTTAAAAACCTGCCCCAACAGCCTTTGCAGATAAAGGGGGAAAGTAAATCAATCAAACAAACAAACTGTATATTACTCAGACTCTTCTGTTTGTCTGTTTGAAACCTTCAGATGGGCAAAAAGCAAGGGTGAAATCCAGCAGGTTCTGACAGGTTCTGGAGAACCAGGTAGCAGAAATTCTGAGTAGTTCGGAGAACCAGTAGTGGAAATTTTGGATAGTTTGGAGAACTGGCAAATAGCACCTCTGGCTGGCCCCAGAGTGGGGTGGGAATGGAGATTTTGCAGTATCCTTCCCCTGGAGTGGGTGGGAATGGAGATTTTGCAGTATCCTTTCCCTGGAGTGTGGAGGGAATGGAGATTTTGCAGTATCCTTCCCCTGCCACGCCCACCAAGCCATGCCCACAGAACCGGTACTAAAAAAAATGGATTTCACCGCTGGTGAAAAGGTGCATCATAGGGCAATCCTTTTTGAACCCATCTATCTCAAAGGGGCTAGCTTAAAGATTGCATCTAAACTTGGTTTGGTGGGCGTGGTGTGGCTTGGCAGGCATGGCTTGATGGGTGTGGCAGGGGAAGGATACTGCAAAAACTTCATTCCCACCCCACTCCGGGGCCAGCCAGAGGTGGTATTTGCCAGTTCTCTGAACTACTCAAAATTTCTGCTACCGGTTCTCCAGAACCTGTCAGAGCCTGCTGGATTTCACCCCTGGCCCTGACACAATGGGCCACTGGGTGTCTAATTCTACTCTAAATCCAAAGTTGGGGTGAATTTAGGATACAATTAGATTGCACGTCTTCCCTACCCCACCCCCGGAATGGAAAGAGAGGCATGGGAAAGAGATTGACAAGATCTCTCATGACATGGAAGCAACGGACCAACGAATAAGGGAAGATCTCTTATGGTTTTGCAATATCCCCACTCATGCTAGATAGATATCCCAGAATGCAACACAAGATAGATCCACCAGGGGAAAAAAACATTCCTGTTTTCAATTGCTTCAGATCCTGGGAGCAGGAGTGGATTTTTGGGGAATGGGTAGGGGGTGCATTCCCACCAGAGGCTGAGCTGAGAAGTCCTCCCCCATCCTAACCCTCTCTTCTTTCTTTGCCAAGCCCGGAATTCTCGATTCTAGACTCAAATTGAATTTACAATTTGCTTTTGGGCAATGTGTAAATTGGCACTTCATTGATTATTAATGAAGTGCTAATTGCTTGTTGCAACCAATTTTTATGCAAATGTTCTGAGTGCTGTTTGCACAGTCTTGGCAGTTGAAAAAAGAAAAAAAGGAAGAATGTTTGGGTGGCCCTGATGTAGGACTGGAAAAAAAAAACAGAAGAAAAGTCAGCATCTAAGAGGTGGAACAGAGCAGTAAAAAGAGAGAATACGTCCATATTTAGCAATTAGCGGCGTAATGAGAACTTCTCTCTTTTTAATGAAGGAGTCTAATTCAGACTTGGTGGGTTTTCTTTCTAATTGAACAGGAGCCCAACATGAAGGAACATCAAGGTCACGATAAGTCAGTTTTGTGACTGAGGAAAAATATGACACATTTGTCTGGTGAACCATCTAGAATTTCCCTGGTCTTCCATTGAATTTATTACTGCCAGCTACTGGATATAGCTCCTCAGAATGGCCTAAAAAGAGCTGTTTATGAGCCAAGAAGAAGCCCTTCTCCAAAGTAGGACCTCTTCGTGAGTGTTTCTCGTACCCTGAGAAGGTGGCTTCTGATAGGACGTCTATTGTTCTCCAGCTTTCCAACATCAACGTGGCAACAATTTTGCCTTGTGTGCTCAGATTCTTCTTTTGAGATTATTTCAGAACTTGACCCAGGAAAGACCTTCAGTCTGAGGTTTCTCGTGAGCTTCTCTGTTTCTGATTCATCAAACTGTCCAACAGACAGAAAGACATCAACATCTACTTGGTGCTGAACAATTCCAGAGATCAAACAGTTCCAGAGATCAAAGCTGTTAGATTAGAGACACAATTTTCTTGACCATTGATTATACTGTTTGGATCTGTTCTTCAGCAACTTTTGGGTAGGACACAGCTTGCCCATGTTCCTGGTCTAAAATCCAACTGAGTTCAGCAACAAACCCTGAAGGCATCTCTTGGTTCATACACCTATATATATAGATGGAGGCCTTCCTGGGTTTAGATGCTAAGCAAGGTTGGCCATATTTAGTCCTTGAATGGAAGACTTCCATGGAGCCAGCAAACTGATCAAACATCTCAGAAGAAGGCATGGATTAATTACCAAGAAAACCACAGGAACCTAACTTAGAAGTCACCACCAGGTGAGCTCAACACAAAGGAGCATTAAAATTCATCTCTATGTTTGATTTTTTTTTTAAAATTTGATTTATATGCCGCCCTTCTCCGGAGACTCAGGGCGGCTTACAATCTGTTAAGCGTTGAAAGAATACCCAGCTTAAAATATCATGGTTGCCCACTAAAAGGATGTCATGGCAACCTAACAATGATTGTGGAAGCTGGTTAAAAATGAGTATTAATACAAGAGGTTGGAAGATAAGGTATTATGGAGGAGGAAGCTCATCATAGGAAGAGTTGAGGGAAGGAAGGAGATCCGCCAATCTAGTTAAAGTGGATGTTATTAGTTGATGTAATGAGATCCCCAACTTGGGAGCCTGAAGACGCCTCAGCTTTCACCCAGAACCCACCCAGCTGCTCTTGATTTCCCATCCACCTTTTGCCAAGAGACCAAATTTAGAGTGGGCTCCAACACATTTAAATCCATTTATTGCAAAATTACTTTTCGATAATTACATCACTTGCGCCGTCTCTGTTTCATAATGAAATTAGCAGGAGAGATATTAGAAGGAATATAAAATTATACGAAATATTGAAAAATACTTCTCGTTGGGTTTCGGCTCCCCCTTCCCCCCCCTTCCCCCCGCCTTCCTCTCGCTGTCGCACAACCCATAGCTTAACAAGCAAACGAGCCTCCCTCTAAATGGGTTTGGGAGGCATTGGGTCTAATTTCATAAAGCCTTTTGTATAAATTAATTATAACGGTTATTGCAGCTTCGCGTTATTAGATTGCAATTTCTTCCCTTATTTTCTTCTTCTGCTGCTGCTTCTTTCCTTTTCCAGGGTGTTAAAAAAAAATTGTAGAAGAGGCATTGTGAAAACAGTTCAAGAGTTGGCACCTCTTTTTGAGGGGGCAGGAAGCCCAAATGCCCATTTTCTCACCCCTTCCTTCGATTTTGGCTAAGCGTTTCCGTCAAGCCAGCTTCTGAGATTTCTAAACCATGATTGAGGACTGCTGCCCAAGGAACCTCCTAAGAGGTCTTCTCCAGAAGAAGACACGGCCAGGATGCAGGATGAGCTTCCATGGCTAGGATGAAAACCCAAATGGATCTCCCTAGATCCAACAACTTAACAACTACTTGATACCACAGTTGCTCTTCCTTCATCATCTCATTTTGGCTGTTTCTCTCTTCTTAACCATGGCTCGTTTATGGTCTACATACGGTCTTTAAGCTTCTTTGACATTCTTTCCACGTAGGGACCTTACTCTGTTATGCACCTACCAGGAAATGTAACCGAGCTGGAGAAGAATTACCTTTTACCTGCCCAGCCATTTATGCAAATTTGGTTGTGGATTTAATCAACTGCAACGCCAACAATTCATCAACCTGACGACAGACCTCAAAACCCTTAAATATCTCCAATTTCGGCGGTACGTGTTAGTAAGCAAAACTGATCAATCATGTAATTTTAGGGTTGAAATTTAGCAGCCTTCACCGAGGTGGTGTTCGGATGAGGACTTTCCCTCCCCGTGGTTGGCTCTGTGTGTGTGCTTATTTCTGCTTATGTGTAAGTGCACATGTACTGCCACTAACAATTCGGATGCGTCCACTGTTCCACGCTGTACAGAATTGTGATTTGTTTGGTGTTCCTTGCTTGGAAATGTGGCCAGGGCGTGTTGCGTCATTAAAACCCGCATCACCATGGTTGCTCAGTGCCGTGGAAACGGGTTCTGGAGGGATTTTGCTTTTGAGTTAATAACCTTGGTAGGTTTTAGTTGGTCTCCCTCAGAGGACTTCAGGTCCCCTAATTGGAAAAGCTGAATATTCTTCAAGGTCAGAGAGGTGTTTTCTTACCATTTTCTTGCTTATTTTAATTTTTATTTCTAGTTTTTCTTTTACAGTACAGTTTTGGGTAGGTTGGACTATAGTTTTGGGTTGTTGTTTTTTTTTTGCAATTCTGCTTTCTCTCTCCTGTCTGTTACTTCCTTGCCATCTTCTCGCTTTGGTGGACCAACTGCTTCCTTGACTTTTTTCTTGTCATTCATGTGTTGAAAGAAACTTTTCTTTAATTGTCTTTGACTTTGGTTGCAAGTCTTTGTTCATTCTGAGCCTTTGCTTTCCAGAACATGCAAAGATGAAGTCTGCATAAAGCTTCTCACACCCTGTGTTTGAGAGGCACATAAAAGCCATCTGGGTAACTTTGGGCCAATCACCAGGAGATGGTGAGTTCTAATTCTGCCTTAGGCATGAAAGCCAGTTGAGTGACTTTGGGCCAATTACCAGGAGATGGTGAGTTCTAGTTCTGCCTTAGGCATGAATGGTGGCTGGATGACTTTGGGCCAATTACCAGGAGATGGTGAGTTCTAGTTCTGCCTTAGGCATGAACGGTGACTGGGTGACTTTGGGCCAATCACTAGGATATGGTGAGTTCTAGTCCTGCCCTCTCTCTCAATCCAATCCACTTCACAGGGTTGTTGTGGCAGGCAAAATAGGACGATTAGTTATGTTCACCACCTTCAGTTACTTCTAAAGTAATACAGATGGGATTTAAAAAAAAAATCTAATACCGGTAAATAATAAATAAGTAAACGTACATTGCATTGTTCTCCTCCTGGTTACGCCCAGCTGCTAAAGCCGATCCTCCTTGGAGAAACCTCCTTTCATTAGGAATTCAATTAAGTCGAATATTCCTTATTGATGTGACAGTCTTTGCATGGAAGAAAACCCTGTCATAAAAGTTGGTTGGGGGAGCCCATTTTTTAAAAGCCCCCCACCCCCCGGTCCAACGAGGTTTGCTCTACTGTCTGGTCAGACAGGGTATTAATGAGATTCCTCGAGGTGCAAATCGTAGCGTAAAAGGTGTGACTTAACAATAGCAAACCCCATCCGTTGCTGGATGCACAGCTGCCCACAGCCTCCAGCCACACCGCTGTCTGCCTTGTTAGCATCCGTAATTAGAACAAAGGAACCCTCATTTTGACACTTTAATAAAGTGCCGGGCCTCGTCAATTTAGTATTTAATAAAAGCGAAACATCCCTGGCATTTTGTAAAACACATATACAGGCACGCATAGACAGACATATACAGCATTATACTGCACATATTATGTCCTATCTCTATGGAAAAGGGACTGGAATAGGATTTGTCTGCATGGCTGGGGAATTCTGGGAGTTGAAGTCCACAGATGCTGGCTGGGGAATTCTGGGAGTTGAACTCTACAGATGCTGGCTGGAGAATTCTGGGAGTTGAAGTCCACACATATTGCTGGGGAATTCTGGGAGTTGAAGTCTACAGATGCTGGCTGGGGAATTCTGGGAGTTGAAGTCCCCAGATGCTGGCTGGAGAATTCTGGGAGTTGAAGTCTACAGATGCTGGCTGGAGAATTCTGGGAGTTGAAGTCCACACATATTGCTGGGGAATTCTGGGAGTTGAAGTCCACAGATGCTGGCTGGAGAATTCTGGGAGTTGAAGTCCCCAGATGCTGGCTGGGGAATTCTGGGCATTGAAGTCCAACCATCCTAAAGTGCCCAGACATAAGAAACACAGGCCTATAGGATAGTCCTTGACTTACAACAGTTTGTTTAGTGATCATTCAAAATGACAACGGCACTAAAAAACGGGACTTAGGATGGTTTTTCACACTTATGATCTTTGCAGCATCCTGGTCCAGCAACTGAATTCATGGTCAACCCACGAAACGATGCCCTCATCTATGCCAGTAACCAGTGGGAGAAGATGCATCTAAGCAGGGTCATGTCCTTTATGGGTTCTCTAATTAACCACGCAATTAGCAGAAACAGAAGATTTGCAGCGTTGTTGCTGTTAAAAACTACACATTTCAAGTCCTTAAGATTACCAAGGGAGGCTCCCCATTCCCGATGAGCTGGTGCTTCATTGGGCACCGGACAGCATGCACAGAATTCTGTGGTTACGATTATTCTCATCGTTTGTTATTTATACGGGCGTTTTAAAAGGATGCTCTTTGCCCTGGTGACATGGGCAGCTGTACAGACAGAATGAAATAAATAAATAAACTGCACTTTCCAGAACTAAGTTCGTAAATATCCTTCGGCCTGAAGGGACAAACTGGCTATAGATTATCCTCGACTTACGACCGTTGTGTAGCGCGTATCGAAAGTTACAATGGTGTCCCCGATTTTCACATGATGCAAAAGGAAGACAAGGATGTAATGGGGCGAAATGCATATTCTTTTCCATATGTTGTGATCCGTTTGCAGGAAAGCGCACACGAGAACAGCTCTCTGGGAGAAAGAGAGGTAGGGAAAGAAATTAGAATTGCAAAATAATATAGTTTGGAAACTATATTATTCCTAAACCTTAGGAAAAATACATTAAGGGTTAAACCAGTGGTGAAATTCAATTTTTTTTATTACAAATTCTGTGGGTGTGGCTTGGTGGGCGTGGCAGAGGAAGGATACTGCAAAATCCCCATTCCCTCCCCACTCTTGGGGGAAGGATATTGCAAAATCTCCATTCGTACCCCACTTCTGGGACCAGCCAGAGGTGGTATTTGCCGGTTCTCCAAAATTACTCAAAATTTCCGCTACCGGTTCTCCAGAACCTGTCAGAACCTGCTGGATTTCACCCCTGGGTTAAACATGTCCAGAAAAGCTTTGTGAATTTCCTTGCAAAAACACGGCACCCCAATCCTGTCAGGGGACTGAAATAACCCTGGAAGCTGGGGGGAAAACCTGAGAAATTGAGGGTTTTATTTAAAAAAATAAAATAAAATTGGAAAAACTCCCTTCAACAAAAAATAAAAGGTAAAGAAAGAAGAGGAGAGAAGATACAGTTGGTACCTCAAATGCAACTACAACTTTCTTTAAAGAAATTGGCCAAGAGTTCTACCACAGAACTAGGTTTTTAACCATGCTTCCCACCTAAGTGTTCTTGTGGAATCCAAGACAGGTAGTCCTTGACTTATGACCGCAATTTGAACCCCAAAACTTCTATTGTGAAGTGAGACATTGGTTAAGTGAGCTTTGCCCCCATTTTACGACCTTTCTTGATGCAGTTGTTAAGTGAATCACCACGGTCGATAAGATAGTAACCCGGTTGTTAAGTGAATCCAGCTTCCCCATGGACTTGGCTCGTCAGAAGGTCACAAAAAGGGGGACCATGTGACCCCAGGGACACTGCGACCGTCATAAATATGAACCGGTGGCCCAGCATCTGAATTTGGATCAAGTGACGTTGGGGATGCTAAATCCTAAGTCCTTTTTTTTTTTAGTGCTGTTGTAACTTTGAACGGTCACTAAATGGACCATGGTAAGTCGAGGACTACCCTATAGGCCTGCGTTTCTTAACTCTGGGCACTTTAGGATGGTTGGACTTCAACGCCCAGAATGCCACAGCCCTATGGGTGTTGAAGTCCACCCATCCTAAAGTGCCCAAACTTGAGAAACATGACAAGATTATATCTTCTGGACGCAGACAGTCACACGCAATGGAGTTCAGGATGTGGGGGTCTTTCTCGGCCAGGAGGGGGAGCACGTCTGCTGTTGTGGCCTCCTCCTCCTGGTGGGCTTCCCACCCCCCCTCCCCTCTCCCAGCGGCGCCTAACAAGCCGGTCTGTCTGAACTCAAAATGAATTTGGTCTCCTTTTCATCACTCGGGGAAGTCCAGCTGCTCCTGTCAACACCTTCGCATAGCAGGCAATTCATCGCTCCGAGTGACAGCTGGGGCCGGTGGCTTGGCATCCCGGTCCTCCTGCCACCGGCGACACCCCCAGAGGGTGACCAGCCTAAATCAAGGGTTAACCTCTCGCCCGCTGCCCTCTTTCCAAGCCACCCAGCCCATCTTTGCACCTGTGGCCGAGAAAAGACCCCACACCTCTCCGGAGATGCGCCAGGAACAAAATGGCCCAGACTTTTAGGCCTCCTCTCTGAACTGGCTTCACCCCTTGAGATGAGCTTCCGTTTCTCCAAAGCTGAGGGGGGAAAAGCCGAAAAAACTTGGGTTGATTCATTGATACGTACCAATGCATTTTTTTTGGAGCACCCCCTCTTCCCAGGAAAGGGGAAATCCCCAACTATTTTCAGCTGCCGTGGAACAGATGAGTGTTTTTGCAAGAGGCACACCCTTAGAGGAGAAAAATGGCAAAGCTGGTGTATTTTGGGACGCAGCAAGAGGATACATGAATTTTGCACATTTAAGTTGTTACTTGGTTATTTAGTTATTTACTTAGTTCTTTAGTTCCAATAAAGGAGAATAGCTCAAGGTTTAGTTATTTAGTTATTTATTTATTTGGTTATTTAATTATTTAGTTATTTACTTAGTTACTTAGTTATTTAGTTATTTAGTTCCAATAAAGGAGAATATTTGTAGCTCAAGGTTTAGTTATTTAGTTATTTAGTTAGTTAGTTAGTTACTTAGTTACTTAGTTACTTAGTTACTTAGTTATTTAGTTCCAATAAAGGAGAATATTTGTAGCTCAAGGTTTAGTTATTTAGTTATTTAGTTATTTAGTTATTTAGTTATTTAGTTATTTAGTTATTTAGTTATTTAGTTATTTAGTTGAGGGGTCCTTGGTGCTCTCAGAGCTTGGTTGTTTTTTTGCAGAAGTTTCATTACTCAAACTAAGCAACATCATCAGTGCTAGCAAGGAGTAGTAAATTGAGAGCAAACCCCCTTTCTCCCTTCTAGCACTGATGCCATTACCTAGTTGGGTAATGAAATGTCTGCAAGAAAAGAATCGAGCTCAGAGAGCACCAAGGATCCCTCATTTTAACCCTGAGCTACAAATATTCTTTACTAGTGATTGAGTCATTTAGGTACTTCGTTATGTAGCAATTTTGTTATTCAATTTATATGCTTGCGGTGGGTCAGAGGCATTATGTAATGTGTTTTGCTTGTATCATGCTAAGCCACGATTGGTTTGGTTTTGGCTGTCTAGGAGGGTGACTATTGGGGTATATAAGCCATGATTTTTGGCTTGGTAAGATACAGGAACCCAGCCTGTTGTGGCTTATTTAACGAGGGCTTGGCATTTCCCCTTTTTGTTTTGCTTCTTGGTTCTTTATTTAGCATATGACACTTACAGAGGTTATGCAATCCCTGATATACAAATTTAGTTTAAATAAAGTGTCAGCAAATACGTGCGGACAATACAACATAGGAGACCGTATATTAAATTAAAATAAAACCATAATAAAATCACCGTAATATGGAGCCGTAGAACAGCTGCAGAAGTTGTAAATGCTCCAACACTGGAAGTTTTTAAGAAGATGTTGGATAACCATTTGTCTGAAGTGATGTAGGGTTTCCTGCCTAAGCAGAGGGTTGGACTAGAAGACCTCCAAGGCCCCTTCCAACTCTTCTCTTCTCTTCTCTTCTCTTCTCTTCTCTTCTCTTCTCTTCTCTTCTCTTCTCTTCTCTTCTCTTCTATTCTATTCTATTCTATTCTATTCTATCTGCAATGGGATAGATGTTATAATTCGATATCTAAGGATGCTTGCCTTCTTTTTTTGCTTCTTCACAAAATAGAACCGCAACTTGCGTACCTCTTGGGAGTAGGTCTGTCCGAAATAATCAAGAAAAATCAAAACATTTTGCTTTCCAGCTTTACATTTCCAGCTAAACTGTATTCTGTCAAAAGTTCTGTTTTAAATGCTCCGCTTTTCCAATATTTAAGCAGAAGCAGCTGCAGTTGGTCTACAGTTTTGCTAACACAGGTCTTTGTTTTTCACATATGGGTGTCTTCCTCCCCTCTCATAATTTATTCCATCTTTCATCCCTTCCTTTTCCTCATTTATAATTTGCTTTTATTTTATTACTCTGCATAATTTCCCTTTAGGAGCTGTCGTAAAAATAAACTCCGACACCTTTCTCTTCCTATTTATAAAAATCCAAAAAAATAGAATAGGACCAAGAACGGGTCTCCTCCGTGTGTCTGTGTGTGCACTCTGTACGTTTCAATAAATCACGGCTCTCAAAATGTTTTGCTAAGCAAAGTTGGCTCTGGGGCCTTGCAAAAATTTGTGTGTGTTTGAATACACAAAAAAAAACCCAACCCCCCCCACTCCCGTTGCTGTCTCCTGGCCAAAAAAATGAAAATTTCTGGCTCAGAAAGACCTCGCTTAAGCTCTTTCCAGCTCTTGTGAGGTTTCTTTTCATGAGGTCTAGAAACAAGGCTGATTCTTCTTGTTTGCTTTGTGTCCCATCAGAGATTGTTGCATCTCTTCCTTCATTTCTGGGATGGTGGATGAACAGTACAGCTCTCCTTTCTCATTGCTGTGCAAAACGAACAATCCTATGGGTTTGTGGTCACTCATAAAGCCGCCCTGAGTCTCCGGAGAAAGGCGGCATATAAATTGAATTAATAAAAATAAATAAAAAAGATCCTGCTCCGTGCAACTCAATGAATCCCTTTGGAAAATGAAGGAGATGGCTTTCAAAGCTGCAAATTGTTGTTTGGGATTCCATAAAGGTTGACTGAAGTTTCTGTATTTTCTAATCCATCTCTAGAGGCTACTTTGTCTTCCCCTGGCGAGATGAATCTCAAAAAAATGGAGAGGGAAGGGGGAGGGCGAAAGTACAGCCACCCAATCACTTCTACCAAGATCTGATCAATAAGAAGAACAATTGGATCATCAACCAGGATATCGAAGTTGTCTGATCAGATGAAGGACTTGTATAGCTCAGGACAAGATGATGGTGAACCTATGGCACGCGTGGCAGAGGTGGCACACAGTACCGTCTCTGATCAGGGGTGAAATGCTCCCGGTTCGGACTGGATCGCCCGATCCGGTAACGATGGCAGCGGATGGTTCGGAGAACCAGTAGCAAAAATCCCTGCCCCCCCCACACACCATGCCCAGCTGAGCCGCACAATCATCAGAGGCTTTTTCTTTTTTTACTTTTAAAAGCATTTTTTCTACAACCTCTTCCGATGAAAAAATGCTTTTAAAAGTAAAAAAAAAAAAAAAGCCTCTGACGATCAGGCAACTCAGCTGGGATCGTCAGAGGCTTTTAAAAGCATTTTTTTCTACAACCTCTTCGGCCAAAGAGGTTGTAGGGGAAAAAATGCCTTTAAAAGCCTCTGGCGATCCCAGCTGAGTTGCCTGATCGTCAGAGGCTTTTAAAAGCATTTTTTTTCTGCAACCTCTTTGGCCGAAGAGATTGTAGAAAAAATGCTTTTAAAAGTAAAAAAAAAAAAAAAGGTTGGCCACGCCCACCCAGTCACATTACCCCACCACCACCAAACCACACCCACAAAATAAGCATGCCCACAGAACCGGTAGTAAAAAATTTTAGTAAAAAAATGAACCTTTTGGTACATGTTCAGCTTGCAAGGACTTTTAGGGCTGTTTTCCTTGGTTGAGGTCTACAATACTCTGCTACAGGGAACCAAAAATACCTTCTGCTACAACATTTCAGCCACCACATCTTTTGTTAAACATCTGGCAATGCATCTGAAGGCGGGAGGAGAAGCAATGGATGGAAACTAAGCAAAAGAGAAACCCAACCTGGAACTAAGGAGAAATTTTCTTGACAGTGAGGACAATTAACCAGTGGGAGGGCTTATCTCCAGAAGCTCCATCTCCATCACTGGAGGCTTTGAAGAAGAGACTGGAGAGCCGGTTTCTCTGTACTGCTCCAGACTGTAACTCCCAGACAATTCTGGGAGTTGAAGTCCACTCTTCTTAAAATTGCTGAGCTCGAGAAACATTGTTTTGGATGGAAGCTGTGAGATTTTATCAGTGCAAAAAATTAAAAGCAAGAATCAGTGGAGCAACTTGCCTTCAGAAGTTGTGGATGCTCCATCCCTGGAGCTTTTCAAGAAGAGACTGGGCAGCCATTTGTCTGGAGCAGTACAGGTTCTTCTGTTTGAGCAGGAGACCTCCAACTTATTCTTGCCACCTTTCCTTTCTCTATTATTCTGTCACAATAAGATTGAGGTTGGGAGAATATTCGATACGCCGCTTTGACTTTGTGGTGGGAATTACAATACCGTATGGTGGGCTTGGCAATCGTTTTCTGCTTTTCCAAGACTGGGATGAATTCCAGTTAAAAAGGAGTATCGCATGATCGGGGAAAACTGATTAATTTATAGCTCTTTCAAAATATGTCTTTTCTTTTTCTTCCTCCTCCTCCTCCTCCTCCCCGAAGACGGCCAGCCTGCCAAAAATCTTTGCAGTTTTCACAGGAGAATTTAGATGTGAAGCTGACTGGAGATTTGCAGGATGAATTTCCCCCCACTCCTCCATTGCCTACTTTGACAATTGCCATTTGTGCGTGGCGTTTTGTTGTGTTTGTTTGTTTAATATTTGCCTTGATTTGGCGGCTGCCTGCTTTATGATGTTTTAATTATTGCTGTTTATTTATTGTAATCATATTTTAATTGTTTGTGTAAGTGCCTTGGCAAAGGGGGGCAAATTATCAATTAAGTTATTATTAAAAAGTTATTACCATGTGTGGCTGCTCCAAATTGTGAGTCTTAGGTGCCAAAAACGCACAATCTTGATTCTCCCTTTTCATTCCTAGCTTGTGCCTATTCGAACATGATGTCACATAAAAAGTGAGGCCAGTGTTTTTCAAATTAGGCCACTTTAAGATGGGTGGACTTCAACTCCCAGAATCCTCCAGTCAGCATTTCTCCAAATTCTGTGACAATTTCTTGTAGTAAGACACCAAAATGAGATTAGCACATTATGGAGATTTGTCCTTATTACGATAATTCTCATTGGTGTTTTGAGGAGCTGGAATTGAGTTATAAATCCTGAAAAATCAGTCACTAAATCTAGGGGAAAGAGCTGGTTAATAACATGGCCAGAATTACTGTAAGTAGATGAAGGAAATTAAGAGTGCATTTAGAAGACCTGAAGGCCTTCGAAGAACAGAAGTGTCTTCTCAGTTGAGTGATTTAAAGCCGTCCAACCTCTTCTTCTCTCTTCTCAGTTTGGCCACCGGCTTTGGGATTTTCCAATATAAAGTGTCATTTTCTGTTCAATATTATTTCATGACAGTCTCCGGAGACTCGGTCCAAAGGTATACTTATCATTGTTCTCTGGGGAAATTTCAAGACGGCCTTAGGTTGGGCAAACAAAAACCAAAAATTGATTCTTTATTTTCTTACAAAGAGGTAGTGGAAGAGAAAGATAGCCAGGTGGCAACATTTGAAAACAAAAAATGGGCTGAAATTGGCCAGGAGTCCATTAATATGAGCCACCTTGGACAGCAAGATGAGTGGCGTATAAGTTTAATAAAGAAATAACATGCAAACCATCCCTGGATATAACAGGAAGGGGTATCTCAAGCCTTACAAGAGGGCTGGTCAAGACAGATAAGAACGGATTAATTCACTTAGCAACTCATTCAACTGCAGTTGGGCAAGCCAACCACGGAAGATCTAAGGCAGTGTTTCTCAACCTTGGAAGCTTGAAGATGGGTGGACTTCAACTCCCAGAATCCCCCAGCCAGCGCGTCCACCCATCTTCAAGCTTCCAAGGTTGAGAAACACTGATCTAAGGGGTCAGCAACCTGCGGCTCTGGAGCCGCATGTGGCTCTTTCATCCCTCTGCTGCGGCTCCCTGTCACCAGTCAGCTCCACAATTGATAAGACTTTTGGTTAGGACAGGTAGAGGAAAAAGGACGCCGTGCTAGCAGGAGACTCTATGGTGGGGAAACCGGACTTCTGGTCGGCTCCAGAATTGACTGGGGGGCTTCTGGTTAGGACCTTTGTGGCTCTTTGAGTGTTTAAGGTTGCCGACCCCTGATCTAAGAAAAACCACTGGGGCTTCAGAAACAAGCCTACTACAATGGGAAGTATTGAAAATGCCAAATGTCTCATAAGGACAAACCAATAAATGACAGAATAGCATAATTACCGAGTTGGAAGGGACCTTGGAGGTCTTCTAGTCCAACTCCCAGCTCAAGCAGAAACCCCATACTATTCCGGACAAATGGCTATCCAATATCTCCTCAAAAACCTCCAGTGATGAAACACCCATAAGTTTTGGAAACAAGTGGTTCCGCTAATTAATTGTTCTTCCTCTTTAGTTCTAGGTTGTTTTTCTCCTTGATTAGTTTCCATCCATTGCTTCTTGTCCTGCCTTCAGGTGCTTTGGAGAAGAGGTTGAGCCCCTCTTCTTTGTGGCAACCCCTCAAATTTTGGAAGACTGCTATCATGTCTCCCTTACTCCTTCTTTTCACTAGACTAAAGGTAAAAGTAAAGGTTCCCCTTGCACATATGTGCTAGTCGTTCCCAACTCTAGGGGGCAGTGCTCATCTCCGTTTCAAAGCCGAAGAGCCAGCGCTGTCCGAAGACGTCTCCATGGTCATGTGGCCGGCATGACTCAACGCCAAAGGTGCATGGAACGCTGTTACCTTCCCACAAAAGGTGGTCCCTATTTTTCTACTTGCATTTTTTAGATGCTTTCGAACTGCTAGGTTGGCAGAAGCTGAGACAAGTCACGGGAGCTCACCCCGTTACGTGGCACTAGGGATTCAAACCGCTGAACTGCCAACCTTTCGATTGACAAACTCTGCGTCTTAGCCATTGAGCCACCGTGTCCCATTTCACTAGACTAGACATACCCAATTCTTGCAACCCTTCTTCATATGTTCCCACAAGATTCTGCTTCTTGTCACCGGCTAAATCCCACAGATGGAACCTGAACGCAGGGGGTTCTGGGAATTGAAGTCCTCACATCTTTGAGTGGCCAAGGCTGAGAAATACTGTCTTCTCAGCAAAGTGAGGGATAGATAGACAAAGAGGGGGATTATTTACCTAGACCTTGCTGCCCCCTTATAATCTATAGGTCACGAGGTTCAGAATGGTCGGGGCCAATGGATTTGGGTTTCTGACCCTTTTAATGGTGCGAAATTACTTGGAGCTCCAGGAAGCTGCCCCCCCACCATCTCCTGTGGGTTCCTAGCCCCTTTCCCCCAGCAGTCTTGGCACTGACAGGGTTAAGGAGGGGTCCTCCCTCGGTGGCATGCAATTTATGATCCGGCGAATCCGTTTTTAATTATTTTTTTGCTGTGACAGAGGTGGAAATATCCAACTTCAAATGACTTTATTGATATGCTGCTATTTGTGCCTCTGCGGAGGAACAATTCTGTAAAAGCAATAAATTAGAAAACCCTTTTTCTCATTAGAGAGAGAGAGAGAGAGACGGAGAGATGGACCGGGGAGGGGCTGGGGAAGAGGAGAAGAAGTGGGGGGTGCGGAGAGAAAGAGATGGGGAACTGGAGTCATCATTTCTTCAGGAAAGCTGGCTTTCTATGTCCTCAAAATAGGTTTTTTCCCCCTCTTTTCTGGACTGTATCGGAGAGAGGCTTCCTTTTGAGGGAGACAGCCAAAGGCAAGGGATGTAGGATTTCCCCGCCCACTTCAGCTGTATCCCCGCCCCTCCCTAGACATCCCAATGGCGGTGATGCTTTTGCAAAAGGAACCTGGGTCTATTCGTGCGTGAGATTTTTTTTTTTCCCAGGCTGGCGAAATGTTGTGAAGGTTGTTGAGCTCAGATCTGTATAAAGAGTCGCGGGCTTATCTTGACGGTAGCCACACTACAAAGAGAAGCAGGGAGGCAAAGGGCATGAATAAATAAAATAACAGATCGAGACTTTCAGCCAATTTATTGATTGGTTTTAAATTAAAGGCGCATGTGGGGCTGCTTTTCCCAATAAAAGGCAATTGCTTTGAGTTGAGGTGATGTTGCTAGCAAATCATGTTCCTAGCACTGATGATGTTATCTAGTTTGGGTCATGAAACTTCTGCAAGAAATCAGAGAGCACCAAGGACCCCACAGTTCCTCCTCCTCCCCCCTTCTCTTTCTCCTTCACTCCTCAACCCCCCTCCCTTCTAGCACTGATGATGTTATCTAGCTGGGTCATGAAATGTCTTCCAGAAAACCAGCAAGCTCAGAGAGTCCCAGGGACCCAATTGTCCTCCTCCTTGTCCCTCCGTTCTCTTTCTCCTCCAGTCCAGTCCACAAACCCAACTTCCTTCTAGCACTGATGATGCTCTCTAGTTTGGGTCATGAAATGTCTGCCAGAAATCAACCAACCAACCAGAGAGCATCAAGGACCCCACAGTCCTCCTCCTCCTCCTCCCTGCAATCCCCCTCTTCTAGCACTGATGATGTTACCTATTTGGGTAATGAAACATCTGCAAGAAAACAAGCTCAGGGAGCATCAATGACCCCTCAAATGATGTTTCTTATCTATGGGAGATAGATAAGTTCTCAATGACCATGATCGAGATCCTAGCATTTCCAGGCATGGCTACACAAGACTCTAATCTGAAGTTCTCAAGAACTTTTGACCATCATATTGATAATCCGGGGAAATGCAACTGAAGCCTTAAATTGAATTTCCAGCACATTTTCTCAGATTATGACCACTCCGTCATGTTAACCCGGCACACATTATCGTGTCTATATCTTGCAATGACCATCTTCCTCCTTACGGTGTCTTCTCCTTGGGTTATGGATTGGAGGTTATGGTGAAAAGTTTTTCAGAATTCCAAGATGCAGCCATTTGACACGGGTGGCATCTGTGCAGATTGGCTCTCAACTTCTAATAGAGATGGAAACGTTCTTGGGCTTTGTGGAAAATAGAATTCCCTTTGAGTCAAGGTCAGCTCCTTGAGACATAACAGACCCATCCATGTCAGCCATGGGACAATATGATGAAGATATTATCATTTCCGTCTTCTACATATTTTTCAACCTCCCCTTGTAACCACTGCAACCTTGTTTTGTTTTGTTTGCAAGCTATGTTTCCTATGCAAGCCATGATATTTCCTGTGACACTGGAAGAAAAGAAACATGGCATTTGGAAGAAGCAATCCATCCATCCATCCATCCATCAGAATAGAGCTGGAAGGGCCCTTGGAGGTCATCTAGTCCAACCCCCTGCTCAAACAGGAGACCCTATATCAGTGATGGCTAACCTTTTTGCCGTCGCGTGCCCAAAGTGGGGGGAGCACAGGGGGTCATGCGTGTGTGCCCACACCCATAATTCTATGTGCCCTGACCCCCGTGCATGCGTGCGTGACCCTCCCCCCCTGTGCTCCTCCCTGCTTTTGGCACACGATGGCACAGTGGGCCTGGTAGGCCCGTTTTTCGCCCTCCCCAGGCTCCAGAGGCTTTCTAGGAGTCTGGGGAGGGCGAAAATGGCCTTCCCCATCCCTCCCGGAGGCCCTCTGAAGGCCGGAAACAGCCTGTTTCCCGACTTCTGGTGGGCCCAGAAGGCCTGAAAATCAGCTGGCCAGCATGTGCATGCACCCCGGAGCTGAGCTCCCGTGCCCACCGATATAGCTCCACGTGCCACCTGTGGCACACCTGCCATAGGTTCGCCATCACGGCCCTATATAATATGAGACAAGTGACTGTCCTATCTCTTCTTAAAAACCTCCAGCGATGGAGCACCTACAATTTCTGGTGGCAAGCTGTTCCACTGGTTAATTGTTCTCACTGTCAGAAAATTCCTCCTTAGTTCTAGGTTGCTTCACTCCTTGCTCAGTTCCCATCCATTGTTCCTTGTCCTGCTTTCTGGTGTTTTGCAGAATAGGTTGACCCCCCCTCTTCTTTGGGGCAGCAGAATCACCACTGCACTTCTTGCTTCCTTGACCACCTTGTCTGCACGCTCCCCTCCAGTGATGGAGCTCCCGCCACGTCTGAAGGCCACTTCTGTGCCACTGGTTCATTGTTCTCGCTGTTAGGAAGTTTCTCCTTAATCCCAGGTGGACTTGATAGCACGCAATCCGTCATCCGATCGATCGATCGATATCGATCAAGCCAGCAAGCCTTCGATCACCCTCCCAGACCTGTCTTCCTGCCCACCAGAGCCTTGGTGGCGCAGCAGACTAAAGTGCTGTTAAGTAGCACTTAGCTGCCTGCAATTACTGCAAGTTCGAATCTCACCAGGCTCAAGGTTGACTCAGCCTTCCATCCTTTCTAAGGTAGGTGAAATGAGGACCCGGTTTGTGGGGGCAATAAACTGACTTTGTATAAAAAAAGAACACCGCTTAGGGGGGCCCAAAAGCCCTACTAAGCAGGTATATGAAGGTATATGAAGTATGAAGGCTATTGCTTAACGCATTGTAAGCCGCCCTGAGTCTCCGGAGAAGGGTGGCATATAAATTGAACCAATAAATAAATAAATTGAACCAATAAACCAAACCCCCAAAGCCTCCAAGCTCAGAGAAGGTCAACCTGATGTCGCCAGGTGCCTCAACCATGCATTTTTTTTAAAATATATATATAAAAACTACGATGCAAGGGTAAGCAAAAAATCCTCCTGCGCGGTGGCATTCAGGAGAGGTGAATAATTTATCGTATTAATGGAAGGGGTGTTGGTGGGGGGGGAGTGCTGTTTTGAGAAGCTGGTGGAACCTGTAGCAAAGCCATTGCAATCTGGGGCTTGTTCCTCCAGTGGCTTCTGAATGTGAGGACGGTGCATCTGTTAGCTGTTAAAGAGGGAACTTCAAGAGGCCGTGGAAAACGAAGAGCGTTCAGCCCAGATGAGAGGGGTACAGCAGCTGGCGCAACGCACAATGAGAAAGGCCCTTGGTGGCCAGGGAAAGCAGGGAGAGAAAGTTTTAAACTCCTGCTGTGTTGTTGGTGGGCTTAATTTGAAACCGTAAATTTGTTTGCGACTCGGAAGGGCCCCAGGACTGCTGTGAAAGTAAAACACTTCTTGTTATCAGAATATGGATTTACTCTGGGTGATTCCGATAGCCCAGGAGGGGAGGGGACTCCTCCGTCTAGGCTGAGAGAAATTCCCACAATTACTTCCTACCTGTCTTAAGAATCCGATCTTACTTCAACGGTTTCCGCTTTCAAATCTTTACTCCGGGCTGAAATTAAAGGAATGCAAAACTTTTATCTAGAAAAAAAAAAAAAAATAGAGGCTTGCGAAAAAAAGGATGAGGACGTAGAAATTTCACTGGTCTTTCTCTGCAAAAAGCACAACCTGAGATTGGGTTTAGACTGGGGTCCCTCCTGCGTAGGTGAGCCCCTCTACAATCCTGTCTGATCTTTAGGCGGTAAGAGAAAATATCCTTGCCATGCTGTGGGTTTGGCTCAAAAGCCATCTTCAGGATGGCTCAGGCCAGCCCCACCAACACTGACAGGGCAAGACACTAATATATAAACAGAGAAAACTCCACTCCTTCTAGCACTGAGGATGTTACCTAGTTGGGTCACGAAATGTCTGCAAGCAAACAACTCAGCTCAAAGAGCATCTAGGACCCCACAGTCATCGTCGTCCTCGTCCTCGTCCTCGTCCTCGTCCTCGTCCTCCTCCTCCTCCTCCTCCTCCTCCTCCTCCTCCTCCTCCTCCTCCTCCTCCTTCTCAAACCCCACTCTCTTCTAACACTGAAGAGGTTACCTAGTTGGGTCACGAAATGTCTGCAAGCAAACAACTCAGCTCAAAGAGCATCTAGGACCCCACAGTCATCGTCGTCCTCGTCCTCCTCCTCCTCGTCGTCGTCCTCCTCCTCCTCCTCCTCCTCCTCCTCCTCCTTCTCAAACCCCACTCTCTTCTAACACTGAAGAGGTTACCTAGTTGGGTCACGAAATGTCTGCAAGCAAACAACTATGAGAGCAACAAGGACTCCACAGTACTCCTCTTCCTCTTCTTCCTCCTCCAACCTCACTCCCTTCTAACACTGATAAGGTAACCTAGTTGGGTCATGAAATGTCTGCAAGAGAACAAGCAAGCAAGCGCAGAGAGCACCAAGGACCATTCAACCCTGAGCCACAACTATTCTCTTCTATTGTTAGTGCGTAATAAAAGCCTCTTTTCTCTGGCCAGATCAGGTTAGAGAAAATAACGTGAACCTTCTCTTAGCCCGTTCCTGAATTTTCACAAGGAAACTCTCATTTGGAAGACAGCGAAACATCTGGCTGCCCATTTTCTTTTGTTGCGTCCACTGGACACGGAGGCCCTAAGCTTCTTCGACTTTCCTGTAGGCCCCCCCCTTCCCTTCCTCTCCTCTCCGGTCCGGCTGACCAGCTCAGCCTGTTTAAATTGGAAATTATTTGCATTACTGATTGTAAATAATAGATGAGAGCTAGAATGGAAGTC
Organism: Pantherophis guttatus; assembly: GCF_059756535.1. Taxonomy (NCBI): domain Eukaryota; kingdom Metazoa; phylum Chordata; class Lepidosauria; order Squamata; family Colubridae; genus Pantherophis; species Pantherophis guttatus. The sequence goes on from NC_142076.1 coordinate 21,193,905, forward strand.
TCTGTCCCTTCCATAAACTCCTTCTCGCTTTAATTAGTGTGTAACAACCTGGTAAGAATGTGAGTTGTCTTGGCGCTGGTAATTAAAATTGAAACTACGGGGTGGGAAAAAAAAAATGGAAAGGGGAAAACACACCCTGCTCCTTTCTCTTTTCTTTCTTTCTTTCTTTTTTTTTTATTGGTGCAGCTTTTTTGAAAACCAGGAACTGCTTGGTAATAAAGAGTGATAATAAAGGTGTGAATTCCCAGCGGGAGGGTGGGGGGCAGCTGAAGTCCCACCAAATGAAAAATGGAGGGCCAATTAGATGGTGGCGTGGAAGCCAGGCATAAAAAATTAGTTTGCACCTTGGGAATGTGGGAAGGACGGAGCCGGCTGGTCCCCTTGTCCGGGTTTTTTTTTTTAAAAAAAGCAAAGGTCAATTCTCCATCCTTGGGTGAGTGGGTAGGTTCCCCCTGTGTGGGGGGGGAAAACATGGCCAGATAAGCTAATTCTGCTTGAAAGGTGAAGGTTTCCCCTGTCCAGTTGTGTCCGACTCTAGGGGGCGCTACTCATCTCCATTTCTTAGCCAAGGAAGCCAGCGTTGTCCGAAGGCAATTTCCGTGGTCATGTAGCCAACACGGCTATACGCTAAAGACTTACGGGAAGCTTGTTACTTTCCCACAAAAGTGGTACCTATTTATCTACTCGCATTTGCATGCTTTCGAACTGCTAAGTGAGCAGGAGCTGGAGCAAGGAAAGGGAGCTTGGCCTGCCGTGCAGTGCTCGGGTCTCGAACCTAGGCTGTTGACTTTCCAGCATCTTAACCGCTGAGCCATCGCACCCCTAATTCTGCTTTATGGTAAACTAGCAGAACAGAGGTGGGTTTCAGCAGGTTCTGACCAGTTCTGGGGAACCGGTAGCGGAAATTTTGAGTAGTTCGGAGAACCGATAAATACCACCTCTGACTGGCCCCGCCCCCATCTATTCTCTGCCTCCCAAGTCCCAGCTGATTGGGAGGAAATGGGAATTTTGCAGTAACCTTCCCCTGGAGTGAACCAGTAGTAAAACTGGCGGGAGGCTCTGCCCACTAACCCGGATATCATCAAAGTAGATGTGCACATGCGCAAAAGCTTCTCTGCATGCACAGAAGAGCACGTGCGCGAGAGCATGATGCGAGCGCGTAGTAAAGGTAAGTAGAACACCCCTGGAATGGAGATTTTACAGTATCCTTCCCTTGCCACGCCCACCAAGCCACGCCCACAGAACTGGTAGTAAAAAATTTTGACTCCCACCACTGTAGCAGAATATTGCAAGCCTGAAAGCACAAGTCTCTTGCTGTCTCCTTTACAGCCCAGGGAAGGTCTCTTCTGAATTTCTTGACCCTTCCACTAGGCAGCTGAGGGCTAAGCTGTCTCTTATCTGACAGTTCTCTAGGCAGCATCTCTTCACCCCTTCTCAAGGTCTTTCCCACATACCTTTACAAGGGGTGAAAGTACCGCTCTCCTCCCCCCCATCTTCATTACAGCCCAAAAAAGTAGGGAGGATCCCCTTTTAACCCTCTTACCCCACCCAGTAGCTAGCTGGGGGCTAAGCTGGCTCTTATCTTTTATCCTGGCATTCTGTAACTTATTCCATTTGAGACCACTTGGTTGAAAACATTTCTCTCAGTTACAGGTTACAAGAACTTTAGTAGTGTCTATAGCTGCACCCCCTCATCAGAATCACAGTTTGATGATGGTAGGAAGGGTGAGTGGTCACAGCATTGGGTGCTCAAACCTAGGTGGTCTTGGAGCCCAGTTTATTAAGTGTTACTTTCCAAGGTGAAGTTGCAGAGGAAAAGAAACAAACGGTGCATTTCCATTTCTGCTTTGTTCCCTTCCTTTTCCTCGTTTTGTTTGCTGAGCGTGGTTCCTTCGCCAACTTTGTCCCTGGCTAAACACTTTCCTCGGCGGTTCGATGTTGTTTAAAACCCAGATAATGAAAACGAGAAGAAAGAAGGAAGACACCGATCTGCAAACCAGGCCTCTCCCCTTGCACAGCTTGCAGGAGGAATGGAAGGAGCGACTCCAAAACCCCCCACCTGCTCAGGGGACCTCAATTCGTATTGATCTCTCAGCCACGTGACCAGGCCCCTCGGTGGCCCAGGCAGCGCCGGTATCTGAATTGCTCAGCGCTTTAACCACAATTAAGGAGCTAATGGGGGTTGGCAGCTCCTTTCAAACACAGTTTGGGAACTCAAATCCGCAGCCGGAATTGCACAAATGGAGACCGTCAATAGAATAGATTTGACCCAAACAAGAACTCTTGTTTGCTTGTATTCCGTATTAGGTGAGGGCTAATTCCATTCGGGAGCCAGAGAGGAACAGAGGAGGAATAGGGGGAGCTGAAGAGAGACCCCCCTGCCTTAGGCAGGATTTCTGAGCAAGGCTCCGGAAGAGCCATTTACACAAGAGGAAGGCAGAACTCGTGTCTGGTTCTACTCTTAGCAGGAGAACATTTGAAGATAATTGTAGCAAGCTCATTCCTTTTATATCCACTTTTTTTCAGTCTACTGTTCAAGATGTAAACAAGATATTTTAAAAAAACCTCTTCTATTGAAAAGGAGGACTAGGGGTGACATCAGTGGTGGGTTTCTACCGGTTCACTCTGGTTCAGGCGGTGGTGGGAGGCTCTGCCCACCCGCCTGGACGTCATCACGGATCCTCTGAGCATGTGCAGAAGGTTCTACACACACACGCATGTTCATAGTTCTGAACTGGTAGTGAAGGTAAGTGAAAACCACTTACTGGGTGACATGAGAGCAGTGTTCCAATATTTGAGGGACTGCCCCAAAGAAGAGGGGGTCAATCTATTCTCCAAAGCATCTGAAGGTAGGACAAGAAGCGATGGATGGAAGCTAATCAAGGAGAGAAGCAACCTAGAACTAAGGAGAAACTTCCTGACAGTGAGAACAATTAACCAGTAGAACATGTTGCCTTCAGAAGTTGGGGTGCTCCATCCCTGGAGGTTTTCAAGAGGAGATTGAGCAGCTACTTCTCTGAAATAGTATAGGTCTCCTGCTTGAGTATGAGGTTGGACTAGAAGTCCTCCAAGGTCCCTTCAAACTCTATTATTCTCTTACACCTGGCCTAGAAGAAATCTGAAGACCATAAGCCTGCACCCAGGAACTGCTGAACCCTTTGTCTTGCTTTCTTAGCAACCGGTTGAAGAGACCAAGCCTTGTTCTTTTCAATCTTTGTCCTGCTCAGCCCAACATCAATGGTCCTGCTCTGTTCCTTGAGATTTCCTTCCTCTTGCCCTAACCTTTGGTCTCCTGAGGTGGCTTGCCCTGGAAAAGCTCACCCAGGGGAAGGAAGTCAACGGTGGGAACTTCTCTGAGGTCCGTGTGAAAGGAGCTAGGTTAGTCCATTAAGGGCAATTGAGGATGGAAGGTTCTGTCTGGAGTCAGCAAGGAGAAAGCAAAAGGAGAGAGAAAGAGAGAGAGAGAGGTTAAACAAAAAAAAACCCCTCTCTCTGATTGATCATTGGGTGCTGTCAAAGTTTCAGCGGAGTGGAAAACTTGGAGGCTGGTGAGAGCCAAGTAATCCATAAAAAACCACCTTTCCCTCTTCCTGTTCAAGCAGGGCAGCGTGTCCAGATCAAAGCAACCTGTCTCCGCTCAGCCTAAGTTGGACAATTTATGAGGTGTTGGGACACCGTCCCATTAACGGGGCCATGGAGATTCGTTCTAGGGGTGCAGAGGGTGTCAGCTTTCCTCCATGCTCTTTTTCACTCTGTGCTTAATTGCACTTCCTGGCTGTGCATCTCTCCTTTCATTCCCTGGTCGTTAATGGGGGGGGCAGGAGGGTCCCACCTCCCCAAGTGTACAATTCCAGGGCTCCTTTCGGAAGGATGAGATTCAGGAAAGAGATGAACGAGGTGGAAGAAATTACTTATGTGGCTCACCAAAAGCTCCTGAGATCTCCACAAGGAGGAGAGGAGTGCTATGTTCACCACCGGATATCCAAGTGTGACATCTTCATCAGACCTTCTCAGGATCAGTTCCGTGGACAAATCATGAAAATTTGTCCCTTTTTGCTTCTCTTGCTTTTTCTATCAATTTCATTCTTGACCACAAGCTGGACCTTTAGAAGGTCCAGGATGGACCACATGTAGAGCAGATGAAAGCATCAGGAGTTCTAAGTACAGTCTTTGTTAGGGTTGAGGGTTATGTTCAGCCATGTTAAAAATAGATATGTAATTAATGCTTCTAAAAAGACGTGTGTTTGTGTGTGTGTGTGTGTGTGTGTGTGTGTGTGTGTGTGTGTGTGTTGGGAGGGAGGGAGTTTGCCTCCCCTCTGCTCCACAGTCAGTTTACAGCAGAGGGCAGCATCTAGCCAACTTTGGCTGAGCTGAAAAGGTTAAGCTGGGTTGGTCCTGGTTAGTATTTAGATGGAGGGGGGCAACTAGGAATTCCTTGGGTTGTAGGTTGCCCTGGGAAAAGAGAGAAGGAGGGAGGGGGAAAGGAGAGAGAGAGAGAGAGAGAGAGAGAGAGAGAGACAGAGAGAGAGAATAAATGAGGGAATGAATGAGAGAATGACAAACTAATTCCATATTATTGTCACCATCTCCCCAGAATGAATAGGTTTTTTTAAAAAATTCTACTGCCACAATAGTTGCCTTCCCCGTGCATGGAAAGCCATGAGTTCTCTCCTCCTTTCTCCTTCCGTTTTAATCCATTGTTTCCAACTTCACAGGTTCCTTTTCAATAGGAATGGAAGGAACCTGAAATCAAAAGCAGTGAAATGGGTAAAAAAAAGTTGAAGGTGCAGATTTCCCTATCCAGTACTAGCTGATAAAAGTTTTAACTTTGAACCTCTGGAGAGTCTTGTTGATTAAGGATGCAATTAAGATTCCCATTTTCCCTTCCCTTCCCCTCCTCCTCCTCCTCCTCCTCCTCCTCCTCCTCCTCCTCCTCCTCCTCCTCCTCCTCCTCCTCCTCCTCCTCTTCTCTTCAGGACCCACTGCAATTCTGCTGGGCATTTGATTCAACATTCTTTCATTCTATTTTTGTTTTAACACATTTCTCCCCCCCACCCAACTGACCCCCTTCTTCATCCATGGGAGGGGAAGATGCTTCAATTACCCTAATCCAAGGAAGCCAGATGTTTTAGAAGCAATCCCATTTCCTTCACACACACACACAAACACACACATGCGTTCTCTAGTAAGATGGAGGACTACCTAGGCTTAGGATCTTCATCCTTTCTTCCTTCTCCTTCATTTAATTCAAATTATTAAATGCATGCAAGTCCTGTGGATGTTTAAGGTAGCTTTCAAAACAAGGGGGGGGGATCTCCATCCAACCACCTCAACCCCCACCAGGGAGAAAGCCAAAACTTCTCCCAAAGGTTCTGGGAAAAGGCAGCCATGGGGAAGGGCCCCTACTGTGTTTGGTGAGTCTGTGATAGGATTACCAGATGAGTCCTTGGGAGGGGCGCCCAGTGAAGGGGGAAATTGTTGACTTTCAAAGCTGTTAAAAGCGTGTGAATCAAGCCGGGTCTGAACCACTTTGGCCTCTGCGTTCACTTGTCCGTGTTGGGATAACTTCCGCTTTTCACCTGCAAGCTAATTATTTAATTTATTGGGGTTAGGGGGTTGTGCGATATATATATATATAGCTAGACACACACAGTTGAGAAAGTGCCCAAGGCGAGAGACCCAAGATTCACAGATATATAATGAGTCTTTGAAATCCATCACAAATTAAGTGCAAAATCACACTTAAAATAATATTTTTTTAAAAAAAAAACCTTCCAACCGCTTGTAAGTTGTTCTAATTAGATGGCATACGATCAAAATTTGAGAGCTTTACTTTTGTTTGTTTTTTTTTCCTTCGGAACTGAAAAAGCTCCTTCCTGGCCTCCCATGTAATGGATGTAGATAATTTTGTTGGGAAAAAAAGAAGGAAGGAAGGAAGGAAGGAAGGAAGGAAGGAAGGAAGGAAGGAAGGAAGGAAGGAAGGAGGGAGGGAGGGAAGGATGGAAGAAAGAAAGAAACACACAGAGAGAGAAAGAGAATGAAAGAGAAAGAGACATAAGGAGGAAGAGAAGGGAGGAAAGAAAGAAAGAGGAAGGGAAGGGAAGGAGAGAAGGAGAAGGAAGAAAGAAAGAGAGAGAGAGAAAGAGAGAGAGGCAGGGTGGAAAGGAAGGAAGGAGAGAGAGAGAAAGAAAAGAAAGAAAGAAAGAAAAGAAAGAAAGAAAGAAAGAAAGAGACATAAGGAGGAAGAGAAGGGAGGAAAGAAAGAGGAAGGGAAGGGAAGGAGAGAAGGAGAAGGAAGAAAGAAAGAGAGAGAAAGAGAGAGAGAGGCAGGGTGGAAAGGAAGGAAGGAGAGAGAGAAAGAAAAGAAAGAAAGAAAGAAAAGAAAGAAAGAAAGAAAGAAAGAGACATAAGGAGGAAGAGAAGGTGGCAGGAAAGAAAGAAAGAAAGAGGAAGGGAATGGAAGGAGGGAAGGAGAAGGAAGAAAGAGAGAGAGAGAGAAAGAAAGAGAAAGAGAGGCAGGGTGGAAAGGAAGGAGAGGGAGAGAGAGAAAGAGAGAAAGAAAGAAAGAAAGAAAGAAGAAAGAAAGAAAGAAAAAGAAAGAAAGAAAGAAAGAAAGAAAGAAAGAAAGAAAGAAAGAAAGAAAGAGGGAGGACTTTATTGCCATGCCAATGACTAAAAGAACCAATGAGTAAAGGAAATAAAATTTGATCTGATCTTGGGTGGGGGGTCCTGTGAGCTCCCTGCATTTGCTATTTGCAGGGCGAACAACTATTTGTGTCTCCTTGGAGGGAGGGGGGGGCTGCCAAACCCCTGGAACACCCCACCACTTAAACCTGAGCGGGATTCAGGAATTGGGCAATATCACACATATTCTTAGCTCCCAGCAAAGTATATGAGGGTTTCTTTCTTTCTTTCTTTTTTTAAAAGGAAAAAAGAAAGAAAGAAAGAAAAAAAAAAGAAAAAAAAATCCATAAATATCAATCATTGTGATGTTCTGGGACCCAGGAAAAGAATTCATTATATGATTGGTTCATTTTTCTTCCTCTACCTGCGCCTTAGCCAACTATATAAGACGAAATCATTTGGGGAGGGTGGGGGGGTGGATTTCCCTGCTTCCAGCCGCCGTGGCTGTTCCATCATTCTGTGCTTATAAAACCCAAGATTGATCCTTGGTTTGAAGGGAACGAGGCGGGAAGGAAAGGTAACTCAAATAACGACAGATTGGGTCGTTTAACTCCTGTGGCCTGAGAGACTCCAAAGCCCATTTGAAAGAGAAGAATGCCTTTCACCTCATCCCTCTCGGTCTCCTTCTCTTTCTCCGTTCTTGGGGGGCTGATCCGATGGGAAAAAAGGGTGCCTCCTTCCCTGCCCATCAAGACGAGGCCGTACTTTTGGGGTGCTTTGGTTGCAGAAGATCAGCAATCCAGTCCTTGTCTCAAACGTGCTTTTTCAAAAGGCAACTGGACTTTGGGACTTTGTATTTCCTTGGAGACGTTTCACTTCTCATCCAAGGAGTTTCTTCAGTTCTGGCTGAATGGTGGAGGATGGAAAGATTGATATGCCTTGCAGTCATCTGGTTGTTGGCGCTCTCTCTGAGAGTTGTTGAGGCCGTTTTGGCCTCAACCTTTGGAGGCTTATCTGCACCCTCAGGGTCACCTGTGGAAATCTCCAGATCTGTCCATCCTCCACCAGTCAGTCAGAACTGAAGAAGTTTCTTGGATGAGAAGCGAAACGTCTTCGAGGAAAAACAGTCCAGCTTCTGTTTGGAAAAGGAAAAAAAACCACACAAAGGAAACTGGGTTTTATTAAACTCAAATTTTATTTCATTTAGCCATTAGCCTTGCAATAAAGTCCTCCCTTCCATCCTCTCTCCCTCCATTCTTCCCTTCCCTTCCCTCCCTCCCTCCCTTCTTCCCTTCCCTTCCTCCCTCCCTCCATTCTCCCCTTCCCTTCCCTTCCCTTCCCTTCCTTCCTTCCTCCCTCCCTCCCTCCCTCCCTCCCTCCCTCCCTCCATTCTTCCTTTCCCTTCCCTTCCCTTCCCATCCCTTCCCTTCCCTTCCCTTCCCTTCCCTTCCTTCCTCCCTCCCTCCCTCCCTCCCTCCCTCCCTCCCTTCTTCCTTTGGCTGGTTTCAAAAGCTGAACTTCGATGGCTTCCACTATGGGGGTCAGCAGGAGGCAGATTGCCCCCACCTCTATAAAGGGAACAAGGTTCATTTCTCCTCCCCTTCCCTTCCCTTCTCTTCCCTTCCCTTCTTTGTGGCCCTGACAGTCCCTCAAACACAGCCGTGCATAGTTCTTGGACTCAGAACCTCTTTCTAGCTTTGCTAACCAAGATTGGGTTTTGCGAATGCTTGAATGCAATTATAAGTGGATCTCTTTGAGGGTCCCCACCATGTCTCCCCCCCCCCTCAAAAGAGGAGGCACAAAGGAGAAGGTGATGGTCACCATCTCCAAAGCTGGGTGTTTTGTTGAGGGACAGCGAGAGAGAAAGCGGTAAGCTTACGTGGATTTAGCGGGCGGATTTAATTAAATTGCAATTTAATTACCTACCAGCATCCATGTTTAATAAAACTCGGGAGGATTTTAATTTCTTTCCTTTTCTTTCTCCGCCCCCCCCCCCAGTTAAAAAAGAAAAAAAGAAATAATGAGAGATGCCTCCCAACGATGGGGATAATGATGTGCAACCCAACTTGACAAGGCAAGGAGCTGTGGTTGACTTCCCTCGCCCGCCATTGAGGCTGCCGATGGGGCAGGGGGCAGCTTTGTGAACGTAGACCACCGTGCTCTCCTGTGCCCGGCCTTTGTGGGTTGCTTGGAGAGATTCCGCTTTTCCATCCAAACTAGAGGTGGAACCAAAGTCCAAAGAAAAGAGTGCCGTGCGAGCAGGAGTATCTCCTACCTCAGCCTACTCCAAGCTCTGCTTTCATAGGAGCACATTGTGGGGTAAATGTTGCTTGCATCCTCCTCCATTCTCAAATTCTCCCTTCCCCTTTTCTTTCTCCCTCCTTCCCCCCCCCTCTCACTTTCTTTTTCTCATTCTCTCTCTCTTTCTCTCCTTCTCTTTCTCTCCTTCTCTCTCTCTCTCTCTCTCTCACTCTATTCATTCTCTCTCCTTGCCCCTCATTCTCTCTCTCTCCCTTTCTCACTCTATTTGTTCTCCTTTTCTCTCTCATTCTTTCTCTCTCTCTCCTTTTCTCTTTCTCCCTTTCTCTCATTCTCTCTCTCCTTTTTCTCTTTCTCTTTCTTACTCTATCTTTCTCTCATTCTGTCTTTTTGTGACTCCCCTTTCTTGCTCTCATTTCCTCTCTTCTTTCTTCTCCCATTCTCTCTCTCCCATTCTCTCTCTCTTTCTCTCTTTCTCTCTCTCCCTTTCTCTCATTCTGTCTCTCTGTCTCTCTTTCTCTTTCTCATTCTCTCTCTCTTTCTCTCCTTCTCTTTCTCTCCTTCTCTCTCTCTCTCTCACCCACTCTATTCATTCTCTCTCCTTGCCCCTCATTCTCTCTCTCTGTCCCTTTCTCACTCTATTTGTTCTCCTTTTCACTCTCATTCTTTCTCTCTCTCTTTCTCTTTCTCCCTTTCTCTCATTCTCTCTTTCTCTTTCATTCTCGCTCTCTTTCTCTCCCTTTCTTGTTCTCATTCTCTCTCTCCTTTTTCTCTTTCTCTTTCTTTCTCTCCCTTTCTCTCATTCTCTGTCTTATTCTCTGTCTCCCCTTTCTTACTCTCATTTCCTCTCTCCTTTCTTCTCCCATTCTCTCTCTCTCATTCTCCTCCTCTCCCCTCTCCCTTTCTCTCTTCCTTTCTCTCTTTCTCCTTCTCTCTCTCTGCTCAGGCTCATGTTTCCCAAGACGTCACCTGAAAATACACCTTCTTTTAATGAACTGTTTACTACTCTTGTCATCTCCCTAATTGATGTGGTGGCATGATTGCATCCTAGGAGGCATGTAAGGGAGCCCCAGGTGAACACTGTAAAAGAATCACAGCGGTTAAATGATAGGAAAATAAAAAAAAAACATAACACAATAACAAAAGGTGTGGGATGAGAAACCTTCTGTGGCCACCAAGGCTTGCAAAGCTGATGATTGATTTCCACCCTTCCGGAGCCCTTATTAGGGTTGTGCACAAAGCTCTGATTTGAAAGCTGTCTGATCGACCCTCCGGATCAAAACCACTTTCCAAATCAAACGGGAAAGTTGAATCAACCTGTCAACTCCAATCCAATGCCTTGGACTTGATTGGGAAGATTTGAAAGAGTCTGTACATGTGCAGAAGTGTCTCGCCCACCAACCCAAACAGTTTCGGAAATCTGCATCGGAAGGCCTGATTTGATTCCAGCCGGCAAATTAAATCAATTATTCAACTGGAGTGATCTCCAAATTGAATCAATTATTCTAAGTGGATGAAGACTGATGTATATATCCCAAGTCTTTAGAACCGTGTTTCTCAACCGTGGCAACTTTAACAGGTGTGGACTTCCATTCCCAGAATTCCCCAGCTACCATGCTTGAAGAAATCTGGACTTCATCTCCCAGAATTCCCCAATAAGCATGTTGGCTGGAGAATTCTGGGAGTTGAAGTCCACCCATCTCCAAGCTGTCCAAGTCAAGAAACACTACCCCAAATTTCGGCCCACTCTAGCCAAAATTCGCATGCAGTGACAGCCAATATTTTTGCATTCAGGCACCACTTTTAAGCATCTTTGCAACCACTGCAACTTCCCAGAATGGGTGCAAAATGGATGAAGCCTTCCCAAAGATCGTGAAACTCCAATTTTGTCACGAGAGATCAGAGATAGATATCTTGAGCACATGCTGTTTATTGACTTGATGCTGCACTGAATCAGCAAACAAAAGATACAGCAATCTTTAGGGGTAGCTATAAAAGTTTGATGCACTGCAGTGTTTGCTATTATCTTTTTTTTTTTTTAAGACTTTCCATTTCTTCTCTTCAGGATGAAAGTTTTCTCCTGCTCCTCTCAGCAATGCCGAAGAAGAACAAACCACCAGGAACGGTGACAGAAGCAGCAGCTAGAAATGGCCGCTCCCGGTTCCATTGGTTTGGGAATTTAAAAATTAAATGGAGAAGATTCGTTGGCTTGGTTAATCCCCCTTTCCCTATTTTAAGAAGGAGGAGGGTTGATTTGAGATCTTCCAAGACCATTTGAGCATTTCTACAAAACCCAGAGTCTAAATTGCTCAATAAAAACAAAAGTCAGAGGCAGTGGTGGATTCCAGAGGTGGGTTTCAGCAGGTTCTGACCAGTTCTGACGAACCGGTAGAGGAAATTTTGTGTAGTTCAGAGAACCGGTAGTAAAAATTCTGACTGGCCCCGCCCCCATCTATTCTCTGCCTCCCGAGTCCCAGCTGATCAGGTGGAAATGGGGATTTTGCAGTATCCTTCCCCTGCCATGCCCACCAAGCCACACCCACCACCACGCCACACCACGCCCACCAAGCCACACCCACAGAATTGGTAGTAAAAAATTTTGAAACCCACCAAAAATGCTTTTAAAAGTTAAAAAAAAAGCCTCTGATGATCGCGCGGCTCAGCTGGGATCGTCAGAGGCTTTTCAAAGCATTTTTTTCTGCAACCCCTTCAGCCAAAGAGGTTGTAGGGGGAAAAAAATGCCTTTAAAAGCCTCTGGCGATCCCAGCTGACTTGCCTGATCGTCAGAGGCTTCTAAAAGCATTTTTTTCCTGCAACCTCTTAAGGTTGTAGAAAAAATGCTTTTAAAAGTAAAAAAAAAAACTTGGCCATGCCCACCCAGTCACATTACCCCCCCCCAAGCCACGCCCACAGAACCGGTAGTAACAAATTTTAGATTTCACCCCTGGGTTCAACTGATGGATTGGGTTGAGGAACTGTGCATTGGGGCATAAGTGGGGTGGCTCTGGAAGTATGCTTTAGCTACCAGCAGCCAGTTTGAGTTGAGGAAGGTTCGCCGAACTGCTGAAAAGAAAAATGAAGAAGATCTTCCTTCTCCTAGGAAAACAGTTTGGGAGCATCGTTCTGGACGGTTCTTGAAGAAGAAAAAGAGAAGAATCTCTCCTTGGACTTTTCTGCTTTCCTGTCCTTGAATGTGGCCTCCAAAGAAGGAGGTCAGAGAAATGCAAAGCCAACAGAAGTAGGGAAAGAGAGAAACCAGGAATTTCACATCCGGTATTGTCCACTTCCCAAACCAGCCTGATTCCCAGGCAAAGAATTCCCCTGCCAGCTCTCTTCATAATGCCTTTTGTCCAGAGATGTTCCCAGCACCCCACCTTTACCTCTGACAGGTTGACAGAGCAGGTTAATAAGTGCTTTCCACTTCTCCTAAAGGCTAATTAAATATTAATCCACATGGTGAGGTCAGCAAAAATAACAAACAATTGGCAGAGCAAAATTCGTTTAATTAATTCTCCTGTGGAGGTTTGGAAGCTATTTATTGTCCCCTGGCGCACAGTGAAATCAAATCTTATTGTTACTGGGACTTCAGAGAGCTGTTTCCCCCCCCCCACAGCCCACCCCTCCCGTTCCTTTTTATACTTTTTTTAAAAAATCTAGTTTAATCTTTGTCTTGGAACATCCTGCAGTGCAGAGACAGAAGGAGCAAAAGATGGGCTAAGTCAGATGGCCCAAGTAGAAGAAGCACCATGGACTTGGGGCCCTCCCAAACTTAGCAAAATGGTGCGAATCCAGAAGGTAGGACAGAAGTCACTCCGAGAAGGAAAGGAGCTGCTAGTTGATAGGACACCCTTCTCTCCATCGGCGGAGTCTAAGTCCCTTTTGAGAGCCAAGAAGGGCCGAGAAAGTCAATTCCCCAAAGCCCAAGGGTTTAAAGATCCATCACTTTCTTCTACTCCCTCCCAACCTTTGCGTTGCAACTTTCCATGGACACCTTCAGCTGGGTCATTATTAGATTGTGAGCAATCTCAGACAACAGACCCTCCAGTCTAGAAGGAGAGATTGGATGAAACTCCCCCACGCCTTCCTTTCTTCTGGCGCAGCGCTGGAGAGTTTCCATGTTAATTTTTTATTTATTTGAAACTGGCACTGGAAGGGTTTTCAAAGTGAGTCTAAAGTAATTAGGCGTTCCCGCTGATGGATTGCACAGAAGGGACATGTGGATTATTTATTACAAAGTCACTTGCTGGAAAGGTTAGAGCCTTAGAAGTAATTATTTTCCCTTTTTCTTTTTCATTTTTTTTTTTTAAAGTGAAGGAATCAGCAGGGGAGAGAGTAGCTAAAGTGCCTTCGTTGGAAACTCTCCCCTGGTTTAACTTCTTCTCACTGAGTTGTACATGCTCGTGCACCCAACGTCCTTTTTTCCTAAGGGAAAAGAGGGCCGGCCAAGAACGAAAGAGGGGAAGGAAGTCAGTGTGTGTTCAGAAAAGTTCTCTGTGCACCCTGCATTTTAGAAGCATCCTCCATCTTTATAATTCTGCTGGTGCTTAGCTCCTTCAACCCACCCAATGGAGATTGAGACAAAGCCCTCTTAGCTGCAGTTACTACACTTTGAGCAGCAAGGTGAGATTTGGGGAACGGAGGGGAGAGCCAACATTAGTCTGTGGGCTCTTCCTCCCTGGGATCACAGAAATCTGTGTGTAGAATAAAACCTACATTTACATACCCTTCAAAAGAGATGGTGAGAAAGAACAGATCCTTTGCAGTGGCCTATGGCTAGAGAAGCAGGGATTGACACCAGACAAACAATCTAGAAAAAAACAATACCCTAATCAAGGAACTATCAAGGAGAAAACTACCACCACCACCACCCACAAACAAACCAAAACTGGTAGGGCAAGTTACTGTATAGAAACAGGGATCAAAACCCCCACATTCTCTATCGCTAATGTTGTCTAGTTGCGTAATAAAATGACTGCAAGCAAACAACCGAGCTCAGAGAGTCACCGAGATTCAGATTCAGAAAGGAATATACAAGAGCAAGTTAACAATCAAGGAGTTCTTGCAAAGAAGAATCCTATTCTATTCTAATCCAGGTTAAGGATTAGAATAGAAAAGATGCCATGCTCTTCCTCTGCTAATTATGCCCCTGGTAGGAGATCTTGGGCATTTTGTTCCTTTCTGAAATCTACCTCCATCCTCCCTCCCTCCCCCCTCCCTCCTTCCTTCCCTTCCTTCCCTTCCTTCCTTCCTTCCTTCTTTCGTTCCTTCCCTTAACTTTTCTTCCTTCCTTCCCTTAGCCCTGCCTCCTTCCTTCCTTCCTTCCTTCCTTCCTTCCTTCCTTCCTTCCTTCCTTCCTTCCTTCTTTCTTTCTTTCCTTTAACTTTTCTTCCTTCCTTCCCTTAGCCCTGCCTCCTTCCTTCCTTCTTTCTTTCTTTCTTTCTTTCCTTTAACTTTTCTTCCTTCCTTCCCTTAGCCCTGCCTCCTTCCTTCCTTCCTTCCTTCTTTCTTTCCTTCCCTTAACTTTTCTTCCTTCCTTCCCTTAGCCCTGCCTCCTTCTTTCTTCCTTCCTTCCTTCCTTCCTTCCTTCCTTCCTTCCTTCCTTCCTTCCTTCCTTCCTTCCTTCCTCTCTTTGTCCACGATGACCAGTGAATCTCTGACCTTGAGAAAGCAGCCCCCAGCAGCAGGCAGGCAGTAAGTCTTCCTTAGATGAATATGCAAAGCTGCAATCAAAAAAAAAAAGGTTTGCACCAGGGGAAGGATAATTGCTGCGAACATGTTAACACAGAGCTGGATCTTTAGGCTTCTAACAGCTTCCTAAAACCCAACAAGCACTGAACCAACAAATGCAAGCTGAGACAACAAGTCTTCTGGGCACTGGTGGTGTGGTGGACATGGGCTGTCTGGAAAAGTTGAGCCCATGATTAACACCCACGCTGACTGTGGGGGTCAGAGACACATGGGCCAGAAAAGACAGAAAGGCAGCTGGAAAGAAAAAAACTAGGTTGTGATGGGCCAAGAGAGGCAACCCAGGCCAGAAGAAGGCCTCTGCGAAGGCCTCTTAATCTAGACAAACCATCGTGAAACTGGTTTCCCAGTGAATCAAGAGCAGAACGGACTGTAGCTGTTGCTACTCAACAGCTAAGTCAGAGTTCATAATTGAAAGGCTCCATTCATAACGAAAAAGCCCAGGTCCAAGCTCGATACTCTATTTTCTTACACTAATGGACAGAATCTTGCCAGATTAAATTATGGGCTAAAAAAAATGTTTCAACTCCTTTTGCCCAGACAATATCCCTCTCTAGATTATCTTCCTCACTTCCTATACTCCTGAAGTTGCTTAGAGTTGTAATGCTCTAGAGTAGTAATACTCCACCACCCAGAGCCCCTCTCTGAGGGAGATGGGCGGTTTAAGAAATGTGAGATGTAAATAAATAAATATGTTGCTGCCACAATATCAAATTAACAATGGTTGAGGTCACTAGAAGAGCAAGAAGCAGTACTTGGTATCTCCCTGGATACTTGAAGGGGGGAGAGAGAGGGGGGAAGGAGGAGGAGGAGGAGGAGGAGGAGGAGGAGAAGAAGAAGAAGAAGAAGAAGAAGAAGAAGAAGAAGAAGAAGAAGAAGAAGAAGAAGAAGAAGAAGAGGAGGGGGAGGAGGAGGAGGAGGAGGAGGAGGAGGAGGAGGAGGAGGAGGAGGAGGAGGAGGAGGAGGAATAAATAATCAATGGACATAGGTCAAATCATGAAGCTACAGTAGACAGGCATCCCTTGAAGTGGGTCTATGAGGCCTTCAGTCAAGGTCCCTACCAGTGGTGAAATCCAAATTTTTTTACTACCAGTTCTGTGGCCATGGCTTGATAGGCAAAGTGTGGCTTGGTGGGCGTGGCTTGGTGGGCAGGGGAAGGATACCGCAAAATCTCCATTCCCACCCCACTCTGGGGCCAGCCAGAGTAGCATTTGCTGGTTCTCTGAACTGCTCAAAATTTCCGCTACCGGTTCTCCAGAACCTGTCAGAACCTGCTGGATTTCACCTCTGGTCCCTACCCCTGGCGGGCTCTCCAAATAAAAAGTCTGTCCTCTGTGAAGCGAGATTACACGAGCACCCTTGTTGGGGTCCCTCAAGATCTGAAAGTGATCTAGTCAAAATGCTCCTCTGCTTCCTCTTAGGGATCTCGCTCGCTTTTTTTCATCGTCTCCCTGAAAAGCGAGCCAATTTGTCACCGGCCTCGTGATCAGAAGAAGGCGAAGACAAGGGAGAGAGGCTGTCAATGCTTGGGCCACCCAGGTGGAACTTTCTCCCTCCCAGCCTTGGCCTGTGGGACTCCCTTGTAAAGCGTTGGCCTCTGCCAGGCACCAGGTGTAATGTCTTGCAGATGTGAGATGGAACAAAGCCTCACGCTGTCAAGCTGCAGAGGAGAGGCAGGCTGCAAGTCGTGGATCGTCACCTACGATTGATCCCTGCTTCTTCTGAACAAGTGGTCCCCTCAGTCAAGTTAAAGGGACTCTTTGGGGAGCTGTTTCAAGTCATTTGCTTGCTGGAGGTGTTTTTTTTATCTTAGTGGAATAAAGCGAAGCTTGAACAATGTTGCTTCATAAATGAAGGCGAAAATATGTGTCCCAGGATAATGTTACAGGATCCAATCTGGGTCAGTCACAATGTTGGTTCAGTCCTTACGAAAAGTGTAGATTAAATGAGAATTTTGATCCACGCAGCTCAATATTTCTTCTACGATGGATGGGCCAATAGAGTCAGTAATGGATAGTCCACCTATGCTTAATATTGTCTCACAAGGGTTTGTCCATCTAAACCAGCAGGTTCTGACAGGTTCTGGAGAACTGGTAGCAGAAATTTTGAGTAGTTCGGAGAACTGGCAAATACAACTTCTGGCTGGTCCCAGAGTGGGGTGGGAATGGAGATTTTGCAGTATCCTTCCCCTGCCACGCCTATCAAGCCACACTACACCACACCACGCCCACCACACCACGCCCACAGAACCGGTAGTAAAAAATATTGGATTTCAGCACTGATCTAAACACACCATCGACTACAACAGGGATGATCCATCTAGTTGTGGTATTGTATAATAGAATAACAGAGTTGGAATAGAATAGAATAGAATAGAATAGAATAGAATAGAATAGAATAGAATAGAATAGAATAGAATAGAATAGAATAGAATAGAATAGAATTCTTTATTGGCCAAGTGTGATTGGACACACAAGGAATTTGTCTTGGTGCATACGCTCTCAGTGCACATAAAAGGAAAGATACATTCATTAAGAATCATAAGGCACAACACTTAATGATAGTCATAGGGTACAAATAGGAATAGAGAGGAGAGGAGAGAAGGAGGTAATGTTGGGTTGGGTTGGGTTGGGTTGGGTAGAATAGAATAGAATAGAATAGAATAGAATAGAATAGAATAGAATAGAATAGAATAGAATAGAATTCTTTATTGGCCAAGTGTGATTGGACGCACAAGGAATTTGTCTTGGTGCATACGCTCTCAGTGCACATAAAAGGAAAGATACATTCATCAAGAACCATAAGGTACAACACTTAATGATAGGCATAGGGAAACAAGTCAATATAAATCTTAAGGATAAATCTTAAAGACAAGACCTCCTCTTAAGGAGGTCTTCTTGTCCAACCTCCTGCTCAGGCAGGAAACTCTATACCTAACATCTCTATTGTCTATATCAGGGTGTCCAACCCTTATGGGGTGGGAAATTCTGGGAGTTGAGGTCCACAAGTCTTAAAGTTGCCAAGGTGGGACAACCCTGGTCTATAGATGGACAGTCAGTCCACACTCAACATTGGGATGCACCATGTGGTATATTCAAAAATCGCTTTTGTCAGGACTCTATAAACTCAACTCTTATAAACCTTCACTAGCAAAGTTAATGCTGAGGAATAATGGGAACCGAAGTCTCGTCTGAAAGTTCCCACAGCTAACCTCCTTATTTTTTTGGTCTTTTGTTTTTTAACCTCATCTCAGAAGTTCAGGAAGAGTCTCTCCATTCGACCAGGGATGCACTCTCCCAAACTGATGTTCTCCAGATGTGCTCCATCCATAACTCTCTGAATCCCTAGACCTTTGCAGAACTCCTCTAACCAGCCTCTTTATCAGGGTATGGAGACTTGCAGATCCATTGGTGAGTCAGATCAATTATTGTCCCTTGTTTATCTAAGTTGGGACTTCTGCATGCTGAACCTTATCATACATGGTACTTCTCTGGTGGGTGGAATTGCAAGGAATCTGGCAGACGGTTTCAAGGTGGTGGAACCCATCCCGCTTTGTCTTTCTTATTTCCCAGTCCTGCTGTGTCAACCTCTACCCCCTGCCCCAGCAACAATGTTGTGATTTGGGGAAGACTTTTCACCTTTAACCCTAGACATGTGTGGAGAAAACCCCTTAGAAGTTAGCTTGTCGCTTTGTCTTAGGGTTGGAAACAACTGATTTATGTGTATCCTGGGAGCACAACTGACCGCAATTCTGGAGGGTCGCTGGCAATATTTTGGCCCAGATCTCCTGAGGCTCATTTGAGAATCCTACACTTACACCCCATGCTGGCCATGTGTGGGATTCCAGCTTCTGGAATTTGAGCAGGCAGCTTGATGGAGACCATGTTCCTTTTGAAGGAGGGCTTTGAGCCCAAGGCAAACTGCTGAATCCTTCAATGCAACCTTAAGTGTATGAGCTCAGCCAACATCTAGCTGGACTTCCCAAAGAAGTGAGCAGGCCAAGAGAAAGAAACCAAGAGGTCCGAAGACCAACAGTAGAGAACAGCTAATCGAAATGGGTTGCAGGGAAGACAACATTTGATTGGGTTAGACTGTGGTGGCATAATGGACCTCAACTTCTTCCTACAAGAGATGGTATAGCTTTTCATCTCCCAAGGAATGGAGAGCCCCCAATTCAAGTCAGTCCATTGGAGGAATCCATGAAGGCCAGCCAAGAGAATCTGCCTGGGGCAACACTAGGAGAATGTTCTTTAGATGATGTTGAATGTGGATGGTGATGTTGAGGGGCCACACAAGTTGCTTCTACACCCTTTGGAGCCAAGCTGGTGATCATCTTGACATGGCTGGTAGGCCGAGAAGATGAAGACCAATGGGAAACTTCTTCACAGCACCACTGGAGAGGGGGCCAGTCAGCCTGGGAAAACCCATTTTTCGGTCCTTAATTGTAGGACTCACATTGCTGCTGTTCCTTTGCCTGGGTAGGATTTGTTTACCTTCGAAACTGCAGCTTTTTCTTCTTTTCAAATACCCCGCTGTGAAAACATGGGTTGACTGTGTGTTTTTAGCTAGCTGGATTTGTTAGTTTTAAGCAGCGTGTTTTCAGTTTGAAGGAGAAAAAAAGGCATGCAAATGTCGGCCGGCTTCTTTGCAAAGGGAGAATATTTATATGAAACTCCTAGTACTTCTTAAACACATTAAACAGTATTCTAACTTCCATGTTGTTCAGCATTGTTCTGACACCCAGTTTTCCTTTTTTTTTTGGGTCTTCTGCTCCATATCAATTTTCAGCAACCCCTTCAAGACTGAAAGCAGTCTTTAAATATAAAAGAAAAATCCAAGATCAGCCATCTTGAGTTATTGACTTATACCAGAGGTGGGAAACCATGGCCCATTTAGGATTTATGGACTTCAGTTCCCAGAATTTCTGAGCCCAGCATGGCTGGCTCAGGAATTCTGGGAGTTGAAGTCCACAAGTCATAAAAGGGCCATTGTTCCCCAACCCCTTGGCTTAGACAAAGACGTTTCCATTCTTCCGTAAAAACAATGGAGAAGAAACGAGAACAAATATAATCTAGTGGTTAAAGGGTTGGATGAGGATAGGACCACCAAGTTCAAGTCCATCCTCAACTACTGGCCATCCTGAGCCAATCCTTCTCCCTTGGGCCAACCTACCTCTTGGGTTACTGTGGGGAAAAACAGAAGAAGCAGCCTGAGAACTGCTAGAAGAAAAGTGGAAAATAAGATTAACAAGTCAATCTGTAGAGCAATTTTTGACCTCCTCTCCATGGGTCTGTTTGAGTTGAATGACAATTGGGAATGCACTAGTTTTAAAATCACTCAATTTGCACAGGGATTCTTCTCTATTTATTTCATAACTTGCAACTCACCTGATGACCCTTAGGAGACCTACCTAAAAAGATTGGTTCCCTCTCTCCTTTAGCTGGAGGTGGTTTCAACCACCAACCCTGCATCTCAGGGTCTCGAACGTGTCTCTCCTGAAATGGGCAAATGTACCCAAGAGAACAGCTCAGTCCAGACCAACTGCCATGGGTAGAACCATCTCTGCATCTTCTGCAGATCAGTGTGGAGATCGCCGCTTGCTTCTTCTGCCCAGCAGGGCTTCTCCATCTGTCCTCTCCTCCCTCCTTCCTAGCCCCCCAGCCATGATTGCGAGGGAGTTGGTCGGGAGGTCCTCTCTGCCCCATCCCAGGGAGGAGGAGGAGGACGTTGAACGATGCCTGCAAGTGCCAGCGAGATGCGCCCAACACAGCTGTCAGCCGGGCTTTGTCAGAAACCAAACACAGTAACTGTTTAACGATTTAACTGCACTAATGAATACTGGGCCAGATATTTTCAAGGCCTGTTCAGACTGATTACTTGGAGAGCTGAGTATGTCTACCAATTACCCAGGCAATTAGGCAACTAATTAAACACTTACCCTCAGCTTCATAAACAGGAGAGAGAGAGAGAGAAAGAGACAGAAAGAGAAAGAGATGAGGGGGGAGGAAGCTGGCTCTCTTTCCAATGAAATATTAGCTGTCAGGAATTGCTATCCAGGCAGCAAATGAAAAGCGCAGACAGACTGATGTCGTACCGCTCACTTCCTTATTCTGATCGGATCATTTTCACGGACAAAGAATGAAAACCAGGAAGGCTTCAAAAGTCTCAGGTCTGGGCCAGGCACTGAGTTTCAGGTGCGGCCAAGTTATTAGCTCTCACTCTGGGTGTTCAGAGCGAGGAGACATATTTCTTCGCTGCACCGGAGCCAAAAGCAACGACCGCCCAATTCCATCATGCCAAATGCTCCCGCTTGGTCCAACGCAGCTAATTAAAGTTTGCGGTGGGTAATGCTGGCTTGACTTGCAACCCGCTCGGAGGCTACTCACTCTGGGAGAAGCATTCAGAAGCACCAGATCAATCCTCGCCCCCTTGTCTCCTGATGTAAAGGATCAATTAATGGCCTACACGTAGGAGTGTATGCATAGCTGCTAATTGTACCCTTCCCTTATATGCTACCAAGTTGCTCCATGGAGTTATAACTCAGCTTAGTATCATATAAGCTACCGGTTGTCTTTCCCCATTCTCCACCGTGAGCAAGACCATAATTCATTCAGTGAAAGATCTTGGAGCACATTGAGGACTCCTCCAGATTCTGATGTCATGGGATGAAGCTTGGAGAATGTCTTTATGTATCAAACCCAAAGACCAAGAATGACATGTGGAGTTACTTCTGAACAGTTCCTTTATTATTCACTTATAGACAGAATCTTGCCAGACTAAAGCAACTATCTGCATAACTATAGATAGATTCTGTGAACTGCTAGGGAAGGTCCAGCCTTGCTCTCTTCCTGTCCAGCAGACATTCCAAGTTCTGCAGCCAGTTTGGCCTCTGAGAAGGAGCCCCTCCCTCCTGCGAGTCCAGACTACATCCCACCAAAACATGGGGTACTCCAATCAGTTGGGACAAATTATGAGATATGGACCATGTGCTCCAAAGTGAGATGATGGTCAGAGCTGGAGAACCTTCAAAGGCCTTGTAAATGTCACGGTGGCAGCCCAGCAGGCCAAAGGGCTCTGCCTACAAAACTGTAGGCCATAGCCACCCATCTTTTTGAAGTTTGTATAGGTTTTGTTCTAGAATTTTGTTTTAGCTACAGCTAGGCTGCTGTTTGAAAAATAAGGAAACAGTGCACCATGGGCATGAAAGAGACTCGTAATTTCGGACTTCTAGATATATAGCCAGAATGGAGATACTTTTGCTTGGGTTGGTGAGGTCCACCTTTGATAAACAAACAATCCACAAATGTGTTTATTGGGGGGGGATCTAAAAATGGAACTCTAGGGACATAGACTCCTTAACTATAAATAAATTATTGGGGGCTCCTCAAATATCTCCACAAATGGAGGAGCTACTTCTGCGATAATGGTCGACGTGATAATCGTCTCGCACATTCTAACTTTCCACCAGCTGTTCAAGTTTTGTTTCTCTTTCAGCATGCACCAATCTATTTCAGGCACATCATCTGAAGTTGGATGGTCCAAGAAGAACTGTGCTACATAGAACTCCTGCTGGTCATCCCCCATTCCACGCTGGGCACCCCTATCCATGTTAATCACTCCCAATCCATGTTTATTGATCAAATATTCCTGCCTGTAAGAATGGCTCTGAAGAACTGGATCAAACCAATTTGACTTTCTTGGGAGGGGAAAAATTCACCACTTCTGGTGGAGTCTTGCGTAATAAATACGACTGCAGTTCCTCGTCTAGAGTGGGAGGGCTTCTTTTCCCCGTCCCCACCCCCAAAGTCCATGGCTGAATTTTCAAGGACTTCTCTACCATAGATGAAGGCTTTACATATTGCTCTCCTAACCCCAGGGGGAACCCATTGAGGACGGGCCGACGTAGGTTGATAATGTCAAGGAAGGGAAAGGTTTGTTGTGTCTGTGGAGGTAGGAATCTGTTGGGGGTCCTTGAGTTCATTCCATGAAATGACCACCCCCCACCCCCAACCCTGCTTCCTTTCTGAATGCCAACTCTGTATGTGCCGTGATAGAGACAGGAGACATGTTTTGATATGTTCTCAGTCTTTGGAGGCATTGAACACTTGGCAGTTTTCTCTTTAAATGACCCATTTCTGAGAGCGGAAGACGTCAGCCAATAAGCTGCCAGGCCCCCCACCACAGATATCCGGAATTTACATGCCATCCTCAGCGAACCGTGGCAGTTAATGGACACCCCTGCTGAGCTGGAGAACTGGGAAAATAGTTCCAGGTGATCACCAGCCCTCGCCAAAGAAGCAACTTTGGGTTTCAAGGGTGGAGAATAATCAGAAGTCACATGAAGAGGAATTCTGGCTTTCAGCTTGTTGGACCAGACAGCCTGATTTATCCATGGGGGGTGGAGAATGATGGTGTGCCACAATGCAATGCAAAAAATATACATATTTTAAAGAGACCCCACTGCACCTTCTCAGCTTGTTTCTGAGGTCATGGATGAAACCAGCAATCTGTTTAGAGCTGTCTGCACCATTTTACGCTACAGATGGGAATTCCACTGCAACAGGATTTCCCCAGCCCCCAACTACCAAAAATAAAAAAAATTCTTGTAGGGTCTTCTAGCCCAAAGTCTGGAAACCCTGCAACAGAAGACCACGCCAGAAGATTCCTGCTGTTGTAGAAAACTTCTATCCTGTGATATTCTGGTGGAATTTCTTTAGATCTGTACATTATAGATATACATCTGTATATTATAACCAGAATTCTTTGCTCAGTTTATGGTACGATATTTAACCTGTTCTTCTTCTGTTTCAAATTTCAACAACCGTTTCTACATTTTAGCAATTGCACGTTCATCATCAGTGGTCAACTTTAAGTCTTCTTCCCAGGGGCTCTTGATTGTGAAGGCGGAGGTGGACTGGTCAACCTTTCAAATTCAAGATGCTGGATAAAGAAGGCTGTAAAATAGCCTGTAAAGAGAATAACAGAAGATGTTGGACAACCATTTGTCTGAAATGGTGTAGGGCAATGATGACTAACCTTTTTACCATTGCGTGCCAGAGGGGGTGGCGGAAGGGGTTCACGCACGCGTGTGCCCACACCCATAATTCTATGCACTCCACCCCATGCATGCACGCATGACCCCCCTCCCCCCGGCTCCCAGTAGACTGTTTTTCTCTCTCACCTGGCTCCAGATCCTCTCTATGCGTCTGGGGAGGGTGAAAACAGCCTTCCCCACCCCTAAGAGGCCTCCGAGGGGGTGGGGAAGACTGTTTTCACCCTCCCCAGACACATAGAGAGGATCTGGAGCCAGGTGGGAAAGAAAAACGGGCCTTCCCCACCCTCTCTCACGTCCTCTGGAGGCAGGAAACATCCTGTTTCGCTACTTCTGGTGGGCCCAGAAGTCCCGAAAATCAGCCAGCTGGCACGCACATGCACACCAGAGCTGAGCTGGCGTGCCCACTGATATGGCTACACGTGCCACCTGTGGCATGCGTGCCATAGGTTCACCATCACGGGTGTAGGGTCTCCTTCTCAAGCCGAAGGTTGGACTAGAAGACCTCCAAGGTTCCTTCCAACTTTCTTATTCTTAGTTCTCCCAATCACAGGTTGGTGGAATTCAACCAATTTCTCAAAGCCACAGACTTCCCAAGTTTACAAGCATGCGGTCCTGTAGAAATGAGAAACCATCTGGAAAAGCAATAGTTAAAAGAAAAAGAAAAAAAGAAAAAAAACTAACCATAGCTCATGTTACTGTCAGACTCAAGGGACGGTGTTCCCTATCAATGTGTATCTTCCTCCGGGCTACAATTTGCTTCCTTCCAGAATCAACAGTATTCTTGAAACACTCAAGACGTTAACTCCCCAAGACTAAATTACTTCTAAAGTCCCTCCGAGAAGGAGGGGTCCGTACATTTAAAGATATATGGTCCTGAGTAACCCACAGCGTGAAGGTGATGTCCTTTATCCTAAGCAACGAGCACATACATTATGGGTTCTGCGAAGACCTTAGGGTGATGAAACAAAAGAGGAAAAGTCAAACTATTCAGAACGGTTTTTTAAAAAAAATCAAAATGAAAGGAATCCCCAGAATCAAATTTCTTTATATTTATATATCCCATAACGTGGTGTTTACCTTGTTTAACCCACTGAGTGCAGCGTATTACCCATATTCTTAATATTTTTCAAGAAAGATTCTTTCTTCAATACAGTTGGATTCACAGCTTCTCAAAAAAAAAAAAGGACTTTCTGGATGAGAACTGGACCTACCCTAGGAATGTGATGTCAACCATGGTTACACTGCTGGATTTTGGGATTTAGTCTGGCTGCCGGTTTGAGATTGGCCAAAGAAAGATAGGTTCCGTTCCGAATGGGATGATTCTCTGGAGGAATCTTCCAGGTTCTGGGAGAATCTATAGAGGGGGACTTGGGAATTCAATCCAAGCTTCTTGTCATTGGAGTAGACCTCTTCTTGACTGACCTTGCCTCCGTCTTGCCTTACCTGCCCCCAAAAGCTCCACCATCACCCCCAACTTCGGTGCCAAAGAGGCCGTGCCAACTTTTCGACGTAAAAGCACGGCAGAACTTCTGCTGAGGAAGAAAATCATTTTCCCCCTAGGCGTCTGGAAAGATCCAATCGTTTAAATTAAATGTAAGCATTGGAGAACACAAAAAGACCTCTGTCTCTAACCGGGAGAGCCGGTGACGTGGCCGATATTTATTACAGTGTAGGTAGTTTAAGAAAACAGAAGCATTCCGCCAGAGGCCTGGAACCCGGGCCTAACCTGGACTTTGCACCGGTAGAGTTCAGTTGCTAATTAAATCTAAGTTGGACGCTTCTCCACAGAGGCTAGATTGTAACTATAAGAGGATGTTAATGTGGATTTTAAATATTTATTATAGCTGAGGTAGGTTATAAAAACAGAGATTCTTCCTTTCAGCACTCTATAATGGCAGATTTAGAGGTCTGTCTTTGGCCATGAGTGATTTTCCTGCAGCTGTCAAGGGCGGGAGGGCGATACATCACCATCCCAGCGAGCAATCTGGCTGGACAGTGAAGAATTAGAGATTTGATTTATGGAAGTCGAGGAGAGGTGGGGACGGGAGGGGAATGTTGTTTTATCTGGTGTCTGGGTATGAATTTCTACACACCTGTTCCTAGCCTAGGTTAGGGTTGGTGTTCCTTGTCTGCCAGAAGATCCTCCTTGAGTTACTTCTCTTCTCCCTCTTTAAAAAGCCGAAATTGTGAAATTCTATTACCTGCACACACCTGTGTAGATGCCGTTAAGTCTAAGATTCAGTTGCCCTTGCTGGGAGAACTGCCTTCTAGGAAAATGAGAGGCAATAAAGTTTCTTCCAAGGCAAGCCAGACTACAGGTAATTGGTTCATGGCGTTGACTTCTTTCTTCTGGAGAACTTCTTCTTGAAAACATCCTGCTCTAAACTGCACCTGAAGGTCTTCTAGACAAGTCCAACCTGAATTTGTTTTCCAGGAACAGCCAATATGATCTAGTGGTCAGGGTAAAAACTCCACAGCAAATTCGTTGATCTTCTCACTCGTTGCCACCAAGCAGGTGGTTTTGGATCCTTTCAAAGTCTGGCTCAAAATTCCACTCTGAATCACACCAGATGTCTACATTATCTAGGAAAGGGAAGTCTGGACCACTTTATTTTCATGCCAGCTCCAGCTTCTTAAGAGTTCAGATTTGTGGCTTCAGCAGAGACCCCTGCATGGAAGACAGGCATAGCTTCTCCACTGGTTTTCCCACGTTCACCACAACCACCACATAAATTGGAAAAGTTCATGTCCATAACTGAGGAACTTCTCCTTCACCCACTCCCCGAATGACAGCACAGCTACCAAATGGCATGGCTGGTGTGAATCAGCCTTTAAGTCTGACAAATATGCACCATTAGAAGTGATGATGGCCACCAGCTTAGTAAACCTGTTAATCCATGATATCCAGATATCCCTATTAATGACTATTACTATATATCGTATTTGCATCTCAGGGGCAGCGCTCCTTTCCAACTGCTTCGGGATGAAAAATGGCAGAGATACATCTCTTTCCAGATCTGCATCCAATTTAGCAGATTTCTTTTCTTTTTGTTTTTTTCATTTGATTTATATGCCGCCCTTCTCCAGAGACTCAGGGCGGCTTACAATGCGTTAAGCAATAGCCTTCATACTTTTGTATATTTTATACAAAGTCAGCTTATTGCCCCCACAAACTGGGTCCTCATTTCACCTACCTTAGAAAGGATGGAAGGCTGAGTCAACCTTGAGCCTTGGAGAGATTCGAACCAGCAGAAATTGCAGGCAGCTGTGTTAATAACAGGGTGCTTAGACCACTGTACTATCAAGGCTCTTCTTCCATTTGACTCCATAACTGAACAGGTAGGAAGATCCCATTCTGATCGTCCACCTTGGAGATTGACATGAGTTGGGTTCACTCCTTATTAAACCAATGCCCGCAACTGCTGCTTTTGGACTTGCTTATTCATTTCTTGGGCTATCAAGACTTCTTGGGATCAAACATAGAGCCAATCCATCAACCAATCAACCAACCAACCAACCTATTTAAAAATATATATATTGAAAGAATGTGCAGATGAATCCAACTGGATGTTATGTCTCTCTGGATGTTTGCAATTCACACTTCCTGAGAGACTCTCCCCATCATGTTGGCTTGTGGGAACAGTTCTGGAGACATCGTAAACCACACCTGAAAGTTGTTTTTCCCACTTGGAGTGTTTAACTAAGAGTCCGCCTGCTGTTCCCATCTCCCCCGCTGAGCTCAGATGGCATAGAAGGAGTGAATAATTTGCCCTCTTAGCACGTTCCCTTAGAAGGCAGATCTTCTTTGTTCTAGGATCCATGTAAAATCCAGAGCGAAAAGGGGGGAAGATTGATTTAAATCAACTGCTGATGTGGCGTTCCTCACTCTGCCTACCCTAAGCCTCCTTCAGATCAATTTTGCCCCCTACGATGGTCTCTATAATGAACGAAGAAGGTCTCTTTGAAGTAACCAAATCAGCAAACCTGTTCCTACCTTGGAATTCTGGCTGTTTCATTGCTGGGGTGGGGGGGCGGGGGGGGGGGCGATACAAGAAGAAGGAAAAAAGTAAATATCCAATTTGTCAATATTACTCTTTACTCCGTTGGATGCTCCAAACCGAATCAAATTTGGAGAAATGGCCAGAGAGAAGCCCTGAATGAATGTTACTTCAATTTTCATTGTGATGCAAACTTGGCTAATTCATCAAAAATAAATTTGCACTTGTAAGGTATAGCTTTTCAATCCAAAGATGTAGATAACATGATATTCACGAGAAAAGGCAAATGCTGATTTATTACTTAATTATAAATGTTAGTGGCAATTGTATGTGGGTGACTTAAAGTAGGAAAAGTCACTTTCTCCTAACATCTCAAAGGGCTAGTGTCGAGCCCTGGACTGTGAGGGAAAATTGGAGGATGGGGTATTTTTCTTCCTTGAAGGAAAAATGGATTATAAATGTAACAAATAAATATTAACAATCCATTCTGGACAAATATTTGTTCAATTGTCATTTTACTGCGAATTTCCCTAATTTATCTCTTCAGAACCAAATAACGAAGTGAAATGCGATGACGATTTGAATCGGTCCTTTTAAAATTTGAAATGCACTTTTTCATTGGGAAAATATGGATCGCGACAGGCATATTCAGAAAGGAATCAACTAAATGAGGATCTTTAGACTCAGCCTGGGACGAATATTCAGCCGAGTTTCATCTTTCTGCGAATTTAACCTAATTCATCTCTTTGGAGCCAAACCATGAACTAAAAAAGCAATTCAGGTTTGAATCCAACCTTTTAAAAATTTTAAATTGCACATTTTCATTAGGAAGGGATGGATAAAAATATGCACATCCATGAAAGTAATGTACAAGATGGCCTTATATTGAGGGAAGTATTTATCCATAAAAGTGAAAAGAAGGACAGATCTTAGGAGCCTAGTTTAAGTCAGACACCCGCAATGCTTGTTATGGAAAAGTGCATTTATTAAGAGACGTGTGCATGAAAATGCATACAAATGAATCCTTAATGTGGAGTTGTTTGACCCACTCTTTTGGAGAAATCAGACATGGAACTAGTATTGAATTCTGGTGGAAAGTGGGGCAGGATTCAGAATTTCTAGGTACAGATTTTAATTCCCTCCCGCCCCCAAAGCATTGCGGTGACCTCATGCAAAATAGGCAAAAAACTTACCGAAAGAAGGAAAAACGCATTATTTTCCAAACGGTAACTGATAAATAAATCCCATTTTAATCTCAACATGGCTGGATAGGAATTTATCCCAGAAAGCCATCGTGTGCTGCTCGGGACTCTATTAGCCATGTAACCTAAGTCTCCAGCAAAATTATGTATTTGCAATTAGCGAACAAATAAGTCTTTCGATAAAAGCCAGAGTGATAGGGGAGAAAAAAAATTTGAATAAAAAAAAAAAAGAAATGTTTCTAATTGTCCTTCTGTAGCTCCCTTGTTCACTGATCCATTGAGTAATGATAAAGGCATTAAATTTGGAGATTATGTGAGGAATTTCTAATGGGGCCAGACCGACTGTGTGGCTTGTCTCATTAAGAAGTGTTGGTCCAATCAGCCGGCTGGGTGAGCCGGCCCCCAATTGAATTAGTTCTGGTCAGATAGAGAAGCCTCCTCCAACCAGGTGCCCTTCAGGGACTAATGGGATACACAAAGAACTATTTTGAATATTTTTAAATTTTTTTTACTCATCTCTTTTGCATTTTGGTTTGATGGAAAAGAAGTTTCTTTCAATATTTCATTTAAAGGAGATGCAGTGATCCTATTATCACCGATGTTAAGTCCTGGTCTTCAGAGGTGTTTGGAAAAATTAGGAGACTTGGTCCATTTGGTTTTTTTGGGGCTCAAGGAAGCACCCTTTCTGGTAATCTCTAGATGATTTAATTCTCCATGTTGGTAGGGAATTATTGGAGCTGACGTACACACATCCTCAAGTTACCAAGGTTGGGAAACCCCGGCCTAGTATTATGAGTCCTAAACCATCAACTAGAAGCTACACAGTGGATTCACCCAACATCTTGAGCCCAACATGTCAGATCTTAGCTTAGAACAATGTGTCTATGCTTACTAACAGTGGTGTCCGGTCCAGTATCAGAAACTGGAGCCTTCCAATAACTGTTGTCAGAAGAATTAATGGTCCCTGCTACTGGCTGGTGGGACTTCCCACAGTGAAAAAGGGGAGACAAATCAGAAAGGTCTCAAATTGATTCTTAATGGTTTCTAGAATAGATTTGCTAGCACCATGGGCTGAGTGGACCTCAATAATCTGGAGAATGGTGATTCAATGTAGATACTGAAGTTTCTTCTAAAAAGATGCTTTCCGTCACTATATTCTCAGAAAGAAAGTCCTCTCTTCTGAAACTCCTTTCAGTCTGGGGCATAGAAAGGTGCACAGGAATAAAAGAATGTCCTAGATTGTCCTAGATCAACTTATTTTCCAAAGTACCCGAAGGCAGGACAAGAAGCAACGGATGGAAACTAACCAAGGAGAGAAACAACCTAGAACTAAGGAGAAATTTCCTGACAGTGAGAACAATTCATCAGTGGAACAGAAGTTGCCTCCAGAAGTTGTGAATGCTCCAACACTGGACATTTTTAAGAAGAGATTGGACAGACACTTGTTTGAAATAGTGTAGGGTCTCTGCTTGAGCAGGGGGTTGGACTAGAAGACCTCCAAGGTCCCTTCCAGCTCTATTCTGATTGATTGATTGATTGATTGATTATATACAAAACAAAGTTCTGCTCCAATCTCACACATGCCAACCACCTTATTCCTCAGCTCAACTGTGACGGAGTTGTTAGCTTGGTTTGGGAGTGTATGAACATCCCTGAGCTTAAATTTAATTTGTCATCTTTTCAATTGTGCCTGATTTTTCTATGGGGCCAATGCATTTCTATCATTGTTGGGGTTGGTCTCAGCCGTCTGATCCCCCCCCCATTTCACCCTTCACCAAATCTGTAGCTCTTCTTTCATACATACACTCCAGCCAAAACTTCTCATTTGAGATCTATTGGCTCCCCATTTATTTTCATTTAAAAACAGCTTATCCTTCCGAGCCTGGATTTGTTCATGCAGATAAAATTGAAATTGGTTTGCAGAGTTAGCCTCTGGATTTCAAGTGTTGACATCCTCTGTTTTTCCAGTTGTTTTATTGGGTTGACCGAGAAGAAGTGGGGTGGAAAGCAGAGGGGAAAAAGCTTCTCTGAGGCTTATTGTGGGCAGCTGGTTAAATAGACTAACCTCCCCCCCAAAAAAAAGAGGAGGAAGAGGGAAGAAGGAAGGAAGGAAGGAAGGAAGGAAAGGGAGGAAGAGGAGGGAGAGAGGAGGGAGGAGAAAGGAAGGAAGGAAGGGGAGGAGGAGGGAGAAGGAAGGGAGTGAGAGAGGGGGAAGAAGGAAGAAGAGGAGAAGGAGGACTATTAGGGCATTGGTGGGAGATACAGAGAAAATCAGAAGCTAGCGATTCCAGATAGCAGCAGCTGTAAGAGGTTTTGCTGACAGATTTATTTCTGTACATATAGTAACTACTCAAGAGCTTGCAAACCGGAGCAGTCTATCTGATGCCACTATTTTTAACCCTGCCTTTTTAGGGACTTAAGCCACAGCAGCTTTCTAACCCACCTGGTTTCTGGCAGCCATACGTTACAGCCAGGGTCAGAGTCCTCTTAGGCGGGAAACATTTCAGCTCCCATGATGGACAGCTGTCAAACTGCTGGGTGTTTCTTGCTGTCCATCCATCTCTCCCACCCAACTCTTTTGGTACACCCATCGTTGCCTTCCAAAGCTTCCAAGACCCGGGAACAAATGATCGGATTATTGGGAATCTTAGTGGCCTGGCGGGAACGCACCACTTAACCTGGAGATGTGAAAATGTTGACAATCCAGAACTTCAGGGAGGGGGGGAAGCAAAGGCTGAGCGGGCAGGGGGGAGGGAGCGGAGGGGGGAAAATAAAGCAAAACAAAAGCAGGGAGCTGTTAACAAGTCAGGTAAATTAAACTGCAGCCTCACTCTGCTAACAGCCCCGGTTGTCAGCAGAGGCAGACGGATGTGAGCAATCAGAGCTGAGCGTGGGCCTGGCCCTCCACCTCGGCCGCCCCTGGCCCTGGTTTGCAGGGGGAGGCCAAGCGGCAGCCAGGCTGGAGGAGACGGGATGCTCCGGGGAAGGAGAAATGCCTGGGCTAAACCTGTACCCCACGTTGCTCCAAAAATATCCCTCTCTTCTCCAGCCTTCCCTTCTCCCCCTCTGTGTGCCTCGCTTTCTGATTGTGACCCTTTGAGGAGAGGTCAGGCAAAGTGGATTGTTGGAGTTGTTATTGGAAGCAGGTCTGTGAAGGGAGTTGCGACAGAACGAAGATGTTGTTGCAACTGTAGAGCAGTGCACACCTGAGATTCCCTCCCTCCCTCCCTCCCTCCCTCCCTCCCTCCCTCCCTCCTTCCTTCCTTCCTTCCTTCCTTCCTTCCTTCCTTCCTTCCTTCCCTCCTTCCTTCCTTCCTTCCTTCCTTCCTTCCTTTCTTTCTTTCTTCCTTCCCTTCCCTTCCCTTCCCTTCCCTTCCCTCCCTCATTTAATTGGAAGCTTGGCATCCCCCAATATTTAGATTTGATGTCCAGATGTTCAGATTGAAGCCATTTTCTAAACCCAGATGAGAAGATGGTGCAGTGGTGGGATTCAAATAATTTAACAACCAGTTCTCTGCCCTAATGACCAGCTGGGTAGGCATGGCTTGGTGGTCATGTGACTGTGTGGGCGTGGCCAACTCAACGTCACTCACGCCGAGGGGCGCTTCACCTTAGCTGTTACAATGTAATAAGGGTTAATCAGAGAGGCAGTTTCTGTAAGCAGGGCAATAAAGATTAGGCTAGAAACACCACTAGAATGTTTCCTTCCTGCCTTCCTTACAGGATTATCCCTGTAAAGTGGGGGAAAAAAAAACAAAATAAGATTTCTTCCAACAACGGGTTCTCCAAACTGCTTAGAAAGGTAACAACCGGTTCTCTCGAATATGTGCGAACTGGCTGAATCCCACCACAGAGATGGTTCCAATCCATTTAGGCATAGAGCCCCAGAAGCTTCTTTCCCTTGTTGTCTCTTCCTCCTCCTCCCCTCCTCCTCCTCCTCCTCCTCCTCCTCCTCCTCCTCCTCCTCCTCCTTCTCCCCTTCTTCTCCTCCTCCTCCTCCTCCTCCTCTTCCTCTTCCTCTTCCTCTTCCTCCTCCCCTTCCTCCTCCTCCTCCTCCTCCTCCCCTTCCTTCTCTTCCTCCTCCTCCTCCTCTTCCTCTTCCTCTTCCTCCTCCCCTTCCTCCTCCTCCTCCTCCTCCTCCTCCCCTTCCTTCTCTTCCTCCTCCTCCTCCTCCCCATTAGCTTTATGGGCTTGGGAACTCCTACAGAAAGAGGGTGGGGCAGAACGGTCCCAGCCCCCTGCACCTGGTCGTCTTCAACAAGACCAGCCGACAACATCAGTAAAAGAGTTGTTGACTGGCAAGAAATCAATTTGTTCTAGAAGTAAAAGATTAAAAAGCCGGCGGAGTCCAGTGGCCGGTGGGAACCAGTCTTCATTGTTTACCTTTTGATTTTTTTCCCACCACTGAGGAGGTGGGCTTCCCATTCGTCGGCTGGAACTTCAGCTGTATTTACAAACAAAAGCTGGGAGGGGGTGGCATCCACCTTTTGCAGATGCCAAGCCACTGCCCCCCCCCTCTCCTAGCATAAAGGATGGGAAACAGCTGGTGAGCCTTGTACCCACGGCGGAAAGCTTAGGACTGGTCCCATCTGTTTCTTTGGCCATTCTTGCCCAAGCTGAATAAGGTTGCTTAATATTCACGTGGCAGCCATCGCGGGCTACAAGATAAATGTTGGCAAAATGCAGGCAGGTTTAATAAAGAGGCCAAAAGAGCAACTGATGAAGAAGGAGGGAGTCAAGCCCCTTAAATTACAAAACCAGGCCATGCCCGTTTTAAGCAATCATGGCAGATTAGAAAGCCAATCCCCTTTCTTTCTCTGGGTCTGAAGTATCTACATCTTTTATTCCTTTTCTTTTCTCGGGTAAGAGAAATGTCAGAGTTACCCTATGCCAAAATTTCCCATCCGTGTTGTTGTATATATATATATAAAAAAAGCTGGAGTTGATTTTGTTTTAATGTTCATTCATAATTTTTAATTTGATCGCTTTGTGCCGAAATGCCTCGGATGGGGGTTATGATTGCAGGAAGCGTGAAATTCCTGCCGGATCGGGGTCTGCGGCTGATGGAGCCAAAGGTTTAACTTTAACTTAAGGTTTGCTGTTTGGAGAAGAAAAATAGTGGAGCTGCTTAAATATTATCCAGGATTGTAAACATCAAACCAGGATACCCGACTAAGTTGTTCCTCCAGTCTTAACAGTCATTCCAGAAAAGCTGAGCTGATTAACCTCTCCTTCTCAGTGGATATAATTTGATTATTTTTAGGACTTGCAGAAATTTGGGGCCGAATCTGGCACGATGGCAGGAAAAGCGCCTGCCTTATTAATTAAAAGCTAGATTTTTCTCTCCCCAACTAGATCAGACGAAGTAGAAGAAAAAAATACCCCCTGATTGTCCCGAATAATATTCCCTGTAAATCAAATCCTTTTACAAGCCATCGGCGTAATGTGTTAAAAAAGAAAAAAGAAAAAAGACTGGGGTTGTTCTGAGGATATCTCAGTGTGTTTCTTCGTTCCTATTTCCCTGGTTGTCTTGCCTGTAAGAGGACTATAAACTCAAGGGAATTGTTTAACAGACATTCACTGGGTCAGTGTATTAGAACAGACTCAAGTCTATCAGCCAGATGGTGACTTCAAAAAGGGAGGGGGAGGCAGGGAGACCCTGACACACCATTTCGAATGGATTTCACGCAAAACCTCCTGAGGGGAGCCAGTGGGAATCTGGCAATCAGATCTGTTGTGAATAAATATTACAAAATTACCAATTAGAAGAGGGGATGTTGAAAATGTTTGAGTGATTCTGAAGTCTCTTTGTTCCCCGCCTTCCCTCTTTAGACGGCCGTGCAGGTCCCTCAATCGTAGGGAAACAGTCCCCAAATTTATTAATGGGGCTGCTCAAATTGGTTCCTGTAAAAGAGAGAGAGGGAAAGTGTATTATTATTATTATTTTTTAAACATTTTTTCAACGTAAATTAAATTTATTTATTTTTTTACCATTTTTTTTTAATGGAACATTTCTTTGGTGCTTTCAAACCTTGCTTTTCCCCAGCAAGCAAGCAATAATCTCCAGGATGCTGACTTTATTATTGTTTAAAAATATATTTATATCTTGTTTCTCATTAGTGTAAACATCACAGAGCATAGGAACGTAGAATAATATCATCCTTATTTGAAATCACTGGCTACTTATAAGCTATTAGAGAGGTCCTGAAGGATACAGCCTCTCATCAATTTGAAGTTCTCCTAAAGGATGTATCTGAATGACATCATATCATCATCATCATCATCATCATCATCACGTCTATTTCCAAAACTCGTATGAATGATAGTGTTTATCCATCACATTCAAAGCACCAAAGATCTCTTCCAATTGGCCACTGAAGTCATCTTCAACGTTTCTTCTTCTGAGCTTAAAGCAGACCAAAACTGACCCACACAATATCTTTGGCATTGTGGTGTCAATCCCCAGTAGAATATTGCATGCTTTTTCCTCAGTTCTTATCTCAGTTGGATGGGATAGTTTTATGGTGTTACTTTAATGTACAAAAATGAATAAATTAATAAACTCTTCCAAATATCTCCAGTCTTGCCCACTTTAATGGCATCGACTCAACGATATTCAGCTTTGCAACCTTTGGAGATTGGAAATAAATGAGCCAAAATTTAAAAAGAACACACCCCGCTACATAAAGACTATTTGAATCAGATGTGAGGTAAGGTAGATCCCAGGACCGGCCCTGTCCTTAAAGAAAACCAGGCATGAGTGGATGGGATTTGTAGTCTGGACTCATCTGAAAAGCAACTAATTGGAGGAAGGCAATTGTCTCTTTCTCTCTCTCTCTCTCTCCCTCCCTCTCTCTCTCTCTCTCTCTCTCACACACACACACACACACACACGAGTCTCTTGTTCTTTCCCTCAGCCCAACTTACTACACAGGGCTGTTGTGGTAGAGTCCCTAGGAGAGAAAGGAATGCCGTGTCTGCCATCTTGAATTCCTGGAGGATAGGGGAGAGATGAATGGATTTATTTATTACTTCAACATATCTGAATGGGAGAATTCATTGATGAATTCATCATCAAAACCTCGTGGGGACCCAGAAGTGAGGGAAGGAGAATTTCTATGCTCCTTAACTTCATACCTGAATCCTGTTGGTTGCATCAGGATTCAAGTTATGGCTTCCAACTGAAGTCAGCCGTAACATCAGAAAACATCAGTTGGCCCCTTTTTATTCATCCTCCTTGGAATTCATCATCTTCTTTTCCTGCTACTGTTTTGACCTTCCATGGCTTCTGTGCAGCTTTGATCGAACCTGGTTTTGTTGATTGTTCTCTAGAATTCTTTCCCTTCCTTTCCCACCCATCAGTTTGGTTGCTCCTAAAAAAATTAGAGTGAGTTAGTAGGCGATGTTGTTGATATTGTTCTTTCCATAAACTTCTGATCCTCCTTGTGGCATCATGCTAGTTTCCAGAGAGAAGGTATTACCTCGCCATGAAGAAATGTCCTGTTTCGGAAACATCTGGGAAACACCTGTGCTCCTTGTCCAACAAAGCTTTAAATAATCCCAACTGTCACTCGGAGCTCCTGGGCTCCAGGGATGCCATGACGTTGATCCTCACCAAAATAGACCATCACAATCAGAATTTGGCTCAGGTCACCCAAGTTCATGAGAATCCCTTGTTACAGCACTTCTCACCTTCTGAGGTTCTGGGTGACCTTTCTGAGCAACTCTCTTCTCTCTCGTAGCCTTAATGTACCCCTAGCCATGTTTCTGTCTCAACACAAAGGGCGTGAAATTGCATCTCCTCCCAAACCCAGGAAGGTTGTTAAGGAGAGAGACAAATAACGACCAAGTAGTAAGAAAAACCAGAAGACAGGATGCAAAATGTGGAGTTCAGATATTCTTGGATTGGAATCTGGAATGAAGCTGGAGGTCTACCGAAGCTCCTAAAATGGTCCTTCAGACCAGACTATTCCTGGTGAAGAGGGTCATAACAAACAATTTCAGCCTCTACCCTGAGCATTGAGCTACTACAGGTGCTTAATTGTCTTTGTGTTGTATCAACAGTATCTTTTTCTATTCTCCATGCTCATTCCAGATAAATTATTCACCACTGGAGCCATGTGAGCCTGTAGTAATCACCAGGGTGCTGACTTTATTATTGTTAAAATTATATTTATATCCTGCTTCTCATTAGTGTAAAGTTTAGAGGAACCTCAAGGTGAAGCTGCATACATAGTGAGCAGTTCATTAAATATTATAATCACCATCAAGGATTGGTTTCC
Source organism: Pantherophis guttatus (assembly GCF_059756535.1). Classification (NCBI taxonomy): domain Eukaryota; kingdom Metazoa; phylum Chordata; class Lepidosauria; order Squamata; family Colubridae; genus Pantherophis; species Pantherophis guttatus. The sequence continues at coordinate 21,231,070 of NC_142076.1, forward strand.
TTGCTTTGGCTGTTCAGTCCATAAAGGAGTTTGAAAAAAAAATAGAATGCAAGATCCTAACCCTAAACCCACAACTGCAGAATCAACAGGAAAATTGTATGCTGTGAAATAAGTTGTATGATTTGTTTCAAATGCGACGACATCATACAGTACTTCAACGTCCCCCAAACACAAGGAAGGAAGGAAGGAAGGAAGGAAGGAAGGAAGGAAGGAAGGAAGGAAGGAAGGAAGGAAGGAAGGAAGGAAGAAGGAAGGAAGGAAGGAAGGAAGGAAGAAGGAAGGAAGGAAGGAGGGAGGGAGGGAGGGAGGGAGGGAGGGAAGAAGGAAGGAAGGAAGGAAGGAGGGAGGAAGGGAGGGAAGGAGGGAGGGAGGGAGGGAGGGAGGGAGGGAGGGAAGAAGGAAGGAAGGAAGGAAGGAAGGAAGGAAGGAAGGAAGTTTCTGGCTTGATTAGAAGACCTCCAAGGTTCCTTCCAACTGTTATTCTGTCACTCATTCAATAACAGTTCAATGAATGAATGAATGAATGAATGAATGAATGAATGAATGAAATGTATATGTTGATCCAATTGTTGACCAGCTCTAATTAGCTTACAATCCTACCATGTGTAAACAAGATTAAACAAGATATGTAGAAAATATAACTTTCCATAAATTTAATATAATAATGCTAAACTTTTCCCGTGCTGGGGAACCATAAAAACGCCAAAGGAATTTCTTCTAATTAGTTTGATTACCCAAAGCTGAAGGTGTGACCCACCCACCCCATATAAAGTCTTAAATATCCTTCCCATTACTTAGCGAGTTGTGATATCCGAGCTCCATCATCAATCTTACCAGACAAGCCTCCCAGCCCGGAGCTTTCAACAGCTTCTCAAATTCAAGAAGTTCCCTCCCATCTCCAAAGGTCTCTTCAGGCCACCATCACTTCCTCTGCAGATCCTCTTAAGCCACCCTTCAGATGCTGGGCAGATCCATTAATCCGGCACACCATCTCCATGGTAAGGCTTCAGTAAATAGAGGTTGGAGGATGTTAAATTGAGTTCCATGGTCATTAGTCCGAGGACCCTCTTGAGATGGGAGAGAGGGAAACCAGGAAGCCTGGCAATTATTATCATCATACCTCTGGCCATTTTTGAAAAGGCTGAGAAAATATGCATGAAAAGGGGGAAAGAGTAGGGTTTAGGGAGAAAGAGAACATCCACCAAGTGCCAAAAAGGGAGCGTGCACCCATGGCACCAAATGCTGAAAAGGGAGTCTGGGCCGCAACCAAGAAGAGGAGTTGACTAGGGGGCATGCACGCACTGAAAAAAATACTTCTGGTTTCCAGCGTGCACATGCTTGCTGGCCGGCAAGTCTTCCGGTTACTGCCGCGCATAGCACATGCCAGTCAGCTGGCCAGCATGTTGTGGCCCCGCCCTCTGAGCCTATCCCATCGGAGGAAGAAAGCTCCGAGCATGAGGAAGAGGAGTCAGCCAGACCTCCCTCTCCAGGCCCCTCCCCTCTGGCACTGTCTCAGGTGCCGGCCGAGGGAGAGGAGATTAGCAGGGAGACAGGTGTCTCGGATGAGAGTGAAGGAGAGACGTCATTCCTGGACGCACGCCTCCGAAGGCGTGATAAACGATTGCAGCAGCTCAGGAGGCATGCTAGGGATTAGAACTGAGTCACTGGACCACACCCCAGAGACTATATAATAGAGGGTGGTGGCCAGTGATCCCTGTGACGAACAAAAATAAACCTTGGATAGTCACTAAAGCCTCGTCCGAAACTGCTGAGAGGAATATTTATTTTTGTTGGACTCTTGGACGCTGAGTATATTATCTTTCTGTTTTCTGTGGAAATAAAAGCACTTGGCAGACGGTGTGTATATCGCTGCCAAGTTGGAGATAAAGACCTGGGTGTGTGCTAAGTGCTTCCTTAACCCTCGGCTGGCTGTGTTTGTGTGTGTGTGTGGACGGGGACGGATCACAGCACGCATCCTCACAGAACAGCCCTTCCGGTTTCCAGCACTGCTGCACGCACAAAAGCCAGCTGATCAACGCACGTGCATACACACCAAAAACACAGAAGAGGAACGGCTGACACCGTGCGTGCCAGGTGACATGGCTCCACGTGTCACTTTGGGCACGCATGCCATAGGTTCACCATCATGGCCCTAGGAAGTAACTCCTTCCATCTATTTTATTAAGCTTCAGTTCAGAAATTCAGCTGTCTCATCTCTTGATGGCTTCCATTGGTCATCATAATAGTCTGGATCAAGCACGTAACAGAAAAACAGAGTTGGGAGGGACCTTGGAGGTCTTCTAGTCCAGTACCCTGCTCAAACAGGAGACCCTAGACCATTTCAGACAAGCGGTGGTCCAATCTCTTCTTAAAAACTTCCAGTGTTGGAGCCTTCGCAACTTCTGGAGGCAAGTCGTTCCACTTTTTAATTGTTCTCCCTTTCAGGAAATTCCTCCTTAGTTCTAGGTTGCTTCTCTCCTTGGTTATCTTTCATCCGTTGCTTCTTGTCCTGCCTTCAGGTGCTTTGGTGGATAGGTAGACTCCCCTTTTCTTTATGGCAAGCCCTGAGATATTGGAGCACTGCTATGTGCCTTATTTTCTGAAAGATACAGAACTTGCAGTGCCATCTGCAGCCATGGCCCACCGCCTTGTCTGGGGAGGCAAGTCCGTAATTTTATGACTGGTTTGATCGGTCATAGTTTGATCAAACACATCAAACACTTCCATAGTGAGGAAGTCAGATTCATTTAACAACTTAACAATTACAACAATTCACTTAACAACTATGGCAAGGGAAGTCATAAAGTGGGGGCGAATTCACTGAACAAATGGCAAAATTCACTTAGCGACGTACATTTGGGGCTCAATTGTGGTCGTAATTCGAGGACTACCTGCATATCATTAGCTGCTGATGGGAAGCACAACTGACATCTGCCTTCAGCATTCTTTGTCTAGTTCCTCTCTTCATAGTTCATTCCCGAGCCAAATCAGATAAGAATAATTATCCTCTCTTGGGATATTAAACAGCTCCTCACCAGGACAGCAGCTGACAGCTGTTTTATTGGCAGAGTTTAGTAACCAAGAATTAATTGTTCACGAATCTTGGTATCTCCAGAAAGAAAAGCAGAAAGAGCCATTGCCTTGGAGATCCCCAGCTAATTCCCCCCTCCCCCCCGGCCAACGCTATTGTGACTCGACAACTGGTGAATAATTTCTCCAGACAGCCTTCCATAGCTCAGTAACCCAGCTTTGAACCAGAAAAGGACATGCTGGAGATCAAATATTGCTTTTTTCCAATGAAGGAGGAGAAAAAAATAAAAACGTGCCATTGTGGAGAAATTAGCAAATTGGAGTGGAGAAGGGAGAGAGATATAAATTGCAAGGTTGTGTAGTTAACAGACATAGCCCTTATGTGTGAACATAGAGGAAGAATGTTTTAGAGGAAGCAAAAAAGCTAATGTTAAAACAATCTCACAAGGGCAAGAAAAGAAAAAAAAGGTTGAAGAAAAATAGAAAAGAAGAAAGAGATAGCGGCTTCCGATATTCTTCATCGCAGCGGTAAACACAAATATATTTTAATTTCTGCTTCTCTTGCATGACATACAATTACTCTTCTTTCTGTAAGTATCCTATCCAGTCATCGAAACCATAAATCACAAATTCTTTTTTTTTTTTCATTTTAAAGAGGCATCCGGTCTTCAATAAATATAAATAACATCTCAAAGTGCAACGTTTTCAGAAACTTCCTGATATTAAGAAACTTCTGGTTATAAAATAGTGGTCATTTTATTTAACTTTACACAGTTAATAAAAAGGGGGAAGAGGTAGTTTGCCAACAAACACAAGGTCATGTTTTTGACTTCAAAAAGCAGAAGACAAGTGGACAGGACACTAAAGACATTGAAGCAAGGGGCCCACAAGAAAAGTCAAAGGTGGTTTCTGAAAGAAAATCCCAGTGAAATGATGTCTTGGAGTCCTAAAGACCCACAACTCAGTGAAAACCTGAATAAGAAGCAACCATAAATTACCCCGTTAACCGGTTCTTCTCAATGCAACCCGCCCCGCAAAGGAATAGGTTTTAAACTGGAAAAGTTTAAAAGTTGCATTTGGGCTCTTTAGCAGATCTCTAAGCTAAGGGAAGTGAAAGGTAATGTAAAAGTTTGACCTGTTTTAGGATGACGTGTGGTTTTTCTCCTTCACTTTTGGCCAGAAGAAAGGGGCCTCCTTTCCCCCTCCGCTCCCACAACTGCAGAATTGTCAAAGAGTTCAAGTCTCGTGGCACCCGGATCTGCCGGGTGACACCGCACAATGAGAATGGCGCCACTGCATGTCACAAAAGGTTTGCAAAGGGACAGAGATGTTGAAGTCCGGCAATTATGTGAATGCCAGTCGAGTATCATGGCGGGCTCTCGTGGCATATCAGGAGGAAGAGCGATAATGATGATGGATGGAGGAGAACCGGGAAGTGAGAAGATAGATCTTGCTGTAGTTCTCCATTGATTGAGGGAGCAGAACTCCCGCCAGGGAGGAAGGAGGTGTCTGCGGGGTGCCCGGTGGCCATAATTCAGGAACACCTAGGTTTTTTCCTCCTCGGTGAAGGTGGAAAGCAATAGGAAAGCAATAGTAAGATTTGAGATGATGCGTGGCAGAACAAGCCTACCTACCTACCACCACATTTACAGTTCCTTGGATTTCCCAGTTCGGTGGCCATCATAGAAGGACCATGTGGAAGCAACTGTACTGATAGAAGAGAACAGTTGTTGCTCAGGATTGAACCATGGTGCTCTCTGAGCTTGGTTGTTTTCTTGCAGACGTTTCATGACCCAGATAGGTAACATCATCAGTGCTGAAAGGGAGTGGGAGTTTGCAGAAAGGGAGAGGAGGAGGAGGAGGAGGAGGAGGAGGAGGAGGAGGAGGAGGAGGAGGAGGAGGAGGAGGAGGAGGAGGAGGAGGGAGGGGACGACTGTGGGGTCCTTGCTGCTCTCTGAGCTTGGTTGTTTTCTTGCAGATGTTTCATGACCCAACTTGGTAACACCATCAGTGCTAGAAGGAGTGGGGGTTTGCCTTCTGTTTATTTACCATGACTTTCCCTGTCAGTGTTGGTGGAAGCATCCTTGTTGTGGTTCTTTGGTGGTTCCAGTAAACAGAAGACAAATCTAGGAACCATGAAGAATATTCCCACCAACAATGGCAATGCAAACTACTTGTATATAAACAGAGAACAAGCCCCTCTCCCTTCTAGCACTGATGATGTCACTTAGTTGGGTCATGAAACATCTGCAAAAAAACAACCAAGCTCAGAGAGCACCAAGGACCCCACAGTTCAATCCTGAGCAACAAATATTCTTTTCCTGAGAGCAAAATGGACATCACAAATGGATTCATAGCACGTCAGTATGCTCAGGAGGGCTCTTACTTTTCGAACTCACCTTATCTAGGTTTCGTGGTAAAATACATGGGAAAATCCCATTGGGGGGCAAACCTACTTAGGGTTAGATCTCCATGAATCTGGAGAGCAAAATGGACATTCTTCAAGGTTGACTCAGCCTTCCATCCTTCCGAGGTGGGTAAAATGAGGACCCAGATTGTTGGGGGCAAGAGGCTGACTCTGTAAACCACTTAGAGAAGGCTGCGAAGAACTGTGAAGCAGTATATAAGTCTAAGTGCTATTGCTATTGCCCTTCCTTCCTTCCTTCCTTCCTTCCTTCCTTCCTTCCTTCCTTCCTTCCTTCCTTCCTTCCTTCCTTCCTTCCTTCCTTCCTTCCACAAAGGTTAGAATGCAGTATTGCAGCCTGATTCTGCCCACTGCCAGGAGTTTGATCCCAACCGATTCAAACTTGACTCAGCCTTCTATCCTTCCAACATCTGTAAAATGAGGACCCGGATTGTTGGGGGCAAGAGGCTGACTCTGTAAACCGCTTAGAGAGGGATATGAAGCACTGTTAAGTAATGTATAAGTCTAAGTGCTATTGCTATTCCTTCCTTCCTTCCTTCCTTCCTTCCACAGTGGTTAGAATGAAGTATTGCAGCCTGATTCTGCCCACTGCCAGGAGTTCGATCCCGACTGACTCAAACTTGACTCAGCCTTCCATCCTTCCAACATCTGTAAAATGAGGACCCGGATTGTTGGGGGCAAGAGGCTGACTCTGTAAACCGCTTAGAGAGAGCTGTGAAGCACTGGGAAGCTGTATATAAGTCTAAGTGCTATTGCTATTCTTCCAGTTCACCTTCCCTGTCCACCTTGAGATGTTTCCAGGTGAATGACCCATCTGTGTGACACCCTCAGCCCAGGGGGAAATAATTAATATTTACTGGGGAGGCTTCCATTGCCCATTGCCAGACTCAGCAAATGCGGTTTTCCTTTGCATTTCTTGAGCCACCAAACTCCGTGTTTGTGTGGGTGTGTGCCTCCGTAATCATGCAAACCCGGCAAATCCCAGTGAATAACATTACGGACAGGGTTCTGCTTTGTTTTTATTTATTTATCTGTCAAAAAAAAAAAAAAAAAAACAACCCCACCAAACTGGGCGGGGGAGAGGCAGAAAGGGATGTCACTACAATTGTCAGCCGGAGAAGCATCGTTGTCTATCCGTGTAGCGAGTAGATGAGTGTCAACTCAAAACTATTGTCTGTCCTCTCTCGGTTGAAGTCGAGATAAGGCGAGGATAAATCTCACCAGGCCTTCTGCCCTGTGATATTATTTCATGCCACATCACCTAATAGGTGTATTTTCACACTGGTTGCCACTGCTGTGAATTTCTCCAGCTCCTTGCCGACTGACAATCTCACTATATGGAGAATGGAATAGTGACGGCTAATTGATTTTACAGCAGTACCGAAGGATAGACAATGGAAAGTACCATCAATTTAATCCACTATTTAATGGTTCCAATTTAGCCTCTGTAAATGCTCACTAAACTAATTTCTCTGGGTTCAGCAATTTGAAAAGCTATCATATCTCTAATCTCTTCCAATATATTCATCTGGAAAAGGGAATTTAGCCAATTCTGATGTGCGGAGATGATCTGTTAGCACAGTGTAAATGTTTATAACATGGCAATCGAGTTCGTTTATAAGGATATGAAAAGTTTTATTGGGGAACCCACCGGAGCGGAACCGCCGGATAATAGGCAGTTTACCCAGCAGTCTCCGGGAGCCAGAGAGTCGAGCAGGCATGCAGAAAAAGACTCGGATTTATTTTAATCCCAAATTGTAAACTCAAATTCGGCCTGGCACGTAATGCACCTGGGATTTGATAGCACAAAGGATTCTCGGCTGTGTCCCTGGAGATGGGGGCTTTCGAAACCAGACTGTGATCAAATTTGGAGGGGGGGGGCACTCCCCAAACTCTAACCCTTTTCTCCTTGCCATCAGCTGGGCGTGAATTTGGATGCAGTAGATGTTGGCTGTCTTAAATCAGGCGCTTTCTAAACATGTGGGGACTACAACACCCAGAATTCCTCCAAAGGTGTGGAAGACAGTCTGCTATTGCAAGGTCATCTCAGATGGCTTTGTGTGTTGACTAGGATGTCTTCCATCTTCTTTTTCCTAGGATTGTCAAGAATCAGCTCCGGCCTTCTCAGGAAAGAAGGGTCTATCTTGACTTGTGTTCTCGTTCAGCATTATAAGACCAACCTTTGCAACTACTGGTTGACTACACAGCGTTTCCATTATTGGTTTTCTCCAACTGTATCTCTCCACCTTAGCAACTCATACCTCTCCGTATTCTTCACCTGGACCTGCTAATAGAAGGTTTGCATTCCCTCCTTGGCCACAAAACTCAACTCTTGCACCATTCGTGGTGTCTTGCTTGGATCTGCCTCGTGAAGTTGTCAGGATGAAAAGAGGAGGAGAACTTAAGAGGGTTTTGCCTCCTCCTACCTTCTTTGGAGGAAAAACCGGATAACCGAAATAGCAAATAATACAGCAAAAGGCAATTTTATAATGAAGACGACAACAACAGCATGAGTGGGTAATTAATATGAAACGAGGTACAATAAAACCATGTCATAATTAAGCAACGGTAGAGAACAGAAGCTGCGAGGAGACTCCCAAGTCTGTTTTTCACGGTCCCCAGTGGGACTGAAGCCAATTTTAATGGCGAAGCAATAGGAAATTTGCTAGAGAAACCTATTTCTAGTTTCAGGTGTTTGCAAGGAGTCCTCCTTCGTCCTCTTCCATCTTTTTCTTCAACACCTGGTGTTGAGAGAGACACCATCTTGCTGGACATGGGCCATCAGATCAAGGTGCTTCTTCTCGCCCATCAATTCTCCCTTCTTCTACCAAGGAAAGAGGCTCCTGGAATCCTTGGTTTGGCTGCCACTTCATTCATTAGCTCTCCTTGGCGAGATACGGAGGGAATTTTATAATCTAGCGAACGAAATCCTGAAGATGTTTCAAAGGAAAAGAAAGAAGCAACATGGAAAACCAATTTGTGCAGAGTGGGTCCGGACAGCTTTCCTAATTTCTTTGTCCCAGAACTACAGGTTTACAACAGCTAGAAACTCCTTTTTTTCCCCCTCTTACCTGTTCCCTCCCACTTGTAAATTATATTTAACATTCTTTATTGCAGATTTGTATTTGGGCTGTACGGGGGGAAAAAATCTGTATTTAACTTCAAGCCCTGGTAAACATCTTTGCTTATGTTGTTATAAGATTCCTTATTTGAGTATTTCGATTTAATTTCACAGTTCATATACCTCAAAGTTTTGATTTCCCACCCTCCCTTCCTAATCATTTCAAGAGTCGTGGTGGTGGCCAGAGGCTGAACGTCTTCTCTTCTCTTTCCTGAGTTGGGTCTTCGCCCCTCTTGGCTGTTAAAAAAGAAAAAAAGGAAGGAAGGAAGGAAGAAATTATGAGCCTTCTGATGGCCTTGTGAGTGAAAGCAGGACTGGTGGTTTTGCATTTATGCTTTGCTGGAGTTAACACTGCCAGTTCTGGTCCAGAAAGTGAGGATGGGGGCTCTAAAACCATTAAAGACAGATGGAGGTTGGTTTATACCCTTGCAGGGGGTCATTTCCTTGTCTACCTTCCAGGTACTTCCCTCTTGGGAAAACAGATTAGTGATAGTGCCATGGAAAACCTTCTTTCCTTCCTTCCTCCCTCCCTCCTTCCTTGCTTCCTCTCTCTCTCCTTCCATCCCTTCATTCTTCTCCTTCCTCTCTCCTTCCTTGCTTCCTTCCTTCCTTCTCTTCTCCTTTCTTTCTTTCTTTCTTTCTTTCTTTCTTTCTTTCTTTCCTTCCTTTCTTCTCTTTCTCTTCTTTCCTTCTGTCCTTCCTTCCTGGTTTATTTTTCCTCCCTCCCTTTTCTTCTTTTCTTCCTTCCTTCTCTTTCTCTTCTTCCCTCCCTCCCTCCTTCTTTCCTTCTTTCCCTCCTTCCTTCTCTTTCTCTTCCTTCCTTCTTTCCTTCATTTCTGATTTACTTTTTTTCCTTTCCTTCCCTCTTTCTTTCTTTTTTTCCTTCCTTCCTTCTTTTCTCTTCTTTCCTTCTTTCCTCCCTCCCTCCCTCTTTCCTTCTTTCCCTCCCTCCTTCTCTTTCTCTTCCTTCCTTCCTTCCTTCTCTTTCTCTTCTTTCTTTCCTTCCTTCTTTCTTTTGGCTGAGAACATGAGGACTTCATAGAAATTCACTCCTTCTTTGAAACAGGTTTCTATAGCTGAACTTTGATGGTTTCCACAACAAGGGATCCGCAGGAGCCTGATTGCCCCCACCTCTATAAGGGATTCTGAATTCAGCTGGATCTGCCAGGATCATTTCCTTCTGGGGACTCAGTCAGAAATGTTTCTTCTCATAGCATTACACAAGAAGGGCACAACTTGAAGAACTTGACCCAACGTTCATTTTTCCTCCTCCCTCCTGTTCCCCCTTTCCTTGTAAGTTGCTTCTTTTTCCATCCCTACTTGGGGGATTTAAGCTCTTTTGTCTTTATTGATCTTAAGACATCATGCTGGGAATCGTTTTGATTGAAGAAAAGGGTCCAAGGGATTTAAATAAAGGATCGCAGTGTTTCAGGCTCTCCCTCGTCGTGCGTGTCTTCCCCGTGACTTGTCTCTGTCCTTTGTCTTCCCTTCCGAAGCTTCATCAACATTTGCAAGCAGCCCAGCGATCCAGGGGCAGAATCACAACAAAGCGGAGGCTTAGCCATGCTATTAAAAAATAAATAACCGCATATAAATAAACACAGGAACTGCTGAGTCACATTGACTTTTTCCCACGTTAGATTTGCTGCAGCTCATGGGGGTTGATTTCCTTCCCTCCTCTTCATAAAGAAAGGGGGAACATGTTAAACAAAACAATGGGGAAGGGAGGGAGGGAGGGAGGGAGGGAGGAAGGAAGGAGGGAAGGAAGGAAGGAAGGAAGGAAGGAAGGAAGGAGGGAGGGAGGGAGGGAGGGAGGGGAGGAACTGATAGAGATGAAGAAAAGAGGGAGGGAGGAAAGGAAGGAGATGGAAATAAGAGGAAGGAAGGAAGGAAGGAAGGAAGGAAAGAAAGGGGGAGGGAGGAAGGGAGGGAGGAAGGAAGGAAGGAAGGAAGGAAGGAGGGAGGGAGGGAGAGAAGGAGCTGATAGAGATGAAGAAGAGAGGGAGAGAGGGAAGGAAGGAGATGGAAAGAAGGAAGGAAGGAAGGGAGGGAGGGAGGGAGGGAGGGAGGGAGGAAAGAGGGAGGGAGGGAGGGAGGGAGCGAAGGAGAAAACAAAAAAAAAAGACAAACAGGTAGTCCTTGACTTATGACCGCAACTGAGCCCAAAATTTCTGTTGATGGTTGTTAAGAGAGTTGTGCCCCATTTAATGACTGTTCTTGCCACAGTGGTTAACTGGACCACTGCAGCTGTTAAATTAGTAACACAGCTCTGAAATGAATCTGGTTTCTCCATGGGCTTTGCTTCTCCGAAGGTCACAAAAGGAGTTCATGTGACCCTCGGGATACTGCAACCGTCATAAATGTAAGTTAAGAACCCAAATGTAAATCACGTCACCCTGGGGGAGGCTGCAACAGCCGTCAGTGTGAAAAACGTTCATAAATCGTTTTTTTCCAGTGCTTTTGTAACTTCGGTCACTAAATGAACCGTTGCAAAACGAGGACTACCTACTATTGAGTTCAAAGAGCAGACTGCCAAATCACCCTGACCCTTTATTTGCAAGCACCTGTATTCCGACTTCCAATGAGCTGGGGTTCAGTCCGGATGATCTCTAGGAAACCCATCTTCCTCCCCCCCGCACCTGTGATAAAAGCCAGCGCCATCTTTGTGTTCTCCCAATTCCTGGATTAATCGGAGAAATTTTCTGGGTGAAAAAACAGGGAAACCTATAAACAAAGAGGACAAGGAAGGGGGCTTTGGGTTCCCACCCCAAACTCCTGAAAGGATGGAAATGGGGAAGGGGTGGGTGGGTGGGAAGGAATTGCTTAATTTCTTTCCAAAGCTTGCAGGAACCAGATCAAAAACCGACTGAGGTCATCGCCGGAGAGAAAGTGGCGCGGAGATAGAAGGTGCCTTCGCTTGAGGTTTCCTTGGGAGCGGCCGCCCGACTTTCCAGATCCCGCTCAAGAGGGATCATCAGAACGTTTCTCAAGGCCAAATTAACCCCAATGGACAAGCCAACACTTGTTTACAAAGCCAGGATGGAAATTTATGGTGTCACTAAAACGGAACGTCTCCCCTGGTGTGCAGGAGAGAGGATAGGCATAACAATACCTCCCATGGCAAGGAAGTGGAAAAGCTCTTAACAAATCAATACCGTTATTTAGTCAATAAACCCACAAAACAGCCCCTCCAGGGGATAAACACAGAGAAAATTCACTGCTGGCAAACAGACCGACCAGGTTCCCGGCCTTCGATATGTGCCTGAGCGCACGCGTGGGCTTACAGGGGGGTGTGGGGGAGGGGAGCGTGCAAACGAGGTGGCCAAGTGTGCAAGAAACGCAATGGAGACTCTGCCACCACAAAAGGCTGCCACAGAGAAGAGGGAGAGGGTCAACTTTGTTCTCCGAAGCACCTGAAGGCAGGAGAAGAAGCAACGGGTGGAAACGAATCAAGGAGAGAAGCAACCTAGAACTAAGGAGAAACTTCCTGACAGTGAGAACAATTAACCGGTGGAACAACTTGCCTCCAGAAGTTGTGAGTGCTCCAACACTGGAGGTTTTCAAGAGGAGATTGGATAACCAGAAGTTGTGGGTGCTCCATCGCTGGAGATCTTCAAGAAGAGATTGGACAGACATTTCTCCAGAATACTATGGCGAATCTATGGCAGGTAGCACCCAGAGCTACTGTATATCTATGGGCACGCGAGCTGGCCAACCGATTTTTGAGCCTTCAGGTCCCACCGGAAGTCGGGAAACGGGCTGTTTCTGGCCTCCAGAGGGCCTCCGGGGCGGGGGGGAAGGCTGTTTTCACCACCACCCCCAGGCTCCAAGAAAGCCTCTGGAGCCTGGGGAGGGCAAAAAACAGGCCTACCAGGCCCACCGTGTCAGGTTTCGATGTCATCTCAAATAAAATAAATTGCATTTCCAAACGAATAGTCTTCGGTAAAATCTTTCATTTTATTAAGCATGACAACCTGTCCCCGATCGTGGCATAGCCAACTCTGACTTCCTGACCCCCCCAACCTTCCCTTTCCGTTCCCCAATTCTCCGCGTCTCATTGGCCCTCTTCCAAATCACTCTCCCCATATCTATTACTTCAGCTCCCAGGAATGTCCCCCCTCCCATCTCATCTCCTAGGGGATATTATCTTCAAGGAAAATAAGTAGGTGAGAAGTCAAGCGTCCTCTTGCCAGCTGCCCCCTCTTCTCCTTCTTATGTCAGCACTAGAGTAAATGCAGGTTGAAGTGCTGACACACCGTGCCATCACATGCCAAAAGCGGGGGGAGCACAGGGGGGGGGTCACATGTGCATGTGTGGGTATGGGGCGCATTGAATTATGGGTGTGGGCACGCGGGCATGCGTGTGACCCCCGCGCGACCTCCCGCTTTTGGCATGCAATGGCAGAAAGCTTAGCCATCTCCCGCTTGAGCATGAGGTTGGCCTCCAAGGTCCCTTTTGTTCTTCTCTTATTCTCACCATCAGGAAACGAGCCCAGAAGCTCTGGAGATGGAACCAAGGTTAAGAGTTTTAATCCCTTGTTACAGGGATAGGATCTCTGGTCTCTTTCCCAGAAGATGGAGCATCTGGGTTTGGTATTGTGAGAAGAAGACAAGGATGGTTGGATGGGGCTTAGGCTTTTCAGGAGCTGCAGGCAGAGTTAAGACAAGGACAAATAACATGAAGGATATTTAATTGACTTTAAGAATGCCAGGCGTACTACAATATATTCAAAAGTCTCCCAAAGGATTCCTATGGAGATGAAAATCAATGAAATTGCCAATGGTAATTTGTTGAAATGATGATGTAAAGATATTGCCAGGTTGTCCTCCAGTTACAACTGCTCAGTCAGCAACCATTCAAAGTTACGACTGTGGTGAAGGAAGGGATTTACGATCAGTCCTCAAAGTTTGATAAGATCATTCCCTGATATCATTTTTATAATATTGGTCGTCCTCAAGTTATGACCGTTTCTTCAGCGACTGTTTGAAGTTACGACGGCACTGAAGGAAAGGACTTTACAACTCAAAGTTTGACAAGATCATTCTGTGGTATTATTTTTACAAGACAGGCAGTCCTTGAATTATGACGGTCAGTTCAACAAAGTTCCATTGGTGCTGAAGGAAGGGACTTCCCAACCAATCTTTGAGAAGTTTGAGAAGATTTTCTAATGAACAGTTTTTGGGGAAACACCCGTTGAATTTCTGTGATCTGTGAATCAGGTCCCAGATCCTGAAATACAACCCTCCTTCAGGCTGCAGATAGCAATCCGTAGGTGGGTGCACAATGACTCTGCCCACTGCTAGGAGTTCGATCCTGACCGGCTCAAGATTGACTCAGTCTTCCATCCGTCTGAGGTGGATAAAATGAGGAGCCAAATTGTTGGGGGGCGTAGGCTGACTCTGTAAACCCCTTAGAGAGGGCTGGAAAGGCACTGTGAAGCAGTCTATAAATCTAAATGCTATAGCTATTCTACTGGACTATTTTTTCGATATTAGTGTAACTCTGGTTCTGTGGCGAGATGGCCGTGGCGAATGGTCGTAGCCCTGTCTTCAGCCATCCCCAATGTGGGGATAAGCATGATTCTTGGGGTTGAAAAGCTATCTGCCCACCTCTTTCTCCAGCCCCTTGCCTTCCCTTCCCTCCCTCCCTCCCTCCCCCCTCCCACCCCACCAGCTCATTCAAATGTATATCCCTAATTCAAGGCTTATGACTCTTTCGCAGGATAAATGTGCTGCTTCCTTAAGATTACGCCGAGAGAGAAATGCACTAACCCACCACTGAAAGAAAACGGCCTTAATCTTTATTTGGGGGAGGGGAGAGGGGGGCCAGATTCAAAGCCAGTCCTTTTTAATCTTTCTCGCTGCTGAAGCGTTGAGGCTGCATCCAACTTTGGCGGGCTGGGCTAGGACAGGGAGGCTAAGCCTTTCTCCGGAAACTTAAGAGGGGAGGGTGTTACACCAGCAGGGTGTTCTCCCCTAACTCTTCCATCCGACTATATCCATGTATTTTGTTTCCTCCTCCCCCCACTCCTCACTTTTCCTGACTGGGGAAATGACATGATAGAAGACGCCATTGATAGAGGAGGGATGAATATCTCTCTCTCTCTCTCTCTCTCACTCTCTCTCCTCTTGGATCATCTGCAATCATCTTGATCAGCCTCTCTGAGGCCACCTCTCTTATCCACCCTTCTTTCTCTACTAGATTTGTGTGTGTGTGTGTGTGTGTGTGTGTGTGTGTGTGTGTGTGTGACAGGCGTGGTATTCATTTACCTTCGCTACCAGTTTGAAAACTGCTTCCCTCACACGCGCCACCTCCGCACATGTGCAGAACCTTCCGTCAAAAACGGGACATGATGATGTCCGGGTGGGTGGGCGGAGCCTCCCGCCACCACCGCTACTGATTCACCTGAACCGGATAGAACCAGCTGAATACCACCATTGGTGTGTGCGTATTATTTCCATTGATATCAATGATTATGTCCAATTCATGACACTCTCTTTTCTCTTTATATCTATCTATCTATTTATCTATCTCTCTCTCTCTATCTCTCTATCTATCACTCTATCGATATATATCTGTGTTGCATCACAGCCATCTGCTCAAGACAATACATCACAGAACTCAGGATGTTACAACACTAAAGCTCAGGATGTTACAACACAGCCAACTACCCAGGATGTTGCAGCACAGGACTCAGGATGTCACAACACTAGAGCTCAGGAAGCTACCACACAACCCATTACCCAGGTCGTTAAAATACAAAAAGCTAATGGGCACACAGCTAGGACCTCGCCCACACAGGATGTTACGAAACAGTCGACTAATCTGCAAACATCAACTCCATCTACTAATCAAGATGTAACAACACAGCCAACCAACCCGCTTACAACAACAAAGCCAGCACTCCCCACCTCCCCACCAGTATTTATAGAGTGACGGCATCTCTGATCACGCTTTGTTCACACAAGCACAAAGCCAAAGACACCAGCCTGAAGATGACGAGTGAGACCTCGTCGAAACGTCGCCAAGATACTCTCAATCTTACATGGGAAAAGACCTGAATATGCCAAGACTTGCATCTATCTATCTATCTATCTATCTATCTATCTATCTATCTATCTATCTATCTATATCTCCCTATCTCTATTTATCTTTCTATCTCTGTATATCTATCTACCTACCTATCTGTCTATCAATATTCCCTATCTCTATTTATCTCTCTATCTTTCTATCTCTGTCTATCTATCTATCTATCTATCTATCTATCTATCTATCTATCTATCTATCTTCTATTGACATCTCCAATTCATGACATCTGGACACCTAACAGCCATGAAAGACTATCCAAAAATTAAGAAACTGGTACAAAACACACAAACACAATCAGCAAGCAAGGTGAAAAGAACTGGCACCAACAACTTAACTCAGCATTTCTCAACCTTGGTAACTTCAAGATACGTGGGCATGGCTCACTGGGGAATTCTGGGAGTTAAGCCCACCCCGTGGCAAGTAGCCATGGTTGAGAAACATTGACTTAGCCCAAACTCCGCTTGGGCTCTGCCACATATCTGGATCCTCATGTAACAAGACAGAGTCTTGTGTAAGGCCAGCAGGGTTGGGTTAAGCTATGTGGAGTTCCTAAGGGCAAAAGCCACATCAGAAAAGACTCTCTTCCTGGTCCCCACAAGATGACATTCCCGCGCAGACCTAAAGCAAGCCTCTTCTGCATTTTTGCAAGCCTTAAAAACCAACCGAACAAAGAGCTCTGGTGAAGCGCCAGTTCTGAAGGATTGCCAAGTTGCCAGTTCATGTACCAAGTCCATTGTGCAAAATATAGTGAGTTTCCACCCTGACATGGGAGTCGAGCAAAGCTGTCTCTCGGCCGTCACAGAACAATTAACTAAATATCATCTAATCAATTGGCTGAGATTTCTTTGACCAGATGTGATCCACATTACCGAATTCAATAGGATTTACTCCCCCTTATTATCGATTTGGGATAGCAGCCTGCAGTTATTTCTTGCACAGGCTGTAGTTCCTCTTCCTCTTATTCTCGAAACTAAACAAGAGAGAAAGAGAGAGAGAGAGACCTGCAGGCAATTTCCAGAAACTTAGCTGATTTGAGACCCATATATATATATATATATAAAAGGAAAGTTAGCATAGCTGCGCAAAGTCAATTTATATAACCCCAGTCCATTTTGGATTGTGCAGTCAGCAAGAAACATGTCCAACTTTTCATCTTTACTGAATATTACAATCATTGGAGGAAAACTTTCTGGCAGTGACCCAAACGACTCCTGTTTTTATCCTGCAAATCTCTTTATGGAATATTCTTAGCCTGTCGGAAGCAAGCTAAAAACTTTGGCTTAAGTAAACTTAGTGAACTTCTGCTTGAGTTAAAAACCCAGTTTGGCCTTCGTTTTGTAATTTATGGAGTCTCACTCTTTTGGGGGGTTTGAAATTGGGTGGAATTTCTTTGACTGAAAGAAACCTTCCTTGTTTGTTGCAGACAGAATATGGATGTTTTAAATGCGTCTCATTCAGAGGTGGATTTCAGCAGGTTCTGACCAGTTCTGGAGAACCGGTAGCGGAAATTTTGAGTACTTCGGAGAACCGGTAGTAAAAATTCTGACTGGCCCCGCCCCCATCTATTCTCTGCCTCCTGAATCCCAGCTGATTGGGAGGAAATGGAGATTTTACAGTATCCTTCCCCTGGAAAGGGGTGGCAATGGAGATTTTGCAATATCTTTCCCCTGGAGTGGGGTGGGAATGGAGATTTTACAGTATCCTTCCCCTGCCACGCCCACCAAGCCACACCCACAGAACCGGTAGTAAAAAAATTTGAAACCCACAACTGTAGTAGGAGTAGCACAGTTGGAGATAGACTAAGTGTCCCTCTTGAGCGATTCTTTCTTCATGGACTGGTCACTTGAGGTTGAAGGAAGCCTCTGCCATCCTTCGTGTTACTGGATTAAAACATCTATCCCGCCGTCCTTGTGTCCATGCACCACAGTGGGTAGTTCTTCTACCACTCCGGTCTGGTGCTTGTGGTCCTATCACCAATGGAAGGGTGAAATAAAAGAGCACAAGACCCAACCTGTTACTCCTCCAAAGGAGAAGGAAAGAGCCCACTCTGTATTTCCAGGATCCTGGGAATGTTGATTTCCACAAATCCTTACGTTATCCTGGAACTGAAGATGAGTCTCAGCCAACAGACTCAGATCAATCACATGTACAATGCCATTTTCTAGACCAGGGTGTCAAACTCGATGTCATTGAGGGTTGCATAAGGGTTGTATTTGACTTCGGGGAGTGAGCAGAGTGGGTGTGGCCAGGGTGAGCATGGCCAACTCAACGTCACTCATGTCAAGGGTGCCTGTGGCAGCCCGAGTGCTCTGCCAGCATAAACGGAGTTCAGGAAGGCCGCCTGCAGCCCTCCCAAGCTCCGTTTTCAGCTGTGACGGCCTCCTGCAACCCTCTGCCAGCGAAAACAGAGCTCGGGGGGCAGGGGGTGGGGCACACACAGCCCTCCCAAGCTCCATTTTCACTGGAAGAGGCATCATGGGCCACTTCTTTGTTGTTTCCAGGTTGGCCCCATGAGCAAGATCTAAGCACCCTGTGTTCTAGGCCAAGGGGTCTCCAAAAGTGATAACTTTAAGACTTGGGGATTTCAAGTTCCAGAGTTCCTGAGCCAACCACAAGTCTTGAAGTCCACAAGTCTTAAAATTGCCAAGTTTGGAGACCCCTGATCTAGATGGCATGGTGTTTATGGGGATCAGGAATCCCATTCTGCCCCAGATCTAACCTTAAGCCTAACACATCCAAACCCATCATATACCAAACTGAAAAATCGGTTCCTTCCCCTGACCCCCAACAGGAGTTTGGCCTCCTGAGAATGCATCAAGTCCTTGCCAGGCCATGTAGGGTATTCTGCCATCCCCAAGGCAGATGTCAGCTCTACTCACATGCCAAGGAGCTTGGCACCTCCATCCTAAGGCGCTGGCCAGCCTGCCTGCCTGCTGAATGCCTGTTCTGAAAACCACAGGCGGTTTGACCATTTCTGTCCGCCAAACTCACCAAGAGAGGTTGCCCTAAGCATTGTCATTATTATTATTATGGTCTGACACACCGTCAGCCAGTTCTTCAGATTGGATTTGGTATTCCCCCCCCCCTCCATCTATCGAGTCCTTCCTAAAGACCTGAGATTGGCAGATGTGGCTGTTTGACAGTGTTACAGAAATCATTGCAGGATGTCAGCTGCTCTGAGTCAAGCTGCCATTTGCAATTGACCAATGGTGAATTTGTCAATGCCGCTGGTGTTCAAGCGGTGTTTTGGGATTGCACCCAAGGTAGCATTGATACTACTTTTGCCTTCTTTCACGACAGTTGTTCTATTTCTATTTGCAGGTCTTTGTATTTTGTTATCTTCTGTAGTTCCTTCTCTTCTCTTCTGTTGTTGCTGTCGTTGTTGTTGTTATTATTATTTTATTCAATCTTGGCTCATGATCATTGGGAGATTGGGAGCTGCCCAGAGTTGGTGATAAGAAGGGCAGCCTTATATCTGTTTTAAAAAATAAATAGAGGGCCTCTCCCCACCTGATTTTTTCCACCAAAAGACCTCGTCTTCTTGCCCATCTCTGCTGCTGCTCCCTGGACATTTCTTTTCGGTCTGTCCCCACCTTTCACAGTTTTTTGGGGGGAGGGGGCTACAAGACCGCCGTATCCCTCTGGCCCCCATCTCCATCATCACCACCTTCTACGGTGCCAAACCATCCGGCTCTTTAAGGCAGCCAGTGCCATCTCCTCCCCTCCCCGGGCGCCGACCCATTCGCAAGCCGTATTAGAATTGTAGAAGTAATAAATGAACAGTGGAAGGGGGGTTTTTTTGTAATGATGATTAGAGACTGAAATTGGCTCAGATTTACTGTGTCACTCAGGAACGGAGGGCGACGGGTGGGGGGGGAGCGCGAGAAGCATTTGGAGCAGTCTAATGGATCCATCAACTCGTTTTGGCTGCTCAGTGGGCCGAAGAGGGTCACCAGGCTTTCCGCTGGCAGCACAAAGCACTTCAATTTTGTTAGGAAATGTATCAATTTAACTGACTTGAGCAGCACACTGCAAAACCTAATGAATCTGGACTCAATTTTCCGGCACACTGCTCCTGAGAACTGTCGGAAGCAATGTCGGCGGTTGGGGGTGAAGCCGGCGCCGATAGGCTGCCTGGCCTGGCCTGCCTGCGCCGGGGTTAGCCGAGATGCGAAGCCTCCCGCCATCCGGTGACAGCTCTGGACCTGGTGCTTGCCACTCTCCTAACAATGATGTCATTAAAGGTAAATTGGCCTCTATTTCAGCAGGATGATAGTGCTAATTGAGTGGCAAAATATAATATAGGGAGCTGTTGTCTGCAGTTAAAGGGAGGAGCGGGAGAGATTAAGTGGCCTACAATAGGGGGTGTCAGGCACGGCAGATGTTGCGTTCGGCTGATAACGGCACTGACGGATCTCCGGCTTGTCAAGGCTGGGCCGTTTGCAGAGAGACTTACAGCGAAAAAGGACGGCAGATGGCCGCTCGGAATGGGAATGAGGTGCTTAACCAGCCTGACTGCTTTGGAGGCAGCTAGTTGGTAAACAGAGTGAGCCCCAGGCGGAGGACGGATGGCCCTCCCTGCCCGGAGCCTGGCTGCATGGAAGGAGAAGGCGAAGAAGGGTGGCTTTGGCTAAAAGGTCAGGAGGCCTTACAAGGAGGGAATGGATGTCCAGGCTCAGGCCGGAGGGTCAAAACCACTGCCCACTGAAGAAGGACAGAGACCGCCCTTCTCCTTTGGTTGACTGGGGGTCTTGGGTAACTCAGCTCTGTTGATTGATTTATGCAAGGTGAATTTTGATGGATTTTCATTTGTTGTGGGCCGTCTTGGACAATGTGAAACAGGGAAGAAGAAGAAGAAGGAGAAGAAGAAGAAGAAGGAGAAGAAGAAGAAGAAGAAGAAGAAGAGGAGGAGGAGGAGGAGGAGGAGGAGGAGGAGGAGGAGGAGGAGGAGGAGGAGGAGGAGGAGGAGAAGGAGAAGGAGAAGGAGAAGGAGAAGGAGAAATAATCAAATCACAAAGCTGCAGTAGATAGGCAGCCCTTAAAATGGACCTATGAGGCCTTCAGTCAGGGTCCATATTTAGAGTTATTTGTGAAAAATAATAAAGGCAGGATACAAATAAATAAAATAAAATAAATCCGATCCCATGGACAGTGAAAATTCGATCAACACCTAAATTCTGGGGTGGGAAAATGAGACGTTTACACTGAATAAAGTCATATCCAGCCCTCCAGGCACTAATGTGGTGAAACCTCTTGTGTGGAAGCAAACAGGCCCCCCCAAATATGATAAAATATTGTTATAAAATATATGGCAATTCATCCCGTATGTCGTCTGCATTTTGACATCCTGACATTTCTTTTCCAAATGCATTCAGGTGACGCATGGTCTTTATACCCCGAAAATGAAAGAAGGATCTGTCTTTTGACAAGTGACCTGAGAAGAAATCAACGGGCAGAGGCAGGAGGGAACGGTGAGGGGGGACGCACGGCCCCTTCCCAAATCACCATCTCCTAAACTTCTGGACAAAATGCAAAAATCAACCTCATGCTGAAAAACACAACAATTTTTTTCCAAGAGGTGTTGGTTTGGAATTCAATTTCAGCATTATTTCAGCATGATTCACTTAATAAGTGCAGTGATTGTCTTAACAAGAGTAGCAAAAAGCAAAAAGGTTGTAAAATCGGGCATGGCTCACTTAACAACCGCCTTGGTTAGCAATGGAAATTCTGGCCTCAATTGTGGTCATAAGTCGAGGACTACCTGTTATCAAGCTTGCTAGTTGTTTTTCAAAGGACCTGAAGGCAGAATAAGAAGTGACGGAAGGAAACTAATCAAGAAGAGAAGCAACCTAGAATTAAGGAGGAATTTCCTGACAGTGAGAACAATTAACCAGTGGAACAGCTTGCCACCAGAAGTTGTGAATGTTCCAACACTGGAAGATTTTAAGAAGAGATCATCCGTTTGTCCAGCTGTTTGTCTGGAATGGTCTACGGCTGTGATGGTGAACCTATGGCACGCATGCCACAGGTGGCACGCCGAGCCATATCTGTGGACACACGAGCGTTGCCCTAGCTCAGCTCCAGTGCACATGCACGTGCCGGCCAGCTGATTTTCGGCCTTCTGGGCCCACTGGAAGTCGGGAAACGGTCCATTTCCGGCCTCTGGAGGGCCTCCGGAGGGGTGAGGAAGGCCGTTTTCACCCCCCCAGGAGCCTGGGGGGCGAAAAATAGGCCTACTGGGCCCACTGTGTATATATAAACACACACATATATATATATGTATATATATATATATACACATATAAAATATATAAAATATACATATCTTAGCTAATTGTTTTAAGGGGTGGGGGAAGTTAAGCATTAATGGGTTTTTCAGGCATGTGAAACAAATATATAGAAATGTATAAAACTAAGGCTATTAGGATTAGAAAATACATTGTGATCAATCAAAAAGGGACAATGAAGAAAATGAAACAATATGAGAGACAGGGGGGAGTCACAGTGGAAAGCAGACCACGAAGAAACACTTGTTAAAAAGAGGATATGTTTATATGTTGTATGTGATGTGTTTGTCATAATGTGTAGTAATAAAACGATAAAACTTTTTTTAAAAAAGAAAGAAAGTATTTTCAGGCCCTCCAGAAAGTCAAGGAGATATACATAGGTCCAGCCACACTTCCGCAACGTGGAAGTCCCATCGCATCTCCTTAACCCAGAACCACGACACGGACAAGGTTTTCCCAGAGCTAACCCTGATGCTCGCCGGTGCAAACAGAAAGTACAAGTGTCTTTAAACGAAAACGGAGACGAGGGATGAGGTGCACAGAGTTTTGAGGAGACAGCCCAGCATTTAAAGTAATCAAGGGTGATTCAAGTGACAGCTTTTGTGGTGTTTGCTAATTTACCGGAGATTCATTTCCAGGAACAGCTGGCTCTTTCCCAGCAGGAGTGAAGGTTGCACAGGTCCACCTGCTGCCAGGCAGACGGGCCACGGGTACAGCTGTGCTTAAAGTTCAGTCGAGCTGATACGCTCGGCCAGGGATGGGTCGAGGCGGACTTTTTAACTTATCGGAACAGTTCGCCTGCAGGAGGCACCTTCCGAGACTTCTCGGGTCCCTCTTGGGAGGTTTTACTACAGAGAGATCCTCACGGTCAAGAGGAGAATCTCAACTTCTGGACACCATTGGACAATTAAAACAATTGTGAGATAATCACTCAGGGCCACCAAGCTCCATAAGGGCCGAGAACTTCTCAATCTTCAAAATGAAGGCTCTGGTCCAACCTGGGTCCTTTGAGCAAACTCCAGAGGGTAAAAATGCAGGTAGACCTTGACTTATAACCACAACTGGAATGGGACGTTCTGCCACTAAGGGATGCAGTGGTTAAATGTATCACACCTGATGTTATGACACGGGTGAAATCCAGCAGGTTCTGACAGGTTCTAGAGAACCGGTAGCGGAAATTTTGAACAGTTTGGAGAACCAGCAAATACCACCTCTGGCTGGCCCCAGAGTGGGGTGGGAATGGAGATTTTGCAATATCCTTCCCCTGTCACACCCACCAAGCCATGCCCACCAAGCCACACCACGCCACCAAGCCATGCCCACAGAACCGGTAGTAAAAAAAAATTGGATTTCACCACTGTGTTATGACCTCTATTGTTGTGGTTGTTCACTGAATCACATTCGTTAAGCAAATCTGGTGTTTCCTTCCTTCTCCTCCTTAAAGAGTTCCTTGCATTCTTCCAGGTAATCTCTTCCTTCCTCGGCATCATTTCCGCCCAATCCAGCACCCATCTTTTTCAAGAACTTAGAACCTGATTTTTAAACCCATCAGGTGCCTCTATCATGGTTACATGAACGGTTGCAGGAACTGGGCATGGCTAGCCTAGTGAAGAGAAGGACCAGGGGAGGCAGGATAGCCATCTTCCAATACTTGAGGGCCTGCCACAGAGAGGAGGAAGGGGGTCAAGCTATTCTCCAAGGCACCCGAAGGTCAGACAAGGAATAATGGATGGAAACTGACCAAGGAGAGATTCAACCTAGAAATGAGGAGGAACTTTCTGACAGTGAGAACCATCAACCCATGGAACAGAAGTTGCCTTCGGAAGTTGTGGGAGCTTCATCACTTGAGACTTTCAAGAAAAGATTGGACTGCCATTTGTCAGAAATGGTGCAGGGTCTCCTGCTTGAGCGGGACGTTGGACTAGATGACCTATAAGGTCCCTTCCAACTCTGTGAATCTGTTAATTTCTGAACCTTCACAACTTTAAGGTGTATTGGACTTCAACTCCCAGAAGCTCTCCGCTTGTGAGGCTGAGGTTCGCCTCCTTCTCACCAAGCTAAGTCAGGATGGGACTGCAGTCTTGGAGACCTGGAGGCCACCTGTCGAAGAAGGTTGCTTCCTACCTGTTGGGTTATCCCAACTCAGCAGACTCGCACGCTGCTAGGGCCCACACGCATCTCGCTGCCAATCAAACCGAGCCAAGATCTCCGAAGCACCTGACCTTGTCTCAGTTCCCGCTTGACATCTCCAAAGCTGTTAGATCCATGGAGGTCCCTTTGTGGTCCTCGGAGCCCAGCCAGGGATTCTTCTAATGAAAAAGGCTGTTCTCTCCTCCAATCGGCCCGTGTGTCCCCACAGCATTGTTATTTAAAGTCAGGTTTTCGAAAAAGAGGAGGAGGAAACCAAAGAAGAGGGTGGAGGGGGATGAATCAGGAGACAGGCTGGTTCTTGAAAGCCGGAGGACAGGAAAAGTTAGAGATATTTATTTGACAGGGTCAAGGTTGCCGCTTTCTCCTTCTTTCTCCCCAGGTCCCATAGGTGTTAGAGTGAGAGACATTTAATCGAGGGAGTAGCGGTTTCATATCTATAACAAAAATCAAATAATGCAAGATGATTTACTCCCCCTAGCAACCGGGGAGCTTACCCTTAGCAACCAGCCTAGCCTCAGGCAGCGGTGTAATCAGCTTGAAAATATTTCAATTATTGTGTTGATTTTAGTGGATTTGAGAAGCGCTGTGCGGGGAGACCAAGCACATTCTACCCACGACCTAAAGAGGAAGATATTGATTTAAACAGGTGTCAGAAAGGAAAAGTGGAGTAAATTTAAATGCAGTAGGAGAACCGAGGCTGCTGAATGCGGTGCGGCGTTGGGGAGGGTGACACTTTGCTCATTGCCTTGAATGAAAGTGACTGGGCCAAAGTAGAAATTTCACCTTGAAAATCATCTTCCGTCCAGACAATCAGGCGGGCGACGCTCGGCATCTCTTCTCCTGAGGCTGTGGGGAGATGGGGTGGGATGGGGCGGGATGGGGGGGGGAAGGGGAGCTGATGGATTTGGCTGAAAGGAACGATAAAACAGTACTTAAAAGTCGGCAAGGAAGACAGGCAGAAATCAGTTGGGGAGAAGGTCCATCTCTATGATAGGTAGTCCTCGCCTTATGGCCGCAATCCTTTAATCTTTTTCTCTCTTCTTCCTTCCTTCCTTCCTTCCTTCCTTCCTTTCCTTCCTTCCTTTCCTTCCTTCCTTCCTTTCCTGCCTTCCTGCCTTCACTCTTTCCTTCTCTTTTTCCCTTTTCCTTCCTTCCCTCCTTCCTTCTTTCCTTCCTTCTTTTCCTTCCTTTCCTGCCTTCCTGCCTTCACTCTTTCCTTCTCTTTTCCCTTTTCCTTCCTTCCCTCCTTCCTTCCTTCCTTCACTCTTTCCTTCTCTTTTTCCCTTTTCCTTCCTTCCTTCCCTCCTTTTCTTTTTCTCTGAAACTCTCCTTACTTTTTTTTAATTTTATTTTAGAAAAACGTCTGCAAATTTCAAGGGCCACTGGTTCAGGATCAATAGATGGAACCTGTTTGCCAATAAAGTTTAAGATTAATGCATCCTCTTGTGTCGTATCTGTAGTGAAGGTGTCGTGATATTTGCAAAAGAATAAAGTCTAGCCTTTTTCATGATCGGCCATGTGAGCCCCAACGGCTGTGACCTCAGCAACAGATGATGTAGGAAATATCCTGACCCTCGTGATTTAAGACAAGGAGCCCCAAGATAAATGCATAAACTTTTACATGTGCTTGACTTGTATGGTCCTTGACTTATGACCATAATTATGTACAGGTAGTCCTTATGATCACAATCGAGCCCAAAATTTCTGTTGCTAAATGAGAGTAGTTAAGTGACTTTTGCCTCATTTTACGAGCCTTCCTCCCACCGTTGTTAACTGAATCACTGCAGTTGACTAGCTGGTAACACGGTTGTTAAATGAATCTGGCTTTCCCATTGGCTTTGCTTGTCAGAAGGTCACAAAAGGGATCGCATGACCCCGGGACACTCCAACTGTCATAAGTACATGCCAGTTGCCAAGCGTTTAAATTTTGATCATGGGGATGCTGCAATGGTCATAAGCCACCTCAGTGATGTTGTAACTTTGAACGGTCACTAAATGAACTGTTGTAAATTGAGGACTACCTGTCCGTTCCTGTCCCACCTCCCCAATCCCTGCATATGGCACAGCTGACTTAAAGAACAGCAATTTTGAAGTTTTCAAAAATCAGTGAAACAACTTGTCTCCAGAAGTTGTGAATGCTCCAACACTGGAAGTTTTTAAGTAGAGATTGGATAACCCTTTGTCTGAATTGGTGTAGTGTTTCCTGCCTAAGCAGGGGGTTGGACTAGAAGACCTCCAAGGTCCCTTCCACCTCTGTTATTCTAAATTCTAAAAAGAACATCACCGGGAAACGTCAATTCTCCAACAAACTGATGAGGAAGGACCAAATTGCGGTAAAAGAGGCTTTTTTGCTGAATTTTGTACCCCTGTTCGCCAGCTATTCTAGGCTGAATCTTTGGTGCTTCCCTGTGTTAATAAAGCATCCATAAACCATCCATGCTATCCCATAAACTGACAGGTGTGGAAGAAACAGATCCGCTGGACTCAGAAGTCAAGGAGCCAGTTGATTATCCAGCTGAAGGAGATCTCCCAGGGTGGTATAATAGTTTCTCCTTCTTTGAAGATAAATACAAGGCAGCCCTTAACTCTCTGAAGATCGTGTGGCAGGCTCATTGCCGCGAGAGGGCATTGAAAGAAGCTGGGCCTTTTGAAGGAGAAGCGACATTCCTGTTTTGTAAATGGCAAGTGATAAGCCGCAAAAGGCCACTTTTGAAACCGAGCCCATAGAAGGATGAATTGGCCAGCTTTGCAGCATGTGAAAAGAGAGGGGGAGAGACGGGGAGGGGCGGGGAAGGGTAGGGAGAAGAGGACCACATCCCTCTTGGCCATTTCTGGCGAAACGAAGGGTGGACTTGGCAAAGAAGAGACGAAAGAAGGTCTATAGAGATCCTCAATCATCCAGCTCATGGTGCTTTTGGGACAACCCAAAAAAAACACATTTGGGACAACCATGACCTGGATGGCTGAGAATCTCTGTAGACTTTTAGCTATCCAATTTGGGATGAAGACTCTTCAAATGGTGTAGGAGTATGAAAGAATTTCCAGAGAAAAAAAATGCAGATTACAAGAAACATTTGCACCACTCAGGTGACGCTGGGGATACAGCTAAATCTCTAAGTGGCCTCAACGACCTTCTAAAACAGAGGCCTTCAAACTTGGCAGCTTTAAGACTTGTGGACTTCAACTCCCAGAATTCTTCAGCCAGCTATGCATAGCTGGCTGATGAATAGCATAGCTGGCTGAAGAATTCTGGGAGTTGAAGTCCACAAGTCTTAAAGCTGCCAAGTTTGAAGATCTCTGCTCTAAAAGGATGTGAATGACCAGCTGTCTGCAAGGAATAGAAATCCTTCCATTCCCCACCATCCAGTCAAAGCTGAAGAAGCTTCTTGGAGGAGAAGCGAAATGTCTTCAAAGAAAAAATAAGGAAGTCTAATCGCCTCCTGAAATAAGCAGTTATGGGAGAAGAAAGAAGGGGGGAGGAAAAATTAAGGCAATAGGAGAGAGAGAGACGAAACGGTTCAGATTCAAAGGGGTAGGCAATTTGCAGAAATGTGCAGGGAGTCCTCACCTTACAACCACAACTGAGCTCAAAATTTCTGTCGCTAAGTGAGATAGTTAGTTGTTAAGGGGATTTTGCCCCATTTTACAACCTTTCTTGACACAGGGGTTAAGTGAGTATAATGACTGTAGTCGTTATAAGCTAGTAAAATGGTTGCTAAGTGAATCTGGCTTCCCCATTGACTTTGCTGGTCAGAAGGTCGCCAAGATGGATCACGTGACCCTGGGACCCTGCAACTGTCATAAGTACATGCCAGTTGCCAAGCATCTGAATTTTGATCACCTGATCCTGGGAATGCTGCAACAGTCATACGCGTGAGAAAACATTTGTAAGTCCCTCTTTCCAGCGCCGTTGTAACTTTGAACTAAACATACGATTGTAAGTCAAGGAACAGAACAGAATAACAAAGTTGGAAGGGATCTTGGAGGTCTTCTAGTCCAACCCCCTGCTCAGGCAGGAAACCCTAAACAATTTCAGACAAGTGGATGTCCACAAGCCTCTTCTTAAAACCTCCAGTGTTGCAGCATTCACAATTCCTGGAAGCAAGTTGTTCCACAGGTTAATTGTCCTCACTGTTAGGAAATTCCTCCTTAATTCCAGGTTTCCTTCTCTCCTTGGTTAGTTTCCATCCGTTGCTTCCTGTCCTGCCTTCAGGTGCTTTGGAGAATAGCTGGAATCCCTGGACTCCACTCCTTAAAACTCAGGTTTGTTCCTCATTTGGGAAAGGCGTTAAAGATTCTGCCTAGGATGTACAGGGGTACAAAATTCAGCAAAACAGCCTCTTTTACCGAAATTTTGTCCTTACCCACCAGCTTGTGGGAGACCTCCAGAATTGGCTTGGCCCGTTTCCCAGATCTAAGAGGGGGGGCGTGCCGTCCCCTTCCCCCCTCCCTATAATGACAGTGGCTGGGATGTAGGTTGTGTAGCCACCAAGGAGGAGTTGACAGGTTAAGCTGCTGTGACAAAGAAGGCGACTCAGCCCGGGAGCAGTTGTGACATTTATTTTTTCCTCTTCTATCGATCCCATCAAGTTCATACCACTGGCAGGGTCATTCCTTCAGCGCAGACTATTTGCTTATTGTACTGGAAAGCAGGTGATAAGTGCTTTGTATACAAACTGTCACAGGCCCATGCAGGCACAGGCGCACACCCGAGTTAGGAGCCCAGGCAAGTGTGCAAACCTGTCCAGAGGTTTGCGATGAGTTCGACTTAGCAATAATGCAGGGTGGATCAGTGTCACGGCGCTAAGAACTAAGATCTTAATGCAGTTGGATGATGCCCTTCTTAGACTGGCTGGGCCTTGATGTCTCAGGAAACCATTGGGTCTGGGAGGAAAGGAAAAAAGGAAAGAAAAAGAAAAAGAGAGGGAGGGAGGGAGTTAGAGGGGGGGGAGAGAGAAAGAAATAAAGAAAGGAAAGGAAGGAAGGAAGAAAGAAAAGGAAAGGAAAGGAAAGGAAAGGAAAGGAAAGGAAAGGAAAGGAAAGGAAAGGAAAGGAAGGAAGGAAGGAAAGAAAGAAAGAAAGAAAGAAAGAAAGAAAGAAAGAAAGAAAGAAAGAAAGAGAAAAATGGGGAGGAGGAAGGAAGGAAGGAAGGAAGGAAGGAAGGAAGGAAAGAAAGAAAGAAAGAAAGAAAGAAAGAAAGAAAGAAAGAAAGAAAGATGGGGAGGAGAAAGGAAAGAAAGAAGGAAGGAAAGGAAGGAAGGAAGGAAGGAAGGAAGGAAGGAAGGAAGGAAGGAAGGAAGGAAGGACATTTTTGTCTGTCAGTCCCACCTTCATTGCTTAGAACGTAGACCTTTCTCCACCACTTTTGGTAGACATCTGTTATCTTCTATAACCAGGTCCTTTTCACTGGATCAAACTTGCAGACATTGTCACCGAGCATAAATTTCACCCTTAAGTCCACCAAGCATTGGTCAATCTCAAACGCACCTTCCTCCGTGGGCATCATCTCCCATTTAAGGAGCACAGTTCCAAATGCTCCCCTGGCCAATTTGGAGTGGACACCTGCTCCTTCAGACCCTGCCTTTCCTTCTCCCTAGGGCAGAGCCCCCCCCCTCTCTGCCTGTAACTCCACGGCCATACCTGGAATCTCTTTCCCACAGGTTCTGTTTTCACCTGTCTCAGCCGAAAGAGCACCAAGAACTCCAGGATAGCTGATGAGAAGCATTCTTCTCTTCTGGGTCTTAGGTCGGATGGACAGGCAAAGCTCCAGTTTATGAACGAAGGATTCCTCAAACAGAAGCAGGCTCCCTTCCAGGGGTTTAGGACCCCAAGCGTGACTTGTCAGTTTCACAAGTGCTGTTTATTCTCTTAATATGTTCTACCTCACTCCCCTTCGTGGTCATTTTTCTCCTGCCCCAGCTGAGCCTTGGCACTGAGGGAGCCGTATCGCTCTCCAAAGTAGCTGCCAGCCTGCTTGGCTTTGACCTACAGCCATTACAAGTCCTATTTTCTTTTACAAACGTCCCAACCATGCGTTAAGAGGGAAATTCATTTCTTATTTATACAGCTCCTGGCCCAGAGAACAGAACAGTCTCTTTGCCAGTCTCTTAAATGATTTTCTCGTCCTTCTTCTCCTGCTTCTGTCTTCCTTGAAAATCTGGGTTTTGGAACCGCCATTCACTTGGGATGGGGGGAGGGGGTTCACATGGAGCATTCGGTGTCAGAAAAATTTTGGCGGGATTTTGTCCTCCTCATCAGGTATATCAACAAACTAAAAGTGGTTGGGGGGGACCTTGGAAGTCCTGCCTAACAGGAGAACTTCTCACCAAGGTTTACGGGACTACCTTTCATGAGATTCAAACTATGTTCTCCGTATTCAACCAAGCCATGCTTACCTTACTTAAGACATGATTAAACAAGGCTGGGTGTCTTCTGTGAATATCTAAGGGGCTGCCCCAAAGAAGAGGGGGTCTACCTCGTTTGCAAAGCACCTCAAGGCAGGAAAAAGAAGCAACAGATGGAAACTAACTAAGGAGACAACCAACCTAGAACTAAAGAGGAATTTCTTGACAATGAGAACAATCAATCAGTGGAACAACTTGCCTCTAGAAGTTGTAGGTGCTCCATCACTGGAGGCTTTCAAGAAAAGATTGGACAACCATCTTCTGAAGCAGGTTTACTCTTTGAGCAGGGAGTTGGACTAGAAGACCTCCAAGGTCCCTTCCAACTCTCTTATTCTGAATTCATTCTGAGAATCCTATCAAACAAGAAGCCTCTGGCAATGAAGATCTCCTTATGAGAAAGTGCTTAAGGAGGGAATGCAAGCAATGAAACAGAAGATGACTCGGAAATAGCCCAGAGGCCATAAAAGGAGAGGTAGGGAGGCTGTTTTGCCCTGTGAGCTCCAATGGTTTTGGTAGATGTGGGTCACTGGCCATTGATCCAAGAAGGACAAGGCTGGAAGAAGCTGAGAAACTGAAGCCATAGTGTGTAGGGCCCAAGCGTTTGGGAGGAGTAGGAAATTAGGAGAAAACATCAGCTAGGAGATAGGGAACAGAGATCAAGGACTAGGAGTCTAAATTGATTTAGGCTAACTTGAACCCTCTGTTGCTTCCAGTTAAGAGTCACCATATCTGGGATCATCAGAGAAAAGGAGGAGGAGGACTAATATTGTACTTGCAACTCCTGAGTTACTGAGGTCTTGCTTGCTATAATGTGTAGCTCATGAATACTAACCCAAATCTCTTTCTCTCCCTCCCTCTTTCTTTCTTTCTTTCTTTCTTTCTTTCTTTCTTCTTCTTCCTCTCTTTCTCCTTCTCCTTCTCCTTCTCCTCCTCCTCCTTTCTCCTTTCTCCTTTCTCCTTCCTTCTCCCTTCTTCTTCTTCTTCTTCTTCTTCTTCTTCTTCTTCTTCTTCTTCTTCTTCTTCTTCTTCTTCTTCTTCTTCTTCTTCTCCTTCTCCTTCTCCTTCTCCTTCTCCTTCTCCTCCTTTCTCCTTTCTTCTTCCTTCTCCTTTCCTCCTCCTCCTTCTCCTTCCTTCCTTCTTCCTTCTTCCTTCTTCCTTCTTCCTTCTTCTACAAGCTTTCAAGTCTCAGCTAGCTGACTCAGTTAGGTCTGGGGGGAAAAATTGACTGAAGGCTAGCCTCCACTTGCTTCGGAGAAATAACAGCTGTGAGGCTTGTTTGTCACTGATCTGGTTTTGGAGCCATGGAATGAACTGGGGAGAGAAACAAGACAGATGTCGGCTTACTAAGATGTTATCTTGGCCAGCTCATATTATCGGACGAACGTCATATCCTTTTTTCTACACAGGAAAGCTGTACTTTTCCCAGCACAATTCAGATCAGATTTTATAAATTTCATAACAGCTCTGTTATTCATCTGTCTGTCTTCATTTCCTCATCCATTCAACACGACACCAAATCTATCATAACCTCTCCTTTGGGTTCCCCAGCAGCTGCTGGTTTATAAATGCCTCCTCTTTAGCATATCCTATATGGAAATGCTAAGCTCCAGCTTTTAGCACATTTGAACCTTTCAGTAAATTAAATATCTAGAAGAGGAAGAGGAAGAGGAGGAGGAGGAGGAGGAGGAAAGAAGGAGAAGGAAGAAAAAAGGAGAAAGGAGAAAGGAGGAGAAGGAGAAGGAGAAGGAGAAGGAGAAGGAGAAGGAGAAGAAGAAGAAGAAGAAGAAGAAGAAGAGGAAGAGGAAGAGGAAGAGGAAGAGGAAGAGGAGGAGGAGGAGGAGGAGGAGGAGGAAGGAGGAGGAAGAGGAAGAGGAAGAGGAAGAGGAAGAGGAAGAGGAAGAGGAGGAAGAGGAAGAGGAAGAGGAGGAGGAAACAACTTTGTAGGTTGTTTAAAGTTCCTGGAATATGTTAATCAAAATCGTGGTTCTTTGATGATACTTTGCTAACCAGTGAATAGATCTTTTTATTTGATTAACCGATTTTTCACGCCCTCTACAAGTTTCTCCCCGGTCCGTTCATTTTTTTCCCCAAGCTGACTTTCTTTGTGTGAATTAATCTGAAGAGGCAAAATTTACAGATAGTAAGATGGATGGCATCGCTTCAGGTTAAGGAAGTATCTGTATTAAATACCTGTATTTATCTGTATCTATACCTGATCATATATCTATAAATAACCTTATCTACCATCAAACATCTGTATTTTTCCTTTCTGTATTTCTTTTTTTAAAAGCCTTAACTTCAATGCTCTTAGAAAACTATCCACTAGCCATAAGTAAACAGCTACTAGGCAGATGAGATGCCGTATTATCAACACAACAGGATAACTGTCAGCCCAACTAAGGAGACCAAGCCAGGAAATCAACAGAAAGACTAAAATGACTTTTGCTGAGATTGGTTATGCTAACACAATTTCAGTGTTTGCATAAAATAAACCATGACTCTTTCAATCTTGGTTTGCAAGCTACGGATAGGGTCAAATGGCACGCTAAGCTGCAAATAAGCAAGCTCTGTTGGAGTTGAGTGAGTTGCGCGAATCCTACATTGGTTTCATGCTTATTCTGGGCCTTATACAGATGTTGACAAGTTCAAAAGCCAGAAACTGCAGCTCTGAAATGCAATGTGGTATAAGAAGTGGGGGGAATAGGAGCGGAAGCAGGATTGCCTAATGGTTAGATTCAGTAAAGCAGCTTTTGATGTTGGCTGGTGAAGTTGAGGGCTCACAAAGAACCTTAATGTGCCAGGGTCCCTCCCCCAGCCCCCCACAGATAGTTAGGAAATCACGGTTGAAGATAACAAGGGGTGCTTGGAAAATTCAGTTACACCTAATTGGGCCTGAGATAATGAATCTGTGCTCAGTTTTGAAGCCAGCTCATCCTTCCAAACCTTTTATCATTTTACAAATGAGGAAAATCTGCAATTTTTGATAGCACAGAAAAATTCTGCTAGCTCTGGATCAGGAGGGGTGGGCATTTGTAAGGCTCAACTTACAATAGTTTGTTTAGTGACCATGCAAAGTTACAATGGCACTGAAAAAGTCATTTGGGATCCTTGTTCACACTTATGACCGTTGCAGCATCCCCATGGTCATGTGATCAAAATTCAGACACTTGGCAACTGACTCATATTGATGACGGTTGCAATGTCCTGGGGTCTCGCTTGGCAAACAGAAATTTTGTGCTCAGTTGTGGTCGTAAGTTGAGGATTACCTGAAGCTGTTCATTGCAATCCTTGGTTTGATACGGGTTCGGTCTTGATCCAGGTCCATCTTGCCTCCAAACATCTCCTGTTTTGCATTTCCCAAATAAATCCTGCAGACCTAAGGCGCATTTAATAAATAATACTTTGCACAAGTTCATTTGGTGTGTCCCCCTCCTGCACATGGTTGGGAATTCAAAGCTGTCTTTGATAATCCTTGGTGGAGGGAGATGGAATCCATACTGGCATTGCAGCCATTTGTCTATTTGCAAAACCTGTGCAGATATCTACAGACGTAGATGATGACACATCTGGGGGGAAACAATTGAGCTCAGAGAGCACCTAGGACCCCACAGGGTTTCTCAAACCTCAACCACTTGAAGATGCGTGGACTTCAGCTCCCAGAATGCTGGGAGTTGAAGTCCACACCTCTTCAAGTGGTCGAGGTTGGGAAAGGTCCTATCGTAGGGGACCTTGGTGAAGGAAGACCAAAGAGAGGTCTTTAGATAGCAGAACTTTGTAGGAGCTCTCCAAGGTCCTGTTTTCTTCTGCTTCGCTTGTCTTCGTTTTAATTTTGTTGGACCTCAGGAGCCTCAAAAATGCCTTCAAATGCCCATGGAAGAAGAGATTTAATTGTCAGGGAATGGGGTGAGGGTGGGGGTGAGGAGTATTGCTTTATTTATTTATTTTTCCCAAAAACATCTACAATGGCAACTCCAAAGCTCGACTAATAAATACTCTGTCCTACACATTGGCAATAAAAATCAGAACACAAAATACAAGTTGGACAGAAGCAACCTCGTAGACGACCCCCACTCTGTCAAGGACCTAGGAGTACTCATCTCAAATGATCTAAGCCCCAGAGCTCACTGTAACAACATTGCCAAAAAGGCATTAAGAGTTATTAACCTAATTTTGTGAAGCTTCTTCTCCGGTAACATTGTATTGCTAACTAGGACATACAAAACCTTTGCCAGACCAATTCT
Organism: Pantherophis guttatus; assembly: GCF_059756535.1. Classification (NCBI taxonomy): domain Eukaryota; kingdom Metazoa; phylum Chordata; class Lepidosauria; order Squamata; family Colubridae; genus Pantherophis; species Pantherophis guttatus. The sequence continues at coordinate 21,265,818 of NC_142076.1, forward strand.
CGAATACAGCTCATCTGCCTGGAATCCACACTGTATATCGGACATTAATACGATTGAGCGGGTCCAGAGGTATTTCACGAAAAGAGTCCTCCACTCCTCTGCTCACAACACAATCCCTTATGCCACCAGGCTTGAAATTTTGGGCTTGGACAATCTGGAACTGGGCCGACTGTGGTCTGATCTAAGCATAGTACACAAAATTATTTGCTACAACGTCTTACCTGTCAACGACTACTTCAGCTTCAACCTCACTAATACACGGGCAAACAATCGATACAAACTCAAGGTAAAGTGCTGCAAAATACGATTGCAAAAAATATGACTTCAGCAAAAAATACCAGTCAACACCTGGAATGCTCTACCTGACTCTGTGGTTACATCCTCAAACCCTCACAGCTTCAGCCTTAAACTGTCTACCGTGGACCTCATCCAGGGGTGAAATCCAGCAGGTTCTGACACATTCTGGAGAACCGGTAGAGGAAATTTTGAGCAGTTCGGAGAACTGCCCACCATGCCATGCCCACTAAGCCACGCCATGCCCACCAAACCACACCCACCGAACTGGTAGTAAACAAATTTGGATTTCACAGCTGACCTCACCCCATTCCTAAGAGGTCCATAAAGGGGGCGTGTATAAGCGCACCAGCGTGCCTACCGTCCCTGTCCTACTGTCCCCATTTATCTGTATTCATTTCCTTCATTCATGTCCATGTTCACATTCATACCTGCTATCTTGTATGTGTTTAACAAACAAATAAATAAATAAGCAAACAAACAGACAGATAGACAGACAGACTCTTACATCATTCCTCTCCTCCCTCCCCAACTCCAAAAAACCTTCTCTAGCAAATTTCTCCGTTCTGTCACTCTACCTGCAGCCGTTCAGCCCCCACAGCTCTTACACATCTCTCACACATAATGGATCTTCTCCTTCCTTTTAAACAAGGCAGCGGGTTTCGAAAACAGTTGTTGAATGCAACAGCCTGCTCTTTTGTTGAAGTGAGAACCTTTTATATTTTTTTGCTCCCAGCTGAAACCCTCGTAAAAATATTTCCCTTGCTGGCTTAAAATGTTGAAGCAGGACTTGACACTGTACCAGATGTTGGAAAGTATACACAACACACACACACACACACACACACACACACACAAAGATACAATATCCCCGTGGTGGAGTTTCTTAAACAGGTAGGGCCGTGATGGTGAACCTATGACATGCATGGCAGATGTGGCATGAAGAGCCCTCTCTGTGGGCACGGGTGCCGTCACCAGCTTCTTTTCTGGTTTCCGGCACGCGCCAGCCAGCTGATCTTCACAGGTGCCAGAGCGCTGAAAAACAGCCTGAAAATGGCTCAAAAAATGGCAAAAAAAATGGTCAAAATATAGTCTGGTTTTTGGGCCATTTTTCAGCCATTTTTCAGGCCGTTTTCAGGCCGTTTTCAAAAAATGGCCCGAAAAACGGCCGAAAAACAGCCTGAAAAACAGCCTGAAAATGACCAAAAAACAGGCACACGTGTGCCAGTCAGCTGGTCTTCGGTTGTCCGGCGCTCTGGCACATGCACATGCATGCACATGTATGTGCATTCTGGTTTTAGGACTCAGTGCTGAAAAGGTTCACCATCACTTTTTTTTTTTTTTAATTTGATTTATATGCCGCCCTTCTCTGGAGACTCAGGGCGGCTTACAATGCGCTAAGCAATAGCCTTCATTCTTTTGTATATTTATACAAAGTCAGCTTATTGCCCCCACAAACTGGGTCCTCATTTCACCTACCTTAGAAAGGATGGAAGGCTGAGTCAACCTTGAGCCTTGGCGAGATTCGAACCAGCAGTAAATTGCAGGCAGCTGTGTTAATGACAGGGTGCGTAGACCACTGTACTATCAAGGCTCTTGCCTTGATCACTGATCTAAGGTAACATATGGGGCCCAAACTTAGTTAGGTACCCACCTTGTTTCTGAACAGATCATGATCTCGAGGCATCCCTATGTTTAGGAAAGTCCACTACTCAAGAATAAGAATAGTTTTCTTATCATTTCTTTCCATTTTATGTCATGGGAAACCCCAAAGGAAGTGAAACAGTGGGAGCTGTGCCCTAATTATGCTTCTGACAAGCAAAGTCAGTGTTTACTAAGCTAACAACTGCACCGTGGCAAGAAAATTCACTTAACGACCATCTCACTTAGTGACAGAACTTTGGGACTCAGTTGTGGTCGTAAGCCAAGGATTGGGGTACAGCTGTCTCTCTGCAACTCCGAAGGCCCAACAGACTTGGCCGTTGAAGAGAAGGCTAGGGATCTCGAATATTTTGAGATGCACCCCTCTTCCCTTCGTTTCCATGTATTCCGACACAAAGGAAAATTTCAGACTGTTTACCAAAAAAAATAAATAAACCGCTTTCAGAACGAGGCTCTTGAGGGGCTCGGTAAATGATTATGCTAATTATATCTAGAGCGATTCCCTCGCACCGCGGCGATGCTCAGGAATTTTGAACTGGAGTTTTCAGTGTGATTACAGATGATATTAAAATTCTATTAGGCTCCGTTTAGAAATGCCAAGAAAGGCAGAGAAAAGGGGAAGGTTCGCTCGTGGGGTGGGGGGGGGTAGAATTCCAGATTTCTTGGGTAAGGCTGAAGTTTGGGAAAGGAGGAAAGAGAATTAGGAAGGGGCAAAAGAAGGAAGGAAAGGGGTAAATAAATAAATGAATGAATGAATGAATGAATGAATGAATGAATGAATGAATAGAATGAATGAATAAACCACACCTGTAAAATAAAAGATGAAATTCATGAAATTGGAGAGTCCCATTTCAAGAAGATTGATATCCCCCAGAGATTGCTTATTCATAATTTATAATTGATTTATTAAATTTATATGCTGCCCGTCTCATTTTCAAGCGATTGCAAGAGGTGCAAACATTAAAATGTTTAATATGGAATAAACAGAAGTTAAAGAAGTTTTAAAAAACCAGAATACAGTGGGGCGAAGATAGAATCTTTTTTTCTAGCCCACTCAATTACCTCCAACAAAAGAGTCTTTTCTGGGCACCCCAAAACTGGGGGTGTCCAAATAAAAAAAAAAAGTCACAATGGCAACCTTGACCTTGTAATCAAAGCCCCGCCCCTTTTTCCACATGCCTTAAGGGGCGGAGCTTCGATGGTTGCAGCCGCCATCTTGAATTATTGGAGAATCTCTTTTCCTAGCCCTTCTCTAGTCCCAAAAGTTTGTGTTTTGGCCCATTAAGAACAATATTTTATAATGGCCTGCAATTTGGCTATTGATATCCTCTTTTTTTCCTCTTCCATTTCTTCCTGCATTTCCGACTCCTATTTCTTTTTAACCTTCTGGATGCCCCATTTGTGAAAATAAAAAAAAAAAAAAACAACGAGAGAAAGCAATTTTTGTTTCCATTTTCTTCTCTCTCTCTCTCTTTCTCTCTCTTTCTCTTGCCTATGATAAATTCTTAATGAGCACCTGTTACAATGTTAATGAAAGTAAGCCCAGTCTGTAAATAAAGAAAATTTAATAAGTTAACAAGCTGGATTAAGATTCCCAACCTGCCCTTTGATAATCTAACACCAAATACCAAATAGTTGCCATCTAAGCAGGAAACTCATTAATGCATTCACCTCCGTGTACTTTGCCGACGATAATTAATATTTTAAAAATTTATAAAACCGAAATGGTAGGTTTGATTGTAACAAACAAAATATCTGCCTAGATTAACTACGGAAGGTTTCGGTACAATCCGCTTAAACTAAACTCGCAGCGAATTTGGGGGGGGGCAACGAGCCCCAGGATGGTGTTTGCTTTGTTGGTGTTTGTCATATTCACATTCTTGATAATTGTATTTCAAATTAAGGTTGATTGGCGATTCTGCAGCTGGGTGGAAACACAGAATGAGAACAGAGTTTCCTCGGTAAAAAAAGAAACAAAATCAAACCAACTATGTCAATAACTTTCAAGTTTGTCCTCTGGACTTTACGGGAATATTAACATTTGCGAAAGAGAGGGTGCGACTTCTCAAAGTAGAGTCATTTCAACAAGCATCCGTTGACTTTTCCTTCCAGAAAATATTTGGTTGTGGGCCAATAAGAGACTAACAACAACGATGTGGGGTGGTCACTCACAGTATGCTTAGTTAATGAAGTAAACCACTTTCTGAGTTCACACACTCTGTTGAACTGAATTAACGGGCTAAGTTCATTCCAGATGTTAAATCCACCCAAAGAAAACCACTAACCAAGTTCACCTTAGCAAAGCTTTGTACGAGTGTAGTACAGTTCCTAAGTTTGTAATGACCTCGTCCCGTGATGGCGAATCTATGGGACACATGCCACAGGTGGCACGTGGAGGAGTCTCTGTGGGCACACGAGCCGTCAGCCAACCTCCACCATGCATGCATGTGTGCCTCCCGCCGGCCAGCTGATTGTCAGGTCTCTGGCACGCCCCCTCCCCGTGGCCCATTTTTGGTCCCAGGAGGCCTCAGGGAGGCCTACTAGGCCCAAAACGGGCCATGGCGAGTTGCGTGCACATGCATGGGGGGGCAGGGGAAGCACGGGAGATCATGCATGCATTCAGGGGGCAGGGGAAGTGTGGGAGGGTCACGCGTGCATGCCCAGGGGGGCAGGGAATGGGGGGACATTGCCTTATGGGTGTGGGCATATGTGCACCCCACTCCTGCTTTTGGCACACGACGGCAAAAAAGTTAGCCTTCACTGATCTAGTCAGTGGTGTTTTGTGAATACAGCTTGTGGTATGGAAAGATTCAATTCTCTTCCTTCCAACCTTGAAGTATGAAGTCTGTAGAGATGAGTTAGGAGGGATCTTCTGTCCAAGGAAGTCATCCCCAGCCAAAATAGACCTTCTCACAGATCGACTATCTGGATGAAGAAGAGGACAAAATGGACTCGGGAACCAACTGACTTCTGGGCCAGTCAAGTTTTCTTCTCTTTCAACATACCTTCCATCTTTTTAATCTCTTGATCTCAGCTGCCCAACACAGTCAACCTTCTATGTAGTTCACTCTTCACCTCGAATGGAACTGAATGAGTTGCTTGGCTGCTTCTAATGGGAATATTAGAATCTGTACTCAAATGTCAAAGGGACCAACATTCATCTCACCATTTTGGAGAAGACTTGTGAAGACTCCAAGACTTCACTTTGGAGAAGACTTCCCAAGACTTGTCTCACCTTGGGAAGACAGGTGAACTTCCCAACTGGTGGGGTGTCCATGTGTTGTGAACCGCAGATGGGCATTTCTCTTGTTTTGGGTTATTTGTTTCTAGATCATTAAGCTGAACATGGACCAAAAAGTCCCTCATAAAGTGAACTCTTACAGCTGTTGAGTAGGACGTCCTTGAATTTTGCAGAATTTTATGATTCCCGCATATCAGAAGGGCCACGAGAAAAGTAATTTGAAAACTAGGACTTTCCTTTAAAGGTTTAGGTCAAAAAGACTAAAGAACATATTCTATTTTTTTTTTTAGCCTCCTGTCTAAGATAAGCATTTCCTATTGAGATGAAAAGTCAAAGTTCTCTTCATCTTTCTCTCTTATTTTTACCTCGATGATCCTTGAGTTTGGGCAAATATCATTTGCAAAATTGCAAGTGGCCGAGAGCCATATTCTCTTTTCCTCATTGTCACAACAAGCAGGAGTTCTCCCATTAACGGAACAATTTTGAAAGTAATAGATGTTCAGAAAACAATCTCTTCCAGAAACTGAGCTCCGTAACCTGAAAAAAATGATCTCGTTTATTTTGTTTGGTAAATGAAATCTATTTTCTTTCTAAATTTTATCGCCCGTCCTTCCTTTGTATCACAAATATCTTTATTTAACCAACCTCCCTTTCTACGTTTCTATGGCTTGGTGTGTGTGCTTTGTCTCTCCACAATTTTGTTACTGTTTTGTGTTGTTGTTGTTTTTAAAAAGGCAGAGTCAGTTTAATACATCACTGTATAAGTATTTAGCTTAATCATTTTTCATTGTTTGACCTTACTTTTAATTAGAGACTAAATAATTAATGCCATTGGATGGGAGACCGACTACTGGAGAAATGCCCTCACTTTGCAGGCCTGTTCCTTAGGAGTGATGTGTCCAGATTTTGAAATTTTCAAATAAAATAACAAGCGACTGCTGGAGAGAGAGTGAGGGGAAAGAAAACAATTTACATTTATTGCCCAAGCCAAACGCACATCTATCATGAATCTGGCTCGAACCTACAGGCAAGACTGACTGGCCTTCAGAAAGCAGCCGGGAAAAATTAGAAAATTAAATTTCACTTGCGGCTTGACTCCCTAAAGAGCTTTCAAGAACTTCTACGGCTCTATAAAATAATAGGAGGATTCATAATTTTAATAGGGTAGGTAGGTAGGTAGGTAGGTAGGTAGGTAGGTAGGTAGGTAGGTAGAGAGAGAGAGAGAGAGAGAGAGATTGAGAGAGAGATTGGGAGAGAGAGTGAAAGAGAGAGAGAGAGATTGAGAGAGAGTGAGAGAGAGAGTGAGAGAGAGAGAAAGAGAGAGAGAGTGAGAGAGAGAGAGAGAGATTGAGAGAGAGTGAGAGAGAGAGAAAGAGAGAGAGAGTGAGAGAGAGAGAGAGAGATTGAGAGAGAGTGAGAGAGAGAGAAAGAGAGAGAGAGTGAGAGATTGAGAGAGAGATTGGGAGAGAGAGTGAAAGAGAGAGAGAGAGATTGAGAGAGAGTGAGAGAGTGAGAGAGAGAGAAAGAGAGAGAGAGTGAGAGAGAGAGAGAGAGATTGAGAGAGAGTGAGAGAGAGAGTGAGAGAGAGAGAAAGAGAGAGAGAGTGAGAGAGAGAGAGAGAGATTGAGAGAGAGTGAGAGAGAGAGAAAGAGAGAGAGAGTGAGAGAGAGAGAGAGAGATGCCAACAAAAGTGCGTATAGTCAAGGCTATGGTTTTCCAGTTACAATGTACGGCTGTGAAAGTTGGACCATAAGGAAGGCTGAAGGTCAAAGAATGGAGGCCTTTGAACTCTGGTGCTGGAGGAGACTCCTGTGAGTTCCTTGGACTGCAAGACGATCCAACCGGTCAGTCCTAGAGGAGATCAACCCTGACTGCTCTTTAGGAGGCCAGATCCTGAAGAGGAAACTCAAATACTTTGGCCACCTAATAAGAAGGAAGGACTCCCTGGAGAAGAGCCTCATGCTGGGAACAATTGAGGGCAAAAGAAGAAGGAGACGGCAGAGAAGGAGGTGGCTGGATGGAGGCACTGAAGCAGTCAGCGTGAGCTTAAATGGACTCCAGAGGATGGTAGAGGACAGGAGGGCCTGGAGGAACGTTGTCCATGGGGTCACGATGGGTCGGACACGACTTTGCAACTAACAACAACAACAACAGAGGGATAGAGAGATAGAGATATTTGTTCCACTGTTTTCTCCTGTAGGAGAAGGTGCCATGGCATCAAACAAATCAAGCAGAAAAAACAATGGCTACCGACCTGCCTTCCATTGAGGACCTGTATAGTGCATGAGTCAAAAAAAGGGCTGGGAAAATATCTACAGACCCCTCGCATCCTGGACATAAACTGTTTCAACTCCTACCCTCAAAACGAGGCTATAGAGCACTGCACACCAGAACAACTAGGCACAAGGACAGTTTTTTTCCTGAACGCCATCACTCTTCTAAACAAATAATTCCCTCAACACTGTCAAACTATTCACTAAGTCTGCATTACTAGTAATCTTCTCATCATTCCTATCACCCATCTCCTTCCACTTATGACTGCATGACTGTAACTTTGTTGCTTGAATCCTTATGATTTATATTGATATTGATATTGTTTCCTAGTATAATTCGATTGCTTATTTGTACCCTATGACTGTCATTAAGTGTTGTACCTTACGATTCTTGACGAATGTATCTTTTCTTTTATGTACACTGAGAGTGTATGCACCAAGGCAAATTCCTTGTGTGTCCAATCACACTTGGCCAATAAAGAATTCTATTCAATCTATTCTATTCTATTCTATTCTATTCTAGTCTATTCTAGTCTAGTCTAGTCTAGTCTAGTCTAGTCTAGTCTAGTCTAGTCTAGTCTAGTCTAGTCTAGTCTATTCTATTCTAAACAGCAGAGAAGAGCAAATAAATTTTAGTTCAGGAGATCAAGACGAATAACCACAAAATACTTGGATTGCACCCAGATCTTGAGTGAAACAAAGGAGATGCTTTTTTAAATCATGCTTGCCATCATTGATCTCTGCTTTCATGCTTGATGAATACCATTGCGCAGGTAATCCTCAATTTACGACCACAATTGAGCCCAAAATGTATGTTGCTAAGTGAGAAATAGGTTGAGTTTTACAACAGTTTGAAAATCAGTGGTGGTTGCTGGCTTTCAATGCAGGCTGTGTGTTTCTGTGAGTCCCCTTTGCCTATAAATTCGGAGCGTAATTTCTTGGCAAATCTTTGAAAAATGGGTCATTACAATCAGGCTGAACTTCTTTGAAAGACGTTATTAAAAGTCCTTCAGACTCACCCTTCCCTACCACTGGCGCCCCTTTAATTCTCCAAAGGCCTAAGTCAAATATTCCATCATTTTAAATGATTATTAAATATCCTTTTGGGGAGGATTACAATTGTGCTCTTGATTATATAACTAATAGATCGATCTATCTAGGCAGATCACAAATAGCTGGACCGTAATGATGATTGAAATATATAATCCTTCCAGAGATAGTTAGGCTAAATTAAGCTACCGACGGCTTAATTAAAAGAAGTTGGGGGATTAGATATCAGATTTCCGAGAGGCAAGAAAGGGAACTCAAAGTTATGCGGTGCAAAAACTAAATTTATCCCTCTGGAGAGAACGAAATCCGAAGAGTAGGGAAGTGGGGGGCAAGCAAAATTTAATTGGGAGAATTGGGAGCGCAGGATAGTTTCCCCCACCTCTAAGTGTGGGGAAAGCTTGTCTGTATGTCTCTCTGTGTGTAGACCAGGGGTCTGCAACCTTAAATGCTCAAAGAGCCATTTGGACCCGTTTCCCACAGAAAAGAAAACACTGGGAGTCACAAAACCTGGATGGGCGTGGCTAACTCGACGTCACTCACTTCCACCAGTCACATGACCCCTGCCCAGCCACGCCTACCCAGCCAGTCATTAGGGCAGAGAACCAGTTGTTAAAAAACACCGAGAACCATAAAACCCTTTTGACATCTCTCTCTCTCTCTCTCCCTCTTTCCCCACCTCTCTCTCTGTATCTCTCTCTGTCTCTCTCTCTGCTCCTGCCACTTCTCCATCACCTGCCGTCACCTTTACCTTCTCAGGCTAGGCAAGAGTGACTGGGAGGGGAGACCGAGGGGCGGGGCCAGCCAGTGGTGGGATCATCCAATAGGGAGCCACAGCTGAGGGCCCAAAGAGCCGCATGCAGCTCCGGAGCCGCAGGTTGCTGACACCTAGTGTAGACACACAACACACATACAGGTAGACCCTACACTTGCAACAGTTCGCTTAGTGACCAAAGTTACAACGGCCCTGAAAATCGTGAGTTGTGACCATTTTTCACACTTACAATCGTTGCAGCCTCCCCAGGGTCATGTGATCAAAATTCAGGCACTTGGCAACTGACTCATTTATGACGGTTGCAGTGATCCCATTTTGTGACCTTCTGATAAGCAAAGTCAATGGGGAAGCCAGATTCACTTAACAACCATGGCAAGAAAGATCATAAAATGGGGAAAAACTAGGGATGAAATCCAGTAGGTTCTAGAGAACTGGTAGCGGAAATTTTGAGTAGTTCAGCGAACTGGCAAATACCACCTCTGGCTGGCCCCAGAGTGGGAAGGGAAGGGTGATTTTGCAGTATCTTTCCCCTGGAATAGGGTGGGAATGGAGATTTTGCAGTATCCTTCCCCTGCCATGCCCACCAAGCCACGCCCCACAGAACTGGTAGTAAAAGAATTTGGATTTCACCACTGGGGAAAACTCACGTAACTAATGTCTCACTTAGCAACAGAAATTTTGGACTGAATTGTGGTCGTACATTGAGGACTTCCTGTGCACACATACCCTGCAAACACATACTTATTTCTCGTGCGCGCAACACTTCTGTGCATGCGCAGAAGCGTCCGGGCGGGGGGAGGGGAGCCTCTCACCGCTGCTACCGCTTCGCCCAAACCAGATAGAACCAACTGGATACCACCACTGCTCTGCAGCCATGAAAGTAGACAGACCAACGTTTTGAGCAGGGGTGTCCAATCTTGGCCACTTTGAGACTTGTGGACTTCATGAGGATGCTGGCTGGGGAATTCTGGGAGTTGAAGGTCTTAAAGTGGCCAAGGTTGGACAGCCCTGCTTTAAACCATGTTTAGCACTGCAAACTTCTGGCTTCCCACCATATTCTCTAAGCCCCGAAACGGATACAACCCCAATATTCTCCAGTCCAGTAGAGGAAAAGAATTGAACATCCTTTAAAAAATTAAACTGAATTAATTGGAGGGTGGGGAATGTTAGTTTGGGTGAATTGGGGGCAGTTGGAATTGAACTGCTCCCCAAACAGCTGTGGAGACAGAGGTTGACTCCTCCTTACTTGTTCCAAATCCTGCCAGCTCTTGCTTGGCAGCTGCTAAAGCTGGCATTGCCCTTCCTTTTCTTAATTAAGTGCAGCCTTTTTAAAAAGTTGATCATCAATTAAGTAATTCAATAAAGGGTCTGTTTTGCTTTCAGATCTCCTTTTCTTCCCCTTCCCCTTATTTTTGGGTTAATCAATCTGGCTCTTAATAATGTGCCTCTTCCGGGTTGCTAAGCAACCGCCTCCTGATTTAAAGAAAGTGGCAGCTGCCGCCTTAAGAGATGGAGAGGTTGAGCACCCGGACTCTGCCACCCTGACTTTGCCAAACCTTCCCAACCAAAATAGGCTAGCCTCTCAGAGCTCCCCAGTTGGATTCCTCAGACGCCCCTTCTGGGGGAACCCCGAGCTCAGCGTCTGCCTGTTTTTTTTTTTCAGAAAAGCAGAAGAAAAGCACATTGCGAGCTCCAGGAATCAAAATTCCCCAGAATCCCAAGTTTTGTTTAACGTTGGGTACAAAAAGTGCACTCAATCAAGTTTCTGGTCCTCAGGGTTTGCTCTGGGCACAAGGCTGAAAGAATATGGTTCCTGGTTTTCCCAGGAGAACACTCCAGTGGCCCTTATATGTATCCTGGAAGGAGAATAAATAATATCCAGTAAATGAAATTTAATACTATTTAAGCTTGTATGCCAGCCAATTCTCGACGACTCTGGACAGCTCCCAGCCACCCAACCAATTACAATGAAATCAACCAAAAGAAGAAATCAAAGATCAAAGATGCCAAGCACAATCAAGTGAGGAATAATGGAATAACAGAGTTCGAAGGGGCCTTGGAGGTCTTCTAGTCCAACCCCAAGCAGTAGATCCTAGACCCGTGATGGCGAACCTATGGCACACGTGTCAGAGGAGGCACGCAAGCTGTCACCCCAGTTCAGCTCTGCTGCGCATGAGCACATGCCTCCCGCAGGCCAATTGGTCTCTGCAGTGCATGCACAAGGGACAGGGGACATGCACACATGCGTGGGGGGCGGGGGGCCAAGGGGTCACGTGCACATGTGTGGGGGTGGGCGGCATGCACAGGACCCACATGCGCATTGCATTTTGGGGGTTTGGGCACATGCATGTGCATTTGGCACACGTGCGTGTGCTTTGGGCACTCGGTCCATCACTGTCCTGGACCATACCAGACAAATAGTTGTCCGAACTCAGACAAATCCAGACAGACATAGGAATTTCATTCGTTTCTTTAGAAAAGGATTTTTTTTTTTTTTTGCCAAAATAATGTGGGTCCAGTCCAGGGGTGAAATACTCCCGGTTTGGAGCCGGATCACCCAATCCAGTAGCGATGGCTGCGGGTGGTTCGGAGAATCGATAGCAAAAATCCCTGCCCCCCCCCCGCCCCCCATGCCCAGCTGAGCCGTGCAATCATCAGAGGCTTTTTTAAAAAAAAAATTAAAAGCTCTGATGATCGCGCGGCTCAGCTGGGATCGTCAGAGGCTTTTAAAAGCATCTTTTAAATCGGCTGAAGAGGTTGTAAAAAAATGTTTTTAAAAGAAAAAAAAAGCCTCTGCCGATCAGGCAACTCAGCTGGGATCATCAGAGGGTTTTAAAAGCATTTTTTTTTTCTACAACCTCTTCAGCCGAAAAGGTTGTAGAAAAAATGGTTTTAAGCCACGCCCACAGAACCGGGAGTAACAAATTTTACATTTCACCCCTGGTCCAGTCTGAAATCACTTATCAAAATAGCAAGAAGAGCTCATAGAAACCAGCTTTCGGTGCCTGGGCTCAATTACAGCCAGGACAGGCTTTTGAATTCGCTCTAAACGGTTGGGCGAATTGTCCAGAGAGAAAAAGCATGTTATTATTTACGCCAGATTAAGAAAACCATCCAATTTGCTGGCCACTGCTTCCACCAGGGGCAGGCAGGGATTTTATTATTGTTCTTTTGATTTTAATGTACTCTAAATGAATTACAGTACTGCCAGGTAGTTAGTCGATAGTTTAATGCAATTAATTAATTTTTTTTCATCTTCGTTGTCTTTTCTTTTCTTTTCTCTTTTCTTTTTTTTCTTTTTTTGTAGAAGGCAGATGATTCTTTCTGATTTCTTTCCTGGGTAGATTCTTCTCCCACCCATTCTCCTACCACCACCACCACCCCAAAAATATAAAAATCCAAAGGAGATTTTTGTTTATAGTAAAGGAGGAAAAAAAAACCCCCAAAATCAGGATTTGAAAGCCAGCTCATTGTATTAAGGGAGGGACTCTTTTGAATCTAGAAGATTGACAAGGAGGCCTCTGTGTGTGTGTGTGTGTGTGTGTGTGTGTGTGTGTGTGTGTGTGTGTGTGTGTGTGCCCTTTCTGGTTCTTTTCTTTTTTTCCTTCGTTTCCTCCTCAACTGTTCCGTGAATTGTACAACGCCAGTCGAACTGAAGCAGTACATTTCTTCAAACAATGCTTGCCTCAATTCCATTTGTAACTGAATTGGAGGGAGGAAATGTAATTGTGTGTTAAACATGGAGCAGCCATACATGAAGATAAGAAGGGCTGTGACTGACTCCGAACCCAACTGCTCCCAACTAGATACTGGAGGCCTATTTGGAAGGGAAATGATTCTCGGTGTGCGCTTCTGCGTTATGAGTTAATAAATATAGATCCCTACGTAGGAAACTGGGCCATTTATATGCCTTGTTTTTACTTTGCCTAGTCAGACAGAAGTTGGCAGGCTGTGGGTGAAAGGAGCAGCGATAATAGCTTGAAACCTTTGCCAGATGTTGACAGGTCTGTTTTCGGTAAAGAGGGAAGAGAGAGAGAGAGATGATAGATGCAGTAGATAGGCAGACAGACAGAGAGATGATGGGGGGATGGATGGAGGGATGGTGGGAGGGAGGGAGGGAGGGAGAGAGAAGATAGATAGATAGATAGATAGATAGATAGATAGATAGATAGATAGATAGATAGATAATAGATAGATAGGCAGGCAGGCAGATGATGGATGGATGGATGGATGGATGGATGGATGGATGGATGGATGGATTTATTTATTGTATTTATTTATTTATGGGTTCGATTTATATGCCGCCCTTCTCCGGAGACTCAGGGCGGCTTACAATGCGTTAAGCAATAGCCTTCATACTTTTGTATATACCTGCTTAGTAGGGCTTTCGGGCCCCCCCAAGTGGTGTTCTTTTTTATACAAAGTCAGCTTATTGCCCCCACAAACCGGGTCCTCATTTTACCTACCTCGGAAGGATGGAAGGCTGAGTCAACCTTGAGCCTGGTGAGATTTGAACTTGCAGTAATTGCAGGCAGCTGGTGTTACTTAACAGCACTTTAGTCTGCTGTGCCACCAAGGCTCTTTGGATGGATGGATGAGTGGATGATATAGAGACACAGACAGGCAGATCAGTGTTTCTCAACCTTGGCAACTTTAAAGTGGATAGACTTCAATTCCCAAAATTCTGGGAGTTGAAATCAATCCATCTGGATGGATGGATGGATGGATGGATGGATGGATGGATGGATGGATAGATAGATAGATAGATAGAAGAGAAAGAAGGAGGGAGGGAGAGAATAGACAAACAGACATGTTAGGGTGAAAGGGGCATATGAAAGGGTTGGAAAGGAAGCAATGTTATTAATCAAGCTGACCCTGCTTAGCTATTTGTCAATCAGTCCAGGTGAGTGAGGTGCTGCCCTCTAGCAGACAGACCTTGTGTTAGGTTAGGTAAAACCAGCTTTGGACAGTTGAAACATGTCAGCACATTGGAAATTCTCGTGTACACTAACGGTTCTCGTGTAAACACATGGTTTCAAAGCAAGGTCAAAGCAATAGGCGGATATTTGGCCAGGTTTACTCAGAATTACTGTGGTGAGGTTGTGGGAATGAAAAATGGGAAGGGAGGAGGTTCTTTTCAAAGGATTAAAAAAACAACGGTAAACCGCCTAGAATCCTTGAGGATGGAGGCGGTAGATTGCAGGAAAAAAATAAATAACCATGTTAAAATCAAAGCCAATTCCAAGATCGTGGAATTAAACAAGGATGATGCTGTAGGCCACTCAAAAAGTTTCTTGACAGTGAGACAGGCGGCATATAAATTTAAAAAATAAATAAATCATAAACCTATTTTTAGATCACTCCACCCATCTTCCTTTTCCTTTCTCACGTCGTCCCAGGACAGAAAATCTCTCCCTTCTTTCCCTATAATTTGACAGCGAGTTGGTCTGAGTTTTTTTCCTAAAGTCCCGTGCACCGCGGACACCTCCACCACCCTGAGATCAGCCAAGAAAACTGAAATTATCCATAACCCAAACCCCGCAATGGATGGGAGGCAACCTTGGCTCAGCCAGCCGTGAAGTCCCCCTCCTGCCTCCCCCCCCCAAATTCCAAGCCGTTAGAGGCAAAAGATTTAAGGGAGGGGGAGCACCGGCGAAGTTTCGGAGGGGACGTTGCCTTCCAGCGGACTTGGTAGCGCGCAGCACCCTGGAAAAGAATCTGCGAAAGGAGTTTTAGAATTCAGCGAAAATTGAATTTCCCCGGAATAACTCGGAACTGCCGGCAGTTTACGTTTTCTAAACAAGTTATCGGGCTCCCCCCACCCCACCCCATCCCCAGGTCTATCTCTGCAATGTCACCCGGGCGAGGAAAAATAAAACTCGAGAGGAGGGTGGGGCCGGGGGGGGGGAAAGAAAGACAACAAGGAGGCGCTGTTTTCCCCGGCCGAAAGCGCTCTCCAATGCGTAATTACGCACGGCTTGGCGAGGTTCCTCCATCTCCGCCCGGACCCTGACCGTGTCGGGGTCCACAGCGCCGTCGCCCCTCGGCTCGGCCCGCCACATCTGGGAACATCATTAAGAATCGCCTCAGCAGCTCAGGAAGTCTTCACACTTCACGTTTCATTAATCGCGGGGCACCTCGGATTCCTTGGGAAAGGGAGAGTAAGGGAGGCGGGCGAGGGGCTCTGGTGAGAGGCGCGAGGTTGGCAGCGGCTGCGCTCGGCGAGGCAGAGCGCATGGCCAACACGGCGGGGTCACTTCGACCTGGCCACCACTCCGCAGAAAAATCCCAGGCCGGTTACCCGCTCCAGAAAGGGTTCCGGAATAGGGGCGGGAGGTGATGGGGTGAGAGGGTTTGGAGCTGTAAATCAAAGGCAGGCTGAAGGAGGCACCAAATCCACGGCAAGGCTCTTTCCTAGGAGGCTGCGTGGGGAGGGAAACCTCCGCGAAAGTCACTTGACCTGTTCAGACTTTCGGATTATTTGGGTCCTGGAGGACGCTGGGTCTTCTGAAGCCATTTCGGTTGCTTAGAGCGCGGATGAGGCGGGCGATGGTGTGAGCGCAACTTAGAAAAGGGGGGAGGCTTCCTGCCCCACAATCTCTCTCTCTCTCCTCCCCCCCCCAGGAATTTATAAAATCTGTGGAGAACCAAGAGAGGGGAGATAAGGGGGAGGCAAGATAGTGAGAGGAAGGGGGAGAGGGCAGACAACCTGGGTCTGGGCGAAAGCAAACTGGGGCGCCAGATTTGGGGTCCTAGAAGAATTCAACTTCACACAGAGTAGGGGGGACATTTTTACTTACTTATGTATGTGTTTCCACCTTTATTATTTTATAAGTAACTTAAGGCGACAAACATATCCAATGCATCTCCCTTCTCCTATTTTCCCCACAACAACAACTCTCCGAGGTTGGGCTGAGAGAGAGGGACTGGCCCCAAAGTCCCAGGATAATTTTTTAAGGCCTCCGATTTTTATAAACCATCCAGTCATTCTGCAATGAGATGCTGTTGCATTTATTTTATTTATTTATTAATAAATATTAATTTATTTATTGTTATGCCGTCCATCTCCCCCCTGTAAGGCGACTCTGGGCTGCTCCCTACACAATTCCCCTTTTCTGCACCTGGAAGGGTTCAAAAAGGATCTGTTGGCCAGGATCACCCTGGTTAAGATTACTTCAAGGTCTGGCGTAGCTGTTGCAGCCCCCAAACCTGGCCCTCTTTAATCAACCCACTCACTCTGAAAATATAATGTATTTATTATTAAGAATTACACTGTCCACCAAGGCTTCCGTTGGGTTTGGAGCAGGCTTCAGGTCCTGGGATTCCCAAAGGACGGGAGAGTCAAGGGCCAAATTGGCTGGGAATTTGGGGCTTTGGAGTACTGCAGGTTGGGAAAGTCTGTCTGGTTGAATGCAGATGCTTCCTTGTGCTGTTCACTAATATAATCTATTATTCTGTTGTTTGGGGGGCTATTAAACATTAAAAGTATTAAACATTAAGATGTTGATGTTTAAAACATCAACCAGAGAATTGTCATTATTGGGCTGATTAAAAGCAGAATCGAGGAAATAAATGCGTGGCTTCTCGGGGTTTTCAACAGCTGTTTTGATGTGTTTGAGGAAACAGGGCTGGCTGGCCGGCTCAACCATTGAACAAACATGCAGCAAATTTTCCATACCAGGACAGAGCAGTAAATGGTTAGCGATTTGTGTATGAGAGAGAGGTCGGTGGTTCCAAAACATGATAAATAAATAAAACTTTAAATGTGCTTTTCGTGACTTTTGACTGCCGGAAAAGGAGGCTTTAGGCAAGGACAGTGTTGCAGGACTGCGGGAGTGCACACAAGGAAGGCAAAAAAGTCAAGATGGCAGCCCCCACTGTTGTGATCTCGCCCTTGTTTTATGGGTGTCCTGAGACACAACACGCGTTCAAGAAAAGGGCCTGGTTATTGTGACCGCCATTGTGATCAGCAAATCAAGGAAAGTTCTGCACTTTGTGGGTGGAACTGGCACGAAATTATCCTGGCCCAAAGTCCGTCTCCATAATATCTCCTGAAGACTACATCTTTTAAGAAAGACCCCCCCCCTCAATAAATTCACCCCTGGGCAGACACTAATTAAAGGGAACTCTGCAGACAAATGTCAGACAAAGTCCAATAAAGGAGAGTATTTGTAGGTCAAGGTTGAAATGAGGGCTCCTTGGTGTCCTCTCTCTTCTTGCAGACGTTTTATGACCCAACTAGGTAACCTCATCAGGGCTCTTGATCCTCCAAACTATGATGTAAGAGTAGCATCATAGTTGAGGATTCTTTGATTCTTTCTTTCTTTCTTTTTCTTTCTTTCTTTCTTTTTCTTTCTTTCTCTCTCTTTCTTTTCTTCCTTCTTTCCTTCCCTCCTTCTTTCCTTCTCTCTCTTTCTGTTTACTTTCTTCTTTCTTTTTGTTCCTTCCTTCCTTTATTCCTCCATCTCTCTCTCCCTTATTTTTTCTTTCTTTTCTCCTGCCCTCCCTTCTTTCCTCCATATATTCTCCTTCCTTCCTTCCTCCCTCCTTTCTCTTTCTTTCTTTCTTTCCTTCTCTTGCTTTCTTTCTCTTTACTTTCTTTCTTTCTTTTTCTTTCTTCCTTCCTTTCTTCATCTCTCTCTCCCTTATTTTTTCTTTCTTTCCTCCCCCCTCCCTCCCTTCTTTCCTCCATTTATACTCCTTCCTTCCTTTCTATTTTTCTTCTTTCTTTCTTTCTTTCTTTCTTTCTTTCTTTCTTTCTTTCTTTCTTTCTTTCTTTCTTTCTTTTTCTTTCCTGGTGGGGGAAACACTACTTGTCCAGTTCAAAAAACTCATCCTATTTTAAATAATGTGCTTATAACATTCCCAATATTGTCTTTATGTCTGAAGGGGACAGTTAAGAATATGACCATTACAATTGTTTCTACTTAAATTTATTGGAGGGGCCGCGTACTTTATGTTCCATCTGCGTGTCAGATTTCTCTCTCTTCCCCACCACCACCAGCCGTCACTTAAATATTTTAAAAGGCCTTCCTCATCTGTACTTAACAATGAACAAAATTAAAAAGAAACAGTGAAAAATATTTGAAAATGAAGTGCGTTCCATATAATAAATTTGAAATGAACAGAAACTGCCAGATTGAAAGCAATATCGGAGCTGGCCTAGGGGCATTAATAAAGACCAGGAATGGTTGGGACTGGGGTGGGGGGGGCTTTAAGTGATGGGGGTGCTGTTGGGGATGCGGAGGGGAAGACACTATTTTTTTTTTCTATTAAAATTTGAAACTGCTTTTCAATATTAAAAGGGTAGGTGATGAATTTTCAGTGTTATGCAGACAGGGTCAGAGAGTAATTTCATTTCTGTCTCCTCTCCTTTTTTTTTTTTTTCCTGGTCAGCATTCTGTCGATAATTAATCAAAAGCGGTGTTTCTTAATGAAACACTTTTCAAAAGGTGATAATGAGAGGAAAATGGAAGGGGGGCTGCCGAGCCATATTGGGAGCAGTGAGAACCGGAGGGGAATGGGAGGCAGGAGCAGAGATGGAAGAAGGAGGGGAAGGGAGGGTCAGGAAAGGAAAGGAGAAGAAAAGAGAGAGGGGGAGGGGGAAGGGGGAAGGGGAGAGGACCTGAAGGAAGACCACAGAAGGTAGAAGGGTGCTTGGAGCCCTGACTTCCCCAGGAATTCCCTGGCACTCTTTGGCAAAATACTGTCAACTCAGTTGCTTGGGTTTTTCCTTCATCTCTATGTGTGGGAGAAAGGTTGTCTGTGGGTCTCTCTGTGTGTAGACACACACACACAACACCCGTTCAGGTAGTCCATAACTGACAACAGTTCATTTAGTGACCGTTCAATGTTACAACGGCATTAAGAAAAATGACATTTGGCCGTTTTTCAACTTACGACCTTTCCCGCATCCTCGTGATTGCGTGATCAAAATTCAGACGCCCGGCCACTAACTCATACTTATGGCCTTTGCCATGTCCCCGGGATCACGTGACACCCCCCCCACCCTTTTGCCACTTTCTGACCAGCAAAGTCAAGCTGGGTTCACTCAATGACCGGGTTGTTAATTTACCAACAGCAGTGATTCACTTGGAGGCAAGAAAAGTCGTAAAATGGGGCAAAACATCTCACTTAGCAACATAAATGTTGGGCTCAATTGTGGTCGTAAATCAAGAACTGCCTTCAATTAATCCAATTTTTAGACTAGATGCAGGTGGGATGGATGACCTAGAGGTGGCCTAGAGGTGGAGCTCTCGCCTCACAATCAGGAGGCTGTGAGTTCGATCCTAGGTAGAGGCAGATATTTCTCTCTCTGGGCACAATGAGAATATATCTGCTGAACAAAACTCCACATTGGCGACAGGAAAGGCATCCAGCCAGTAAACACTCAGCTTCCTTCAGTTGCCCAGACTCCACCCCACAAGGAATTATGGGGCCGTTAAAAGACAATGATGATGATGTTGATGCAGGCATCCGGATGCTTTCCTGGGGTCTGAGGGTCATGGAGGAAGAGGGATAAGGAATAGAGGAAGTTGGAATTAAGGGCGGGGGGATCAAAGCTCTGTTCTCTCCAGGTCAAGGTCTAGTGACTTTTCAAGGTCTAGAATTTTTGTAGCTCTTCTGGAAGAGATCAAGGGCTTCTTCCATGCAGGAAATGGGTGTTGACCTTTGGCCTGGTGCTACTCAAGAAGGGATATAAGTATCTAGAGGTGCTCCTAAATAAAGAAAATAACATGAAAGGTGAGTGAGCTGAGTTTGCGTAGACACACCATCTTCTCAAGAATATAGCAATAGCACCAGCGCTTAGACTTATATACCGCTTCATAGTGCTTTTACAGCCCTCTCTAAGCGGTTTACAGAGTCAGCCTCTTGCCCCCGACAATCTGGGTCCTCATTTTACAGATGTTGGAAGGATGGAAGGCTGAGTCAAGTTTGAATCGGTCGGGATCAAACTCCTGGGAGTGGGCAGAATCAGGCTGCAATACTGCATTCTAACCACTGTGGAAGGAAGGAAGGAAGGAAGGAAGGAAGGAAGGAAGGAAGGAAGGAAGGAAGGAAGGAAGGAAGGAATAGCACCAGCACTTAGACTTATATACTGCTTCACAGTGCTTTTACAGCCCTCTCTAAGCGGTTTACAGAGTCAGCCTCTTGCCCCCCCAACAATCTGGGTCCTCATTTTACCCACCTCGGAAGGATGGGAGGCTGAGTCAATCTTTGAGTTGGTCACGATTGAACTCCTGGCAACATCAGGCTTCCAAGTAATATTCCCATAGCAAGCAAAATTCCGAGGCAGACGAATTCCTCAAAGAATAGCTTTATTGGAAATAACATATTGGCACAGATCTGGTGAAAACCGACTCTAAAGGTTCCCGCCAGTGGTGAAATCTGAACCGGTTTGCTACTGGTTCGCTGGCCCAGCATGCACAGTTGTGATCTTGGGAATCTTTTTTTTTTTTTACTTTTTTTAAGGCTTGGACAATCACAGCTGTGCTGCGCGAGCGTCCAAAACTTTTTTTACTTTTTAAAGCATTTTTTTACTACCTTTTCGCCGGAACCAGTAGTAAAAAAATGCTTAATTTTTTTTTAAAAAAAGTTCCAATGATTAGCTGAGCGACACGCGATCGTCAGAACTTTTTTTTTTTACTTTTTAAAGCATTTTTAACTAACTGATCATCGAAACTTTGTTTTTACATTTTTTTTCCTACCGGTTCGACGAACCAGTAGCATTTTTTACTACCAGTTCGGGTGAACCGGCCTGAACCGGTAGCATTTCATCCCACAGTTTTCACCTAGTTAAAAGAGAATGTTTTCCCACAACCCCAAGCAATGAGTCACATGGTCCAATCAAGACGCTGTCTGGTCATCTGGTGACCTCGCTCTTCCTTCCACAGTCCAGGTGTGAGAATGTCCTTGGTTCTCAAGAGAAAGTATTTTGTTTTGGCTATGCAAACCCCTCTGTCTGTAATCCCCCCTCCCTCTCCCTCAGCTCCAGTGGGGTAACACTGAAGCTTCAATATGGCTCCAGCCAGGTCAGCTTCAGGGTTGACAGTCAATCTGCAATACTGCACTCTAACCACTATGTCACCATGGCCCTTCCTTTCCTTCTCCTTCCTTCCTTCCTTCCTTCCTTCCTTCCTTCCTTCCTTCCTTCCTTCCTTCCCATTTAGCACTTAGACTTACGTACCGCTTCGCGATGCTTTAAAGCCCTCCCTAAGCCGTTTACAGAGTCAGCCTCTTGCCCCCAACAATCCAAAGATGGGATTCAGCAGGTTCTGACCAGTTCTGGAGAACCGGTAGCAGAAATTTTGAGTAGTTTGAAGAACCGGTAGTAAAAATTCAGACTGGCCTCACCTCCATCTATTCTCTGCCTCCTGAGTTCCAGCTGATCAGGAGGAAATGGGGATTTTACAGTATCCTTTCCCTGGAGTGGGGAGGGAATGGAGATTTTACAGTATCCTTTCCCTGCCACACCCACCAAGCCACGTCCACCAAGCCACGCCACACCCACAGAACCAGTAATAAAAAATTTTTGAAACTCACCACTGCCCCAATCCTTACGTGCATCA
Organism: Pantherophis guttatus; assembly: GCF_059756535.1. Taxonomy (NCBI): domain Eukaryota; kingdom Metazoa; phylum Chordata; class Lepidosauria; order Squamata; family Colubridae; genus Pantherophis; species Pantherophis guttatus. The sequence goes on from NC_142076.1 coordinate 21,287,679, forward strand.
CTGCAGTCGTTAAATTAACATCATGGTCGCTAAGCGAATCTGGCTTCCCCCTCCCCCTTGACTTTGCTTGTCAGGTGGTCACCAAAGGGGATCACGTGACCCCAGGACACTGCAATGGTCATAAAAGTGAGTCAGGTTCCAAGCGTCTGAACTTTGACATCTGTGACCATGCCGCGACAGTTGTCCGTGTGAAAAACGGTCCTAAAGTCCCTTTTTCCGGTGCCGTTGTAACTTCAAAGGGTCCCTAAATGAACGGTTGTGAGTCAAGAACTACCTGTGGAGGCTTTTTGGTCCTGAGGGTTTTTTCCAAACAGGGTTTTGAACTCAAAGCCTTCAGTTTTTCTTAAGGAGGACAAAGGCCACCCCCGATCCGGAGCTACCAGAAGTCTACCGTGCTATCAAAAATGGCAGATTTTCCTCTTTTGTATAAAACGATAAAAGGTTTGGCAGGACGAGCTGGCTTCAAAACTGAGCGCCGATTCCTTATCTCAGGCCCACTTAGCTTTAACTGAATTTTCCAAGCATCTTGTCGTAAGTTGAGGACTAGCCATGTTACAGCCAGTGGCAGGCAGTATTTCCCAAATAGCAGCTTTAAGTGAGCGAAATGTTTTGGGGATTGTACAACTTCAGAATGGGGGGGAAGGGATAGTCCGAGAGCAGGAGTCAGCAACCTGCGGCTCTGGAGCCGCATGTGGCTCTTTCATCCCTCTACTGCGGCTCCCTGTTGCTGGTCAGCTCCACAATTGATAGGGCTTTTGCTTAGGACAGGTAAAGGAAAAAGGACATCACACTAGGAGGAGACTATGATGGGATAAACCGGACTTCTGGTCGGCTCCAGAATTGAACGGGGGGGGGAGGGGGCTTTCTGTTAGGACCTTTGTGGCTCTTTGAGTGTTTAAGGTTGCCGACCCCTGTCCTAGAGGCGCGGCCATTTGTTTAATGAGAGTTTGAAGTTTGGACGGGGCTTGAAAAAGTGACTTACTCCACATTTACAATCACAGCAGCGTTCCTGGGGTGGCCCTTCACAATCATAACGTACGTGTGGCCGTCACAGCATCCCACAATTATGTGAGGGCCATTTGTGATCTTCCCAGCCAGCTTCCCCCACACCAGGTCAGTGGGAGAAGCTGAATTTGCTTAAGAACCACATGATTCACTTAGCAACCATACCCCAAAAAAAGTCATTAAAAATCAGCTGTGACTCATTTAACAACAGCAACAGAAGCTCCCTCCAAATTGGGGTGGTGGTGGTGGTCATAATTTGAGGACTACGATGGGGGAAAGAATAATATAACGCAGCAGTCCTTCTGTATGAGTGATCTCTGGCAGAAAGGAATGATCATTGCTGTAATTCAATCCTGGTTACCAACCAGTCGGTTAGAAAATACAATGTTAAGGTTAAGAAAAATAAGATCTCTTGGCTGAGATCCAGCAGCGTCTGGATCTGGGCTCTGCGCTTTATCCCTCCTGGCTGGAAAAGCTATGATTTATAGCTTGGTCGGTTGCGCAAATGCAGCCAGTTGTGGTTTGATCAGTAAATAATGATTAAGTCAAATATGTCTTAGTCACATACCTTCTGCGCAGGACGTGAATTTCCCCAGACTTAGAACAATTGGAAAAAAAGGTCATCCTGCATAATATAGGATTAATACAGGCCATCCCTGATTTTGTTTATAAACTGAGATTCCGGGGTAGACTGCTGTTATACATGGAGGTTTTATTTTAATAGGGTGGACCGGGATTAATTTAGGGCTGGCAGAGGGTTGCCTGGGGTTTAATTAAAAATGGTGTGTGTGTGTGGGGGGGGTGTTGCATTCATCCCTGGAGAAGCTGCAGGGAAGAATTCTTTCTTGTTTACTTCTGCCTGTTTGCTAGGGGGAAAAAATAATATTTTTTAAAAAAAAAATAGTTAAGAGGTTGAAGAGTAAATGAAATTAATGAAGAAAATTAACAGCAATTAGTGCCGTTCTGGGCATTTGAAGGTTTTTTTTTTTTTTTCTGTGCAGGAGAGACTATCTACTGACAATTAAAAATGATACTTTACGCATAAACAAAGGAAATTAGGCTGCGGAGTGATATTAAACAGTCCAAAATTAACAGGGAAAAAAAATGTAATAAGTGGGGGGATTAAAGAGAAATCTGGCATTAATGCATGGTTACGGATACAGAACCCCTGTCGAAGCGAGCGAGGAGTAAGCTGAGCCTTTAATTAATATTTGGCTTTGCATTCCGAATGTGGGTTGATGTAATTACGCCATAAACAGGCAACAATCATTTGTTCAAATAACCTGCAGGTGAGATTTGAACTCCAAAAAGAAAAAAAGAAGAAGAAGAAGAAGAAAAGGAGGGGATAATCGTAGCAGGGTTTTTATTATTATTTTTATTTTTCCTGAAGTGGAGCCCTTTCCCCCCTTTTTAAAAATGGAATATTTTTTCGGAAAGACTCGAGCGCGCCCAGATGCGCGCAAAACAACCACACGCGCCGGCTATTAACATCCCTTAATCCCAGGGTGAATGACAACCCACAGCCGTCTCCCCGCCTCCCCCAATTTTGTGTGTGCGAGTGTGTTTAAAGAGGCTGGGATAAGTGGGAGGGGGTGGGGGGAAGGGCGGAGGGGAGGGGGCGTCCCCTTCTGAAACGCTGCAAACTTTCAGATAAAGCTCGAACGGCGGGAGGTTGTTGAAAAGATTAGATGGCTGATAGTTATTGAAAAGTCCGCAAATCGGATTTTGAAATCGGGCGCTCCTGCGCTTTTTAATAGAATTCCAGATAATCTTTTATCGCGACAAGACACCCATAGAATTATTTAAACAGATCAGGGCTTGCTCCAAGAGGAAATTTCAATTATTCCGAGGCGGTAATAGATGGGTGTTGTGGGGTGGGGGCTCTATTTAGTCTGGTTCTATAATTCAAATTTAGTTTCCTTCCTTCCTTCCTTCCTTCCTTCCTTCCTTCCTTCCTTCCTTCCTTCCTTCCTTCCTTCCTTCCTTCCTCATTCACTCACTCACTCACCTTCCTTCCTTCCCTATCTTTACCTTCCATCCTCTTTCTTTTCCTTCCTTCCTTCCTTCCTTCCTCATTCACTCACTCACTCACTCATTTACCTTCCTTTGTTTCCTATCTTTACCTTCCTTCCTCTTTCTTTTCCTTCCTTCCTTCCTTCCTCATTCACTCACTCACTCACTCACTCATTTACCTTCCTTCCTTCCCTATCTTTACCTTCCTTCCTCTTTCTTTTCCTTCCTTCCTTCCTTCCTCATTCACTCACTCACTCACTCACTCATTTACCTCCCTTCCTTCCCTATCTTTACCTTCCTTCCTCTTTCTTTTCCTTCCTTCCTTCCTTCCTCATTCACTCACTCACTCACTCATTTACCTTCCTTCCTTCCCTATCTTTACCTTCCTTCCTCTTTCTTTTCCTTCCTTCCTTCCTCCCTTCCTCCCTCCCTCCCTTCCCTGTCACGTTCACTATTATTTCCTCTACTTTTGGTGAGATTGAGCCATAATCAGAAGACACTTTTTTAAAAAAAGGAAAAGTTTGCGACCTAAAGGGAACACAAAGAACGGACAAGCTTGGATAGAGAACCAGAAAGCCGGGGAAATTCAAAAGAAGAACTTTATTTTATGTATTTATTCAATTTAGTTGATAACTTTCGAAAGGAAGGTCGGACATCTTTGGTTTCAATATTTATTTCCAAGCAGGTTGGTGTGTTTTCCTCCTCTTCTCCCCCCACCCACCCACCCACCCCCCAATTTAAAAGGGAGCAGCAGGTGAGCGGGAAAGGGCACCCTGTCCAGATCTGTCAGCTTCAAGCCGGCTAAAAGGAACCGGATTAGCCACCAGGAGGAAAGAAGCGATATTTTGAATTATCCTCACACATTTCGGTGGCGGAGGAGCTAAAGCCGCGGAAGGGTGCCAGGGAGGGGAGGAGGGGGGGGACGAATGATGCAACTGCTGGGGGGGCTTTTGCCTCCCTCCCCCTGCCCTCCCGAGGCTCCCAAGAGGGAGGAATCGAGCAGGGCTGCCTTGGACGGAAAGGCGGGTCAGGGTCTAAAGCTGGAAACGGGGCGATGGGAAGCGATTGGACGGTTGTTGGGTCTCGGAATCCTTCTTCTTCTTCTGCCTCTCCTTCCTTCCTTCCTTCCTGCTTTCTTGAAGAGAGAAAGGATGAGAAGCCAGCAGCAAACCAGCAGGATCGTCCTAAGCTTCCCCGGAGCAAACCAGGAAAACACACGTGTAGATGTGCAAATCCTGGTGTCGATGTTCTGCTTCTGGGAGTGACCTGCAGGAAAAGAGCCGGCTGCCACTCTTCCTAAATGTCCCTTAGGCCAAATCCAGAGCCCCCTTCCTTCCTTCCTTCCTTCTTCCCTCCTATCTTCCCTTCCTCTTTCAGACTCTCCTTCCTTCAATTCTCCTTTCTTTTCCCTCTCCCTTCCTCCCTCCTTCCCCTCTTTTCCTCTTCTCCTTCCTTCCTTCTCCCCCCTCCTTTCCTTCCACTTTCACACTCTCCTTCCTTCGTCTCTCTTTCATATCTTCTTTCTCCTCCCAACCTCCCTCCTTCCTTCCCCTCTTTTCCTTCCTTCCTTCCTTCCTTCCTTCCCCTTGTCATCCATTCAAGGTTTCTTGGCCGTCCTTCCCCAATGTCCTCTTTGACACTTCCAAAGAACCCAGGCCATTGCCCCCGCGCCCCCCCCCCGAAAAATTCCACCCGGACAAAGTTCCCAGGCAAGGAATAGGAGATGAAAGGGGGATTTGCGACTTTGCTGAAAGACCCTTCTCGGACCATTTCCTGGACGGACAAGGCGAGACTCTGCCCAGGCCTAAGGGGCTCAGCGAGGCTGTCTTGGTGCCCCGTCGGGAGCCGCTCTCTCTGGGTCCCTTTCTGGAAGGGATCGTTTCCTCCGAGCCCAGCGCGGCCTTCCTTCTTCCTCCCCACCTGTCTGGCCTCAGGCTCCCGGTTCAGGACGCGCCAGGCCAGAGAGAGAGCCTACAGGCAAGAGACTCGCTTCCTATTCCACCATAAGCCCCCCCAACCCCCCCCCAACCCAGAAATCGGAGCCGAAGGTGAGAAAAGTGGGGTTGGTTGAACCTCCCCGTTGACTGTGAAGTTTCTCTTCCTAGAAAACCTGGAGCTGCCAGAGGCAAAAATTCGGGGAGCCCCCAAACTCACCCCTCTTTTTCGCCACCCAGAGGCGAAGACCTACCGCGGCCTGCTTGCTTCATCCTCTGGTCCAGAAGGCTGCAGTCTACTTAATAAAGACTTACAAAACCGGTTCTTAATGTTTCAAGCTTGACTCTAAAAATAAAAAGGGGGGTGGGCGCAGGGCGCCCTCTGGAGTTCAGGCCTTCTCTCCCCCACCCCGTTGTTATTAAATTTTTTTCCTGGGTAACCATCTCTTTAACTACCCCAATAGCCGCCCTCGCGAGGATTAACTGAGGCTTGCATTTTATGAACTGCGAAAATCCTATTCTATAAACAGGATTCGGTTTTATTTTGGAGAGGGGCAAATGAGCTGCCCCGTTTTCCAGCCGCTTCCCTAGTTCGCCAACGAGTCTGGGAAATCTAAATAAATAAACCAACAAATAAATAAATAAATCCCTCTTCCTGAAGGATGTCTTGTGTTTTCTTTTTGGGTTTTTTTTGAGGAAGGGATGGCAAGTTCCAGAAAGTTTTTTTTCCCCCACTCTTTCTTTCTCTCTCTCTCCTTTTATTATTTATTATTGTGAAAAGCGGTAAACATTTCCCTGTGTTTGACCGGCGTAATTGTGTAAATCTTATTAGCAATATGCATATATTTACTGTGGTGCTAGCCAGTGTTAAATGGATTTTAAATTATATAATTACCGACAGCTCTCTCGTCCTAAATGGATATTTGAGGGTGGGGGCCAACAGAAAAAGGGTCTCCACAGCGCCACGGTGTCTCTTTCTACCGAAAATCCTGCTTTCCTCTTTCTTTTCTTTGAAATATTGAGAAAGGGGTTTCTAGGAGAGAAGAGAGACCCGTGTCTTCCCTCTGGAGAAAAAGTTATTGAAATCCAAGGAAGGGAAGGGAAGGGAAGGGAAGGGAAGGGAAGGGAAGGGAAGGAAGGAAAGAAGGAAGGAAATAAAGGAAGGAAATAAAGGAAGGAAGGAAAGAAGGAAAAAAGAAGGAAAGAAAAGAAAGGATGGAAGGAAGGAAAGAACGAAAGAAAGAAAAAGAAAGAAGGAAAGAAATGAAGGAAGGAAGGACAAAACCTCCTTTCTTCCCTTCCTAATTTCCTCTTTCCAATTCTCCCTCTCTTTTTATCTTCCTTTCTTTTTCCATGCACCCCAGGAAGGAAGAGAAGGAAGGAGAAAGGACAGGAATGAAAGGAATAGCTTCACCGCCTGGCTCAATTTATTCGCGTGCCCAGCACTGGCTTATAATCTTTGTTTAATGTTGCATTTCTGAGCTCAGAAGCCCTGTATCAGCGGTTAGATATTTAGTTGTATATAATTTACACCCTGATCGTGAATCGATCCGACACCTCTGGATGGAGTCTCTCTCATTTTTCACGCTCCTTCCGAGGTGCTGAAATAATATCTTCTCATTAGGAGGCTGCGAAGCTGGGCTAATTTATCCAAACTGTCAGTGCCTTGTAGAACCTCGGGTTAAAAATAAATCAGCAAAGAAACCGCCCCATCACTTCTCCCCAGCCCACGCCGGTTTCCCTGCCTTCTCCCCACCCACCCCCACCGCCCCGCACGACCCATGTGGCGCTCCCCAACCCACTCAGGGAACCGACGCAGCCTCAACATTCGACTCCCCTCCTCCTTTAGAAAAAGGATACAACAGATCGAGAGACTTTGGGTTGGGGAGGGGGCGTGTGAGAAAGAGAGAAATCTCCCACTGCTGGGGGGCCACAAGTCAGCGGGCCACCTTGTCCTGCAGGCTCGGCCAGCGCCATTGAAGTAGCACCAGATCGGCCCCAAAATATGTTTTCCCAAAGTTCCAAGTGAAAGCCACACTATTTCCAAAGATTGCTGGTCAATTTCAAAAGCTTTGTCAAGGCCGGCTAGTCAATTTCACCCCACCTAACAAACCTGCCCCCGCTTTGGGCTCCACTGGACGAATCAAGAGTGTTTAAAACTCAAAACCAGAAAGGAAAGGCAGCCCAAACGCACCCACATACACAAACGCACTGCCTTGTGCCTGAACTCACAACTCGCCCCCTAGCAACAAAGACAAGAACGACCCCTCCCATCAGCCCCAACCCTTCCTCCTCACCCAAAAAGAGGAGGAAGAAGGAGAAGCAGCAGAAGGAGGGGAGAGGGGGGAGGGAGGGAGGGAGGGAGGGAGAGAATGGGGGGAAAGAGAGAGATCCCACCACGAGACCCAAGCACCAAATTTCCAAAGCCATTAATTTGCTTTGGGTAGTTTATTCGTGAAGAGCTTTCGCCTGGCAAACGAGGCTCTTGAAAATTACGTCGATAATTAATTGTGCAAATTTGTTTCTATTAAATAAAAATAACACGTATTGAAGAACTCAATTAGCATTAATTAAGCTTGATATCCTAATTTGGAAGTTGTGTAATAGAAAACAAGCCTTTTAGGAAGAAGGGGGGGGTTCCCCCTTTTTCTCCCCAAGCCCTGGCAGCTTCCCCCCCCTCTCCCCTCCCCTCCCCTCTCCCTGGCCCCCCGCTTCCCCTGCTCTGCTTGCTGGAGAAGGAGCGAAGGCGGCCTCGACTGCCTTCGGCTTGGCGTCCCTTCCTCCGCGCGCCCCCCCTCCCGCCCCCTTCTTCCTCCCCCTCTCTCCTTGGAGAATTGGAAATGAGAGATGGAGACGGGGAAATCAGGAGGTGCTAAATTAGCTGACTGATCCGCGCTTATTGCCGCATACACATCCCCCATTACAGGAGCTTTCGGCAGCCTTCTCTTAATATTCCAGGCATGGAGAGCGGTCTAGATAGCAGATTTATCAAATGGGAAAATGAATGTATGATGATCAGTTAAATTGAAAATCAGCCCCTGCATGACAGGCCGACCTGACACCTCCGTAATTAGAAAGAAAAATGATAGCGTCCGATGCATAATAGAGCAAAAACAATTTACACTCCCCCATAATGATCCGGCGTTCAAATTGAAAATTTCTCCTGGTAGAAATTGAATTCATAAAGTGTGATTCATGGCGGACGCATCTCCTAGAGGCTGCCTCGAACCAGATCGATTGATAGTTTGTCTAGAATCACACAGGCTCCTGCTCCGGGGTGGGGGGTTTTTTTTTCCGAGGGGGAGGAGAGGGGAGGGAGGGGGGGAAACGCCCCCTCTAAACTGCTTAAGTAAATCAGTAATTTCACCTTAAGGACACGAATGTGCGAGCAGCGATACTCCAACATTCAAACGCAGATCCATTATACATGAGTTCCACACACACTCTTCTCTTTTTTTTTCTGCCCCCTCCCGGCGCGCCGCCCCCCCCCCACAAGCCGGCCTGCCTGGCTGGCCGTAGCTCCCACCACCCAAATGAACAGTCCGCAAATTGAAGGAAGGAGCCGATTTATCGCGGCGAGACAAATGGTTCACCTTAGATAAAATAACCAACATTTTTATGCGCAATTTTCTGCTACACTTTCTCAAGTTAAATGACATTTTAAATACAGTTGGACGATTGGGCTGGGGGGGGGGGCGAGGAGGAGGGGTCGGCGAGGGTCGGCAGGAGAACCTGATTTGACAGGAGGCAGATTATGGGGTGGGGGGGGACCCGAAGAGTCATCTCCTGCCGTCTCCAGATTGGTGGGGGGAAGAATTTCCAAATTGTTTTTTTGGGGGGGGCTTAAGGATGTGCGTGGGGGGGGTCTCCCCTTGTTTTCACCGCGCTTAGAGCGCGGAATTCATTCTCTAGCGTGGGGTAAGTGAAAGAGGAAATAAATGAAGAATTTATCGTATAATCGGGAGTGATTCGAGGCTGGGGGGTGACCTCGGGCGACTCTTGAGTAACTCCTTCCGCAGTTCCTTCATTTTTACCTTCTTTTATTTTTTTTTAACGCTTCGCAACTTTATCCAGAAGTTGCCCTTCCGAGTTTACCATCTCTTCCTTCTCGCTATTTCCCTTTAAGCAAAAGAGGTTTTTCATTGGGGTTTTTTTTTCCATTTCGCCCGGATTCCCCGCCCCCCCTCTCATCCCCTCCAACTTTCTTGCTTTTGATCTAATTATTCACTGCCCCCCCCTCATAAGCCCGGTCTCCTAGAGAGCAAATATCAGAGTCACTGAGCGAAAATTATGTAAATATTATTAAAGGGACTCAGGCTTAGAAATTCATTTGCTTCGACAGAGAGGACAGAAAAAACGGGGCGCGGGGAGGGGGGTTGAAGAGAGAAAGAGAGAGAAAGAAAGAAAGAAAGAAAGAGAAAACCGTTCCAGTCCTTCTGATTATTTTCAATTTATTTGCAAATAAAGGCCTGATGACCAGAAGGGATCAGAGATATTTAATGAGGCTGTAAACATAATTCCACTGCGCACAGACTCACCAGAATTAATGGTTTTAATAATTGGCAAGACAATTTCAGGGGAATTGGAGGGAGTTTTAAGCGCCCTGCAAATTTCAAGAGACGGGTGGGGCGAGATAGATAGATTTTAAGAGGATTGTTGGGTTGAAGGATGCGGTGGCAGGTTTTTGTACGTGTGGTTGGTTGTTTTTTTTTTTTTTTTTTGACTCTTATTATTATTATTATTTTTAGACCCAGCCAAGTTTGCTAATATATCTTTGGTGCAGCTGTCTTCCAACCCCCAAAGGTTCCCCAAGGACCCCCAACCCTATTAGAACAAATGCGTTCGCCTTTTGTATAAAGAGAGAAAGAGAGAGAGAGAGAGAAAGAAAAGGGGGCGAACATTTGCGGCGCCTGTCCTATTACGCGCGACATATGATCAATAGGCTGATAACGCCACAACATCAATATAAGCGACAGAACAATGAAACATATCATTGGACATCTATCTTAATATAGCCAGCTACAAGAGGACTGACAAAGGGGGGAGGGGGGAGAAGAAAAGAGGGAAGCTCGGCCCGGGAGGGGGCCGATGCCAGCCCCCTCATGAAAATTCCGGCCCACGTCTTCCCATCTCCGCTCCAATATGCGCGCCCGCCTCCCTCAGCTACTGAGGCTATTATTTTCCAATTTCAATTTGACACCCCAGCCTTTCATGCTAATTCTATTATTGTAGGAAGTTTATGTGATTTCATATCACTAGAAATCGGTAATGTATAATAACCCTTTGGGCGAGAAAAGCGAATCCCCGCAGCCGCCAACGGGAAAATAATTACTTTCATATCAAAACGCACCAGGAGCTGGCCTGGTCCTTACAGCCTGAAGCTGCTAACCTCGTGTGGGGGGGTGGGGGGGGGGGCGGGGAGGAGGAGGAGGAGGAGGGGGGTGAGAAAGGAGGTTAGGGGGAGTGACGGCGAGGCTGGCAAAAAAAATATATAGGGAAAGGGGTGGCCTTCGCGGAATATATTTGTTAAGCAATGAACCCGTGGAGGGCATAGCTAGAAACAAGCGTTAAAAGGTGGTCTTTTTTTAAAAAAAACACGTTTTTATTTATTTATTTAAACAAACCCCTCACTCCTTTTGAAGCTAAGCTTTCAAATCCAATCCAAAATTATCCTTCTCCCTCTCCCGTTTTAACCAGGAGGTTATTGTCGTTTCTTAAAAAAAGGGGGGGGGGTATTTTATTTTTCTTTTCTTTCTTTTTTTTTTAAGCGAAGACGAAGTAAATGCCAGATTTGATTTTTAAACAGATTTTTATTTATCAAAAAAAAGTGTGTTATTTTTTCTCTTTTTTTTTTTACATATATAAATATCTTTAAACATTTTTGCAATTTACAAGGTTTGAGGAGTCGCTGTTGTGTCTGGTTGGTTGAGGGGGATTTTTTTTTTTTTTTGAAAAAAAAAACAGTTTGCATTCAGGTCAAGTCCAGCTTCCGGCAAAGAAACCCCCCCCCTCCCGCCTCTCGGAGCTTCTTTTGGGAAGGAAACCAAAGAGAATAAAAGAAAAAAAAATGTTTTAAAAAAATCTCACTCTTTTAAAAATAATAAAAATCGGTCACCTGATTTCAAGAGGGCAAAGTTAGAACCTGGGAAAGTTTCTTTTTTGGGGGGGGCGAGGGAGGCGAGAAGAAGAATGGAAAAACAGAGGTCGCGAACCGAGGGATGGACAGAATCTAGAAGGAAAAACTTTGGGAATGTGAGAAGTTTCGATTGATCCATTCGCCCCCACCCCCACCCCCGCCCGCAAGGAATCTAGCAGATAAAGATGCTGATCTGGCCCCTCCCGCACCCCTCCCCCCCCCTTTCTAGTCCATATCCACCTCCTCACAGTCTAAACAGTTGGTCTCCGTTGCAGTCTCTCTCTCCGTCGTGCGGCAATCCGGATTGCCTTTGGCGTGGCCGGCCTCCTTGGGGGGCGACTTGGGGGCCGCCGACGGGCCGCTGCTCCCGTCCCCCTGGGAAGCCGAGTCGACGCCGTAGGGCGCGGGGGAGGCGGCCGAGGGGCAGGGGGCGGCCAGCGGCGAGGCCAGGACCTTCCTGGGCAGGGAGATGCCGCCGTCGCCCGGCGTGGAGATGGCGGCCGTGCTGCTGCTCTTGGGGGGCGCGGGGTCCGGGCTGGGGTTGGCGGCGGGGAGCGGGGAGCCTCGCTGGGGCGCCTCCTGGGCCGGGTTGCTCTTCAGGGCGGCCTGGGGCACGATGAAGCCCAGCGGCTGCGTGATGGGGTAGAGCAGAAAGTGGCCCTTGCCGATCAGGGTGCGCGCCGCGGGGGCGCAGGGGGCCAGGGCGGGCGAGAAGTCCAGCGCCGCTTTCCGCCGCGGCGGGGAGTCCGACAAAAGGCTCTCCACGCTGAAGGGGTTGAGTTTGGGGTAGCCGCCGGGCAGGGCAGGGGGGCCCGCGCACTCCGATCCTGACGGGCCCCCCGGGTGGTCCTTGGCGGCGCAGCGACCCGGGTAGAAAGCCGAGGCGGCGGCCGGGTCACAACCGCCGGTCAAGGGCGCGTGGTGGCCGCTACTCGAGGGCGTCTTGCAGCCGTCGGGCGGGTCCGGGGAGAGGCCGCCGCCTCCCCCGCCTCCCCCGCCGTCGCTGTCGGAGCTCTGCGTGCTGCTGTTGACCGAGAGGCCGCTGGGCGAGTGGAGGCCCCGGGCCTGGCCTTTCAGCAGCTTCTTCTCGTGCTTGCGCTTCTTCTTCTCCATCTTCTCCAGCTCCTTGCGCGCGATCTCCTCGGGATCCATGGGCTCCCCGCTGCAGGTGGTGGGGTGTGAGTTGTGGGCCGGCCGGCCGGGACCCTTTTTAGTGTTTTCTTTCTTGCGCCACTTGGCCCGACGGTTTTGGAACCAGACCTGCACACCGGAGGAGAAGGAGAAGCTGTTAACAGCCGGGCTCCCTCTCCCCCCCCCCGCCACACCTGGAGGCCGGGAGAGGGTGGGGGAGAAAGCCAGCTCGGGCCCTCCGCGCCTGGGGCTCGGTGGTTATGGGGGATGCGGGCGAGGCACTGAAAACCAGAGAATTAGTCTTTGGTATACGTGGCGGTCTGCGCGCCGCCTTTTGACTGATATTCGGAAGAAAACAAGGGAAGGGGGTCTTGGTTTGGTGGGGTTTTTTTTAAGAGACCGGGGGCTTCTACCCCACAGGCCAGAAAAGTTGGCGGAAGGCTGAGGAGGGAAGGCGAGGAGTTGAAAAGAGAAGAGAGCCAGGAGATCCAGATCAAAATATCGGAAGTCCCCCCCCCTTTCCTGGTTTTTTCTTCCCCGTTCAGGAGGATGGGGGTAGGGGGGAGGAAACCAAGTTTCTGCTTCTCCACGCACCCCCCCCCCCCCACTGCTTGCAAACAATCTGCTGGCATTTTTGGCCAGCAGCATCCTTTCTTTGCCCATTCCCCAAAGGAAGGATTTGGGCCTGATGCGCGATCCTATGTGTTCTCGATTTCTGCAACGGCTGGAGTGGGGGGGAGAAGGGGAGTACATCTTAGTTTTTAAAAAAATAATGAAAGGCCGCTGCCACAAGCGGGAGAGAGGCAGAAATTGCGCGGAAGGAAAAAGTCAGGAGTGGAGAACTTTATAGTAAGAGAAATCCGCGCGCAGCCACCTTCTCCTTTGCGGAGCGGATAGCGGGAAGGGGGGGGGGCTTCACCACAAAGGCCCGAGAGTTTGAGGACCCCCTAACAAACCACAAATTTAGGAAGGCGTGGCGGAGGAAAATCTTGGAGGAGAATAGGTCTCCTCGGTAGGAGCGCTTCTCTCGCTGGGTTTTCACCAGGCGGTGGCGGGGATTCAGCCCACCCGGCGTTTTCTCCGCAGTTCCAAGGCCGCCGCCGCCTCCTCCTCCTGGCTAGGATTTGTTTGGGGAGGGGAAGAGGGAAATTGGGGAAGGAAAAACTCTGACCCCCGTCGGAGATCAAGGCTTGACGCCCCCTCTCCGAAAAACCAAAAGCCAACGTCCCGAAGGAACTGCCATATTTAGCAGCCCTCTTCCACTGTTTTAATTCCAATTTTAAACCTAATGAGATGGGAGAGAAAACGCAGAGATGACACGATTTTTAGCCTGGGGGGGGCTGGGGGAGGACGGGGAGTAACCAGCCATCTCTGAGAGAAAAAAAATTGGGAGGAGAGAGAGAGAGAGAGAGAGAAAGGGATCTCAGAAGGGAGGTTGAGCGTCCATGATTTGACATAAGCTCTTCAACCGAATAGTCTCCTCTGAAAAATTTCAGTGTGGTTTTTTTAAAAAAAATCATTTTTTTCTAAATCGTAATAACAATAAAAACAACCCTCCTACTCGGTCTTTCCCGCGCTCATTCCCACTGCAACCCTCAACGGAGGAAACTTTTTTTAAAAAAATTAAATAAGCACGTTGGGCGGGGGAAAAAAAAGAACAACAATCTAAAAATCGTTCATTTAAATAGTCAGTTTTCCAAACCAAACCTCGATTTAAACGCCGGGAGAATTTCTGACCGTTGTTGCGTTATTTATTTTATTGTTTGTTTTTAAGGAAAGGGGCGCGAGGGAAGGAGAGAGGTCTCTTCGATAGCCGGTTTTATTTCAGATTCTGATTTTTAGCCGTCCCCAAGGTAAAATCGGCTGGGCTGGGAGCTGATTGCAATTCCTAGTTGTTCGGGGTTTGTTTTTTTTTATAACTGCCTGGGTGTTAGCTTCCTCCAGCCCTTGTCAGGCAGAATTACTAATTATCGTATTAGAGGGGAAATCAAGGATCTTGACTTCAGTCAAAACCCTTGAACAGATTGGATAAAAGGATTTGGAAACAGAAGAGGTCAAAAGGAGGCAGGCAGGGAGGGCGGGCAGAAGTATTTTGTAAATACACTTTTTTTAGACAAGGCCTGCTTGGATTAATCGGAACCTTACTAGTGGGAAAAGGCAGAGCATTGGGCAATATTTCCTTTTTTGCATTTTATTTTACGCGTCTTCCAACGGGCGCCTGAGATGCATTTCAGGGAGGGCGATATCGCCTCGTTAGGGGTATCTTCCTGATTTTAGGCTTGGAATTTCATGCCAGGGGCCTTCGGTTCCTGGCTTTGTGCGGGGAGGGGAAATCCTGGAGGGGCTTTGCCAAGTTGAGAGAGCCCACCCCTCCTTCCGCCAGCCTTCCAAATTCAAACCTTGGGTTCTTGAACCCAATTAATTGGTCCCTTTGAAGCTCGAGTGGGGTGGAGTATTAAAAGCAGCGCAGAGGCGATGCGTTTGCGGGTGGATGCGTAAGTAAGAGAAAGGGCCGAGGAATGGAATGAAGTCACAGGGAGGGGGGAACCCAACAAAAGCGTGGATTTAAAAACACCCCAGGATTTATCACTTCATGCTTACAGCCCTCTATCCCATCCGCCCTCCCCCCCCCCTTTCACAAATGCAAAATGCTACGTTTATCATATCAGGATTTTTGCAGAGATTTCAAGCCGATTCGTTTGGTGCAAATAGTGGCTTTGTGTGTTTTTTGGAGAGGGGGAGGAAATAAGAGGGAAAATAACCCCGAGAATTGCAAATTCGCCCCCTCCCTGAAGGAAGAGGCGCGGACGGTGTCAATCCGCAGGCCTCGAGTAGGGGATTCGGAGCCGGAGAAGCGTCGGAGCGACCGCAGCTTCTCCGCCTCGGCCAGGGCCTGACTCGGCGGCCGTTGGCGAAGACGGAGGAGAGGCAGGCCTGCTTAGTCCCGGGCGACGTGGCGGACGAGGCTTCCCACACAGCCCTGGGCGGCGAGGAAAGGGGCAAGAGGCAGCTCGGTTTACCTGCACTCGCGACTCCACCAGATCCAGGCGCAAGGCGAGGGCTTCCCGCATAAAGACGTCGGGATAATGGCTTTCGTTAAAGGCTTTCTCCAACTCTTCCAGCTGCCAACCCGTAAAATTCGTCCGGGTCCTTCGTCTCTTGCACCCGGGACTTTCCTTGTCCGGATCCACCGAGTCTGGGGAGGGAAAGCAGAAAGGGAGCTAAAGGAAACGAAGCTGAATCCCCCCCCCATCCCTCCGGTCGTTAGGAATCTCCTTAAAAGCGTTTCCACGCAGGAATATTTTCAAAACGTCCAGTCATGGGGGAAACAGATATGTATGTATCTATGTATGTATGTATGTATATATATATATATATTTAACAAACAAAAAAAAACCCCACCCCTCCAATCCCAATGCGAATTCATCTGCCCCACATCTAAACGCTTCACTTCTTTCCCCCTTTTATTTTATTTATTTTATTTTAGAAAAAAATTATATTGCCGCCTATTCGCCCAGGGCGACTCAAGGCTTTTTGGCTCCTAAAAGCGCCTTCTTTGGAGACAAAAGCGGCTGTTTAAAAGTAGATTATTATTCAAAGTGGAAGGGGGGGGGGGAGAATGGGAATTAATGGGGAATAACAAACAGGCAGACGCTGCCGGTTCGCCCGTCTTCCTTAAAGGGGATTTCGCTCTGGCGTTGGGTTTTTTTTTCTCTCCTTAGAGGTAGCCCTCCCACTTGAAAGCTCAGTTATTTGGGGAGGGGGTCTCGGACGCGTGTTTAAATTGGCACGTGCCTCGTCGTCTCGCCCTTTCCCCCCCCTTTCAGGTATAAAGTTCAAGAAAGCGCCTTTACTTAAATCAAAGTTTAATAATGGACTTTGCGGGGAATCTGGAGAAGTCTGGCATCAAAAGGCTGTTTCCTGCGGAGGGCTGCAGGCTTGGGGAAAAGAAAAAGGAGAAGGGAAGCCACCAGATTTAAGATTCCTGAACCTCAGATAGCTCCACCGCCAAGCACGGTTGTCAGAGAATAGTAATAATTAATCAGAAGTGGACAAAAATGCCGGATTCTGCGGTGATATGTGTAACACCATCAAACATCCAGATCTCCTTAACCCAGGTCCTTGGAAAAGGACTAGATAGGTAGGACAGAAATGCAAAATCCAGTCTGAACATCTGGCTGACAATAATAATAATAATAATAATAATAATAATAATAATAATAATAATAATAATAATAATAATAATAATAATAATAATAATAATAATAATAATAATAATAATTTGCAGGGGGGGGAACACCTTACTCAGAACTGCCTATATACTCAGAGGTTACCATAACAGCTCTTAAATCCTGGATTAGGACTTGAACTGTTATGTTTTACCAATCCCAGACTCTGAATCGAAGATGAACCAATAATAATAATAATGTTAATAGCTCTTAGGTCCATTTGGTTAGGACAATTTTTAACTGTTAAGTTTTTACCGGTCCCAGACTGTGAATCGAATTGAAGATTAAATCTTAAATAATAATAAAGCATAATAATTCCTCTGGAAAAGCCTTTTCGCGCAGAGGCTTTCGGGGGTCTCTACAAAGCTGCCCTACCTCCAAAGGCCTCGTCGCCATCCCTCCCCCCCCACAATTGTCTGTTTAGACAGAGGAGCGCCCCCCCCCACGACAGGATCCCAGCACTCGGTTGAGGGGTCGCGTGGGAACCAAAATCCCAGCCTCTATTCTTTCCTCCTGCGCGGTGGGTCTCTAAATAAACGCCTCCCCACCTTTGAAGTCATTATTGTGTTAGCCAGGCTCCCTAAACTCATCTCCTACCGTTACACACGACTCCCCCCCCCCAGACCCCACCAGACACACTTCAAAGATGCTCAGGGAAGATCTCCCAGCCTCTTTCCCCCCTCCCCCCCGCAACAGATTCCAGGGGAGAAGATTCCGTGGGACTCTCGCAGGAGCGATCTTGCCTGGACCAGGTGGATAGGACCTTCTTTATTCCTCTCTGTCTCTCCCCCCCGCCCGACCCCATCGCGACCCCTCCCCAAGGACCCCTTTCCCTGCTCGGCCCAACTTTCAGGGTTTCGCAGAGGGAGCGTTTCTGCTTCGAAGAAGCCCGAATGCCGGCCGCGGGGGGCGTGGGGCGTGTGGGGTGGGAGGCCGGACTGCAAAGCCTGGCCAACAAAGGCCGCTCTCTAAGCCCCCCTGCCCAGCTCCCGTTCAGACAAGCCGAGGGCTGAAATGCCGGGTTAGTGGACCGTAGCCCCTGTCCCCCTCCTCAAAAGCAGCTGTCAACTTCAAACACCCCCCCCACCGCATTTCCTCCATCCTCTTCCTCCTCCCCAGGCTGCAACGCCTGTTCCCCCCCCCCCTCAACCCTCGGAGGAGCCCTCCCCCCTGGCTTCGACCTAGGCCGCTGGCTTGGCAGGCAGGCAGGGAGGCGAAAGCGGGCGGCGGCCACTCACCGGTCAGCTTGAAGGGCTGAGCATCCCCGTTGACGCCGCAACCGGAGGGGAGCAGCGGGTTGGGGTTGACTACCGAGGCGGCGGCGGCGGCGGCGGCAGCGGCGGCGCAGGAGCCGTTGAGTAATCCGTCGATGGAGAAGGGGACCGAGGCGGCGGCGGCGGCGGCGGCGGCGGCCTGGAGCTGGTGGCCGGCCAGCTCGTAGACGTGGGGGGGTCCGATGGGGTAGGGGAAGCCCACCATGCCGCCGAACTGGGCATGGGGGTGCTCGAGGAGGCGGCTGTCCATGCTGGAGCGGGGCCCGCGGGCGCTCAGCGCAGCTGCTGCCGCCACCGCCGCCGGAGGAGCGCGGGGGTGGCGGCGGCGAGGCGGTGGCGCAAGGCGGCCCGCCCGGGCGTTTTAACTTTAGCACCGGCAGGCCTCCCCATCATTAGGCTCAGGCCCGGGGAATTTGGGACCAATAAGAAGCAGGCATCGGGGCTGACGTCAGAGGCGGGCCGGACGGGCGAAGGGGGGGGGCTGGGTTGAGCGGGCGAAGGGGGGTGGGTGGGGGGAAGCCGACCGTTTTCCATATCGATTGCTAATTATACCTGACATCCACCCTCAATAAACAATATCACAACTGTCACAACAAGACAAGGAGAAGCCGGGGAGGGGACGGCGGGGGGGTGTCTCTCTTTGATAAGAACTCCGGCCCCCAAGGGAGGGGGAGGGAGGGCGCAGAGGACAGCCCGGGCCAAGCCGGAGGAGGAAAGCGGGGGGGGGCGGGGGGCGCGCCCAGAGAAGATCCGTGAAGAACTTCAGAGGCTGAGAACGGGGACCTCCCAAACCCTCTCGCAGCATCCCGCGTTCCGTGCGGCCCCCGACCCCCAAATCACTAATAGATTTCCCTGCGTGGTGGAAGGAGGGCCGCTCTCCTCCTCCTCCTCCTCCTCCCCCCCCACCTCGCCGTCTTCTTCCTCCTCTCCCCCAGAAACGTCCCCATTCCTCTGAACCTTTTAAAGTGCTGTTGCTCCAATTACAGAGAGACGTTGAGCGGCAAATAGACTGATCCAATAATAGGAGATTCATCATCCTTCTTTCCAGGCCTGTCACGATGAATTTAAAACTACAAGCCTTTTCATCTCCTCTCAGGCTTCTCTCCCTCTCTCTCTCTCTCTCTCCCTCCCTCCCCCTCCTCGCTCTGCAAAGAGGAAGAGGAAGGAGAAGGGGCGCGAATTGGAAAAGCTAAAAAATTACGGGTTCTGCTGGAGCAGAAAGAAGGGGTGCGAGTGGGTAGGGGGTGCATATCTCTCTCTCTCTCTCTCTCTCTCTCTCTATCTATCTATCTATCTATCTATCTATCTATTATATATCAGCACCATCAGGTCGTATCAATCAAAATAATAATTAAAGGTTTCTCCCCCACGCATCCCTAGAGAAAGTAAAATCACACACGTACTAAATTATGAATGGGCCAGAGGGTCCCTAATTAAAAAACAAACGGCGATTTGGCAAAAGAGCATGACTCATATTTCGCTCTGTGTGTGTGTGTGTGTGTGTGTGTGTGTGTGAGAGAGAGAGAGAGAGAGAGAGAGAGAGAGAGAGAGAGAGAGAGAGAGAGAGAGAGAGAGATGCATGAATATAATTATAGAGATGCACATAGAAAGACCCGCGCGTATCCAAAGGCACCTCTCCGCATTCAAACCCGCGCAAACCCTCTCTAAAGCGCCCCCATCCACACGCACATTTTACCCAGAGGGAAAAAAAATCTGACAACCGGGCGAGTATGTCTGAACTCAACAAGCAGAAAAGCGCGGGGCCAGGAGGCCAAATTAAGTTCCCTTTTCAGGTGCCTCGGGAGGATCCCAGGCCCTGCAGGAGGAGGGCTCGCTGCGGGAGGCCGAAGAAGACCGGGGCTAAGGCAGAGCCTGGGTGGGGGGAGGGGGCTTCCTTGGGAAACCTGACCCCTGTCCGACAAGCCAGAAGGTGGCTACTGTAGTCCGGTCAGTTTAGAGCCAGCCAGCGGCTCCCGCAAACGCCGAAGCGCACTGGCGACACAAATCTGCGAGGCAGCGGTGTCTTACAAGCCCATGCCTTGGGGGAGTGGGGAAAGTTTACGGGGACCCCACTTTCCTGGGCGCGCCTTCCTCTGCTGTTGGGTGCCTTGGTGGGCGGCCTGGGAAGCGAACCCAAAGCCTTTCCAGGGCGACTCCGAAGGCGCAGCATCTGCTGGGGAAGCTTCGGCCTAGATGCCAGGGTGGGCAGCTTCCTTCGGGGTCCCCCTCTCCCCAAGTCTTCCCGCGCCGATCAGGGCGAGTGGTCTCCAGCTGCTGATCCAGGTAAACTCCGTGCGTAAAAGTTTAGGAGTCCTTCTCCCGGGGGTGGGGAGGCGCGCGCCGGATGCCCACGAAAGAAATGTCAGCAGATGAGGTCTAACCCCCCCACCCCATCCCAAGAGACCACCCCTGGCAAGCCGAGGGCTCCTGCCCTTTGAGACGGACGTCTGGCCAGAAGCTGTTCTGGAGGGAGCGAGGTAAAGGATGGGGCCAGGCGCAGCTCGCGGCTGGCTGGCCCTTTCCTCTCCTCGCCCCCGCCGGGCTCCCCGCGAGATGAGTAGGACTTAACTCGCCAGTCGGCCGCGTGCAAAAGAGCCCCGGAATAAAAAAGCGAGCATCCCCGCACCTCAATCCCCCTACAAGGAAACGGGGCTCGCTTTCCCCTCCCAAATAAACTAAGCGCGCGGCGCCCCAAGCTCG